>NW_027315757.1:35617449-35687449 GCF_026437365.1 Eucyclogobius newberryi | reverse complement strand
TTGGATCCGCTGGCGGAGGAGGAAGCCGGACAGACTTGGCAGACCCAAGTGCATTGTGAGGGTCTGTTGGGAACGTCAGTCTCTGTCAGTAGGGAATTCAACTCGCACCTCCGGGAGAGCTTCTCCCATGTCCCGGGGGAGGTTGGGGACATTGAGTCCGAGTGGACCATGTTCTCCGCCTCCATTGTTGATGCGGCTGCTCGGAGCTGTGGTCACAAGGTCTCCGGTGCCTGTCGCGGCGGCAACCCCCGAACCCGGTGGTGGACACCGGAAGTAAGGGATGTGGTCAGACTGAAGAAGTAGGCCTATCAGGCCACTCTGGCTTGTAGGTCCTTAGACCTCATCACAGCACTGAGACTGCTCTTGTCAAGGTGACAAATGACATCCGCCTGAACACTGACACGGGCAAAGCCTCAGTCTTAATTCTGTTAGATCTGAGTGCTGCTTTTGACACTGTCGATCATGGGATCCTCTTACAGAGACTAGAGGACTGGGTGGGCATCAATGGCACTGCCCTAAACTGGTTAAGGTCCTATCTGGAAGACAGGAAGTACTTTGTTGAAATTGGTAGCTGTGTCTCAGACCACATGACCCTGACCTGTGGAGTGCCCCAAGGGTCAGTCCTGGGTCCCCTTCTGTTCAACCTCTACATGCTGCCGTTAGGTCAGCTGATACGCAGTGAAAATGTGTCCTATCACAATGATGCAGACGACACTCAGATCTATGTTTCACTGTCGGCAGGTGACTATGGACCAGTAGATTCACTCTGTCACTGCATCCAACAGATCAGTGTGTGGATGCAAAACAACTTTCTCCAGCTGAACTCAGACAAGACTGAAATAATCGTTTTTGGCCCACAGAAACAAAGAGAAAGTGTTAGCGGTCACCTCCAGAGTCTCGCTCTAAAACCTACAAACCAAGTTAGAAATCTGGGGGTAATAATGGACTCAGACTTGAACTTTAATAGCCACGTCAAATCAATAACATCAGCAGCTTTTTACCATCTAAAAAACATTGCCAAAATCAAAAATATAGTGTCAAAACCAGATTTAGAGAGACTTATCCATGCGTTTGTCTCCAGTAGATTAGACTACTGTAAAGACCTGCTCACTGGTCTCTCCAAACGAGCTGTAAAACAGCTGCAGTTCATCCAGAACGCTGCTGCTCGGGTCCTGACTAGAACCAGGAAGTATGATCACATTAGTCCTGTTCTTAGGTCTCTGCACTGCTCCCTGTGGCCCAGAGAAGAGACTTTAAAGCAGCTCTGCTTGTGTACAAGTCTCTCCATGGCCTAGCACCAAAGTACATCTTGGATATGTTAGTGCCATATGAACCATCTCGGACTCTGAGGACCTCAGGGACCGGCCTCCTGCTGGTGCCAGACTCAGGACTGAACATGGACCAGCCTCCTGCTGGTGCCAGAGTCAGGACTAAACATGGACCGGCCTCCTGCTGGTGCCAGAGTCAGGACTAAACATGGACCGGCCTTCTGCTGGTGCCAGAGTCAGGACTAAACATGGACCGGCCTCCCACTGGTGCCAGAGTCAGGACTAAACATGGGGAATCTGCGTTTCAGTTTTATGCAGCTAAAATCTGGAACAGTCTTCCTGAAGAACAGTTTCTACTCTGACAATGTTCAAATCTAAGCTAAAAACAGTTTTGTTTAGCTGCGCATATGACTGAAAGGATTTTTTCTTTGCACTCTTCTCTTTTGTTTGTGATTTTATTAGTTTAGAAAATCAGTTGGAATTTTATTGTATTTCTCTTTCTGTCATTTCTTTGTGATTTGAATGCATTTTTCCTGCTGTGAAGCACTTTGAATTGCCTTGTGTATGAAATGTGCTCTACAAATAAACTTGCCTTGCCTTGGTCTCCGGAGGTCATCGACGGGTATCGGCAGGCCAAGCGAGCCGCGTCTCGTGCTGTCGCAGAGGCAAAAACCCGGGCCTGGGAGGAGTTCGGGGAGGCCATGGAGGAGGACTATCGGTCGGCACCAAAGAAATTCTGGCAAACCGTCCGGCGCCTCAGGAGGGGGAAGCAGTGCCTCACCAACACCGTTTACGGTGCGGGTGGAGGCCTGCTGACCTCGACTGGGGATGTCGTCGGACGGTGGAAGGAATACTTTGAGGTTCTCCTTAATCCCTCAGTTACGTCTTCCGAAGAGGAAGTAGAGACCGGGGGCTTGGAGGCTGGCTCATCCATCACCCAAGCTGAAGTCACTGAGGTTGTTCGCAAACTCCTCGGTGGCTCCGGGGGTGGATGAGATCCGCCCTGAGGACCTAAAGTCTCTGGATGTTGTAGGACTGTCTTGGCTGACACGTCTCTGCAACATCGCGTGGCGGTCGGGGACCGTGCCTCTGGACTGGCAGACCGGGGTGGTGGCCCCTCTGTTCAAGAAGGGGGACCGGAGGGTGTGTTCCAACTACAGAGGGATCACACTCCTCAGCCTCCCAGGTAAGGTCTATTCCAAGGTACTGGAGAGGAGAATCCGACCGATAGTCGAACCTCGGATTCAGGAGGAGCAGAGTGGTTTTCGTCCCGGTCGTGGAACACTGGACCAGCTCCATACTCTCCATCGGGTGCTCCAGGGCTCATGGGAGTTTGCCCAACCAGTCCACATGTGCTTTGTGGATCTGGAGAAGGCTTTCGACCGTGTCCCTCGGGGTGTCCTTTGGGGGGTGCTCCGGGAGTACGGGGTCCGGGGCCCTTTGCTCAGGGCTGTCCGGTCCCTGTATGACCGGAGCAGGAGCTGTGTTCATTGCCGGCAGTAAGTCAGACCTGTTCCCAGTGCATGTTGGACTCCGCCAGGGCTGCCCTTTGTCTCCGGTTCTGTTCATAGTTTTTATAGACAGAATTTCTAGGCGCAGTCAGGGGTCGGAGGGTGTGGTCAGGGGTCGGAGGGTGTGGTCAGGGGTCGGAGGGTGTCCGGTTTGGGGACCACAGGATCTCATCTCTGCTGTTTGCAGACGATGTTGTCCTGATGGCTCCATTAAACCCGGACCTGCAGCTGCACTGGGACGGTTTGAGCCGAGTGTGAAGCGTCTGGGATGAGAATCAGCTCCAAATCCAAGGTCATGGTTCTCGACCGGAAAAAGGTGGCTTGTCCTCTCCAGGTGGGTGGGGGGTCCTTGTCCCAAGTGGAGGAGTACAAGTATCTCAGGGTCTTGTTCACGAGTGAGTGAAGGATGGAGCGTGAGATTGACAGTTGGATCGGTGCAGCGGCTGCAGTGATGCAGTCGCTGCATCGACTGTTGTGGTGAAGAGGGAGTCGAAAGACAAAGCTCTCTATTTACCGGTCGGTCTACGTTCTGACCTCACCTCTGGTCATGAGCTTTGGGTAATGACCGAAAGGACAAGATCGCGGATACAAGCGGTCGAAATGAATTTCCTCTGCACGGGAGGAGCTCGGAGTAGAGCCGCTGCTCCTCCAGCTGAGGTGGCTCGGGCATCTGTTCCAGAGCCTCCTGGGCGCCTCCCTTGGGAGGTGTTTCAGGCATGTCCCACCGGGAAGAGGCCCCGGGGCAGACCCAGGACACGCTAGAGAGACTATGTCTCTCGGCTGGCCTGGGAACGCCTCGGGATTTAGAGGAAGTGTCTGGGGAGCAGGAAGTCTGGGAGTCCCTGCTCAGACTCCTGCCCCCGCGACCCGGCCCCGGATAAAGCGGTCGAAGATGGATGGATGGATGGATTATGTATGTTGTATATTTCTGTACAGTTTTTCAGAGCCTAAAATACGCATTTCATATTTAGCCCCTTAAGGGTTTTATTGTATTGTATAATATAGCACCGTATATGCTTTACCGAGTGAAAATATATAACTTTAAATCTAAATCTCTTTTGCCTCATTTTACATCACATGCCCTTCCGAACTGATCCCTCACATGTGTCAACATAGAAACACGATGGTTGTATTATAGATACAATAGAGATAGATCATGTTGGATGCTTTGGTCTTAATAACAGACAAAACAAGATGGTCTCACCTGGATTTATCCTACATAAGCATTGCCCTCATCGCTGCCTTGCTAATCCGTTTACGGTTTTTCCTCCTCCTCCTCTGTCGCGGCTGAGCTGGAGGCCTGGGCCCTGCTGGAGCTGTCGGCTGCTGTGTGGTTGTGGTTGTTGTTGTTGTTGTTGTTGTTGTTGTGGTGGTTGTTGTCTCTGTGAAATCAAGATATAAAAGATAAGTTTCCGGTTCTTTTGTGCTTCTGAATGGGACTTGAACAGCTGCAGGGTCCGGCCTCACCTGCAGTGTGCGTGGTGGTCTGCGGGTGGTGGTGTTTGTGCGAGTGACCGTCGGCCTCTCTCTGCCGCTCCTCGTCCTCGTGTTTGAGCTGCTGTTGTCTGAGGATCTCCTTCTCTTGGTCCAGCCGTTTGTGGAGAAGTAACAGCTCCCTCCTCTCCTCCTCCAGCTTTGCCTCCTCTCGTCCTAATAACCCGTCTTTTTGGGGCGTTTCATTGTCCCTGTGTCTCGCTTGCGGCTCCGGATTGGGTTCTTTGGTGGGCCGAAACCTCCGCTCGTCCCCGTCGACGTTTGCCTCCGTGCGGGTGCTCATGTTGCCAGGGTTTGGGGTGACAGGTGCAGAGGGAGCACTCGTGTGGATCTGAGGGTATTTGTCTTGGTGCCATAATGGGCTGTGCGTTTGAGTGCTGTCCTCCAGATCCGGGCTGGGAATGTCCTGCACGTTGTCCCTGACTTCAGTAGTGAGATTACCAGCAGCGTGAGCAGTCTTGTTGCTGGTGCTGTTGCGGGACCAGTCGGGGGTGAGGTGGAGCACCTCTTCGGGCCGGGGCGCGTGCTCTCGGGGCGCGTGCTCTCGGGGCGCGTGCTCTCGGGGCGCGTGCTCTCGGGGCGCGTGCTCTCGGGGCGCGTGCTCTCGGGGCGGGTGCTCTCGGGGCGCGTGCTCTCGGGGCGCGTGCTCTCGGGGCGGGTGCTCTCGGGGCGGGTGCTCTCGGGGCAGGCTGGAGCTGTCGGCCGGCTGGGTGAAAGTGTCTCCTCTGGGGCTCCACCGCTGGTCCATGAGCTCGTGCTCCATGTGAGACCTCTGGTTCTGCTTCAGCTCGTCCCACTGGTGGAGCTGGTCTTTGGAGTGCACCTTCACCTAAAGACGAATATCGTTTCAACACAAGAAGAAGTGAAGACAAGACTCACAACTAAGACCAAAAAAACATTTAAATGAGAGACTGAGCACTGCACTGCAAAAATACAGTAATGTATACATGTCATTCAAATCTTGCTCTTTATAATACATGTGCTCAGTACCTGTCCCTGCGCAGTGAGCGTCTGGTTGTGGTGCAGCTCTTTGCTGTTGCTGTGCTGTCGTCGGGTGGACTTCTTCTTGGGTGGAGGGAGTCGTGGAGCGGGTTGACACCGGCACTCCACGTGGTCCACCACAGACACCACCGCTTTAGCATATGTGGCTTTTTTGTTGATGTATTCGATCTTCATGACCTTAAAGCCAAAGGGACAAACATGGTCTGAAAACATCGACTGAAAACATGGTCTGAAAACACCAAACTTGGACCAAGCTCTGTCTGTGCCCTTAGGCAAGACACCAGCACCAGCACCACCACTCACATGTGGAGCCACTTGAGAGAGGCGGGCGGTGGGTGTGAGGCTACAGAAGTCACTTAACACCTCAGAGTATTGAGTGAATATTGACTTGAGAGTCCTGAGAGGCTTTGTCAAGTCTTTAAAGCGCAGGTACAATTATCATCATTGGTTTAGGACAAATGTCATGAAATATGCCTAGTTTTCAGGTGACACTCCATTCCATATGTTTATAATATGTTTATAATGATTAAAAGAAGACGAGGGCAGGTTGAAATACTATTTGATCTGCCGATTACTACAAATACTTGATATGAAATACCAGGTTCAAGGGTCAAGTCACAAATCATGATGTAATTCATAGTTAACATTGTCGTATGATCACATCCAGAGGAGCAGCTCCTGTAGCTCAGCGTGCTGCTGAACGACCTGTGTGTACCTGCAGGTATCTGGTGTGCGTTACCACGGGAACACACTGCAGGCTCTTGGTGTTGCAGCAGCCCGAGCAGCGCTGCACCTCCACACACGGCGGCCACAGCAGGAAGTTAGCATTACTCCGATCCAACATGGACCTGGTCACCTCCACCACCTCCGTGCGCACTTTACACAGGGCCTGCTGCGCCAGCTGAGCATCTGAGCAGAGAGAGAGCATGAACGCACAAGGACCTCTGCACAACAGTTACATCCGACATGAACATGAACAAGAACATGAACAAGAACATGAACACGAACACGAACACGAACACGAACAAGAACACGAACAAGAACACGAACACGAACACGAACACGAACAAGAACACGAACAAGAACAAGAACACGAACAAGAACAAGAACACGAACACGAAC
Organism: Eucyclogobius newberryi; assembly: GCF_026437365.1. NCBI lineage: Eukaryota > Metazoa > Chordata > Actinopteri > Gobiiformes > Gobiidae > Eucyclogobius > Eucyclogobius newberryi. Next base: position 35,681,052 of record NW_027315757.1, on the reverse strand, counting down.
AAGAACACGAACACGAACACGAACAAGAACACGAACACGAACACGAACAAGAACAAGAACACGAACAAGAACACGAACAAGAACATGAAAATGAACACGAACACGAACACGAACACGAACACGAACAAGAACACGAACAAGAACAAGAACACGAACAAGAACAAGAACACGAACACGAACAAGAACACGAACACGAACAAGAACACGAACAAGAACACGAACAAGAACATGAAAATGAACACGAACACGAACACGAACACGAACACGAACACGAACAAGAACACGAACACGAACAAGAACACGAACACGAACACGAACACGAACAAGAACACGAACAAGAACAAGAACACGAACAAGAACAAGAACACGAACACGAACAAGAACACGAACACGAACACGAACAAGAACACGAACACGAACACGAACAAGAACAAGAACACGAACAAGAACACGAACAAGAACATGAAAATGAACACGAACACGAACACGAACACGAACACGAACAAGAACACGAACACGAACAAGAACACGAACACGAACACGAACACGAACAAGAACACGAACAAGAACAAGAACACGAACAAGAACAAGAACAAGAACACGAACACGAACAAGAACACGAACAAGAACACGAACAAGAACATGAAAATGAACACGAACACGAACACGAACAAGAACACGAACACGAACAAGAACACGAACAAGAACAAGAACACGAACAAGAACAAGAACAAGAACACGAACAAGAACACGAACACGAACACGAACAAGAACACGAACACGAACAAGAACACGAACAAGAACAAGAACACGAACAAGAACACGAACAAGAACATGAAAATGAACACGAACACGAACACGAACACGAACACGAACAAGAACACGAACAAGAACACGAACACGAACAAGAACACGAACAAGAACACGAACAAGAACATGAAAATGAACACGAACACGAACACGAACACGAACACGAACAAGAACACGAACACGAACAAGAACACGAACAAGAACAAGAACACGAACAAGAACAAGAACACGAACACGAACAAGAACACGAACACGAACACGAACAAGAACACGAACACGAACAAGAACACGAACAAGAACAAGAACACGAACAAGAACAAGAACACGAACACGAACACGAACACGAACACGAACACGAACACGAACAAGAACAAGAACAAGAACAAGAACACGAACAAGAACACGAACAAGAACATGAAAATGAACACGAACACGAACACGAACACGAACACGAACAAGAACACGAACACGAACAAGAACACGAACAAGAACAAGAACACGAACAAGAACAAGAACACGAACACGAACACGAACAAGAACAAGAACAAGAACAAGAACACGAACACGAACACGAACAAGAACACGAACAAGAACAAGAACACGAACAAGAACAAGAACACGAACAAGAACAAGAACAAGAACAAGAACAAGAACAAGAACACGAACAAGAACAAGAACAAGAACACGAACAAGAACACGAACAAGAACAAGAACAAGAACAAGAACAAGAACAAGAACAAGAACAAGAACAAGAACAAGAACAATAACACGAACACGAACACGAACACGAACAAGAACACGAACACGAACACGAACATGAACATGTTGTGTGCCACGTGCCACCAGGAGCCGTGGGCCTCAGAAAGTCCTCGTGGTGTGAGTGAATTTGCTGAAGTCCTGGTCCCAAACGGGAGAAGTCATTATTAGCAGCAGAAACCCAAGCCCCTGTCCGGTTGCTAGGAGACCAGTGTCTGGCAAATATTATTATTCAAATGACATCAATTTAGTTTGGCTTATGTTGTCATGCCACTGCTAAATAAATATAGACTATATTCATGTGCGAGTGTGACAGATGTGAGTCTTTGATGAGGATATGATCCATCTTTGTTTTCTATGACTTTATTTCACTGGAGCCTCAAACATAAGACAATAAGTAAGTTAGATAAGTTATAATAAGTAATAATAAGTTAGAATATATTTCATCTTGTCTACGTTTAATAACCGTCTATATAAGATCACATGTCCTGTCTTCATGGCTGCCTCTTTTAAATAGGACTGTCTCCAGAGTCTACAGATATATATATTTATATTTATATTGCCAATATATTATTCAAAGGATGACAAGAATATATAGCCTATAACTTACCAAGACTTCTGGGAAGTCTGTGACCTCCAGTGGCGTCTGATGATGTGTCCTGCTCTTCATCTGGCAACGAGAAAAATGAACACAATTTAAACTGTGTTTAGTGATTCCATCTACAAGATTTTACACAAAACAGCATTTGATAAGTTTGAGTGGAGAGTGGAAGGGCTCGTTCATGCGTCACCTACAGGAGGAGGAGGACCTCATTATTAAGATGATCGTCTTTACCTACGGAGTCAGAGAGCAGCAGCAGCTGGAGGTCTTCTATGGACGAGATGGGTGTGTTTCTAACCAGCTCCACCAGCGCTGCAGGAAGAGGATCCCCCTGGAGCACAAGAGGGTCCCCCTGGAGCACAAGAGGGTCCCCCTGGAGCACAAGAGGGTCCCCCTGGACCACAAGAGGGTCCCCCTGGAGCACAAGAGGGTCCCCCTGGACCACAAGAGGGTCCCCCTGGACCACAAGAGGGTCCCCCTGGAACACAGAGCACAGAGGGAATCAGCACAGTATAAAACAGACTTATTTTGGTACTATCGATTCAATCAATTCTAATTCCTGTCATTCCAACCATTATTAGAGGTAATAGAATATTCTGAAGAGTTCGTGATAATTATCATAAAAACCCTAAGAGTCATTGGCGTTGACGTTTCAGTTTTAATTTTCAGCTGCTTTTGTTCAAAATCCCAAAACTAATATAGTAATAGCCCTGCACTTGGTAAATCCTTCCCCAAAGTGAGCAGCACGTTGTGGTGGAGGGCCGGGTATGGGTTTAACCCCTTTGGTCATTAATAGCCAAAGGTCCTTTGGGGGGAGCCTGAACCGACGCCGGGCACACAATGGTCACTAAAGAGGGGCTGAATGACTATTGGCGTTGTGTCTTCTCATCTGCTAACATTTAGGGGTCAAAAGAGTCAGGAAGGAGCCAGGAAGTGGGGGAAGGAGAGATACTGGGAGGAGGACAGGAGGAGGCGCATCTGAAAAACAGGGATAATGGATGAATAAATGCCAGGCTGAAATGGACAAGGATCAGACGAGGGTCGAAGCCTCTAAAGGCGCTGGACATGCTTCATTTGGTTTGTCAACTTGTGGCGTCATCGAGCCGAGCTTCAAAGGAACAATGTGCTCTGCCCAGTGCCTCACATATCCATGTATCAGTACACAACAATATGTATCATGAAGCCAGGGCAATAGGACCAAGTGGAATGTCTTAATATATATTTTGGAATTGTCGCAATAAGAAGAATCAGACCATATTGTGCAAGAAGTGCAAAGACTGCAAAATTGAACAGAAATATCACTTTATACCCGACATAATCCACATTTATTGCTTACTACTAACTCTCAAATAAATAGTTCATTTCACTTTGAATTTTGGCCCCACACGATCGAACCATTGGAACAAGTAAAGTTCATAGGGAAAATATATGATCCTATATGATGTATTCTATGACTTTAATATAAGCCAGTCTTTAGTGCCAGTTTTGTTGCCACACTCTTTTGAGACGTGTTGCTGCCACGCCCATTTCATTCAAGATTTATTTCTAAAGATTCCTATTTTTCCATTCGATTGTGAAAAAGGTAAATCCACACACTCATATTTCCTCTCGGTCCGAGCAGGCGCCGCGTCACGGCTAAGGAAGCAGCGGGCCGAGCATGTGGCGACGCCCAGTCCATTCTACAGCTCGGGCCCCGGTCACTTCTGCCATTGTTGGAGAGAACAGCACATCTCTGCTCCCCTCAGGACTCATCAGCACCGCTTCCTTCTTTAGCCCAACAAGCTAACCTGCCTCTTGCCTCCTCCGGCTAATTGTTAATTATAGGATGTTTACAGCGTGCACACCAGGGCCGGCTGTCATGGCGATATTAGTCTAGCTAGTCTAGTCTAAGCTATATTTATGCGCTGCAGTGGTTCTCCAACTTTTCATGCCAGAAATCGCTGTCCAAGTGCCACAACATTTAAACCAGGTCTGGTTTTATAGGACTTTTACAGGTCCAAATTAAGGCTAATTCATTGATTCAGTGTTTTTTTTTTAAAATGCTGTCCAAAATCTTGAAATTGAATCATGTAAATGTTGTTTTGAAGATATGCAGCATTATATTGTGTATATTACATTAAAAAATGTCATAAACTTTTCAAATAAAAGTGTAAGGTGATATTTATGCATGACATTATGACATTTCACATTTGTGTTGGTTTGGCAAAATGTTGTATAACTATTTTGTACTATTTTTTTGCCAAAATCACCCCCTAGTTCAAAGTAAAAAGGCTATAGACGACTGCATCAAACAATGTAATGCGTCTGTTACAAATGCACTGAACATATCTATAAAGTCTTACACAGTTACTTTCTTCCAAAAGCCTTTGTTGTTCTTTTAACTCTTTCAATTATACATATTTCCTCAGTTTCCGTGCATGTTAAGCATGTTAAGCATGTTAAGCATGTTCTGGTCCCGTGTGCAGCTGCATCTGAGGCTGTGGCTGGAATAATGAGTTTCTGTGGATGAGGCAGAAGCAGCAGCTGTTACACAAATGAACTGTTACATAAACACACAATTATACGCTTTAGTTAACCAGCCTTCTTTCTATTGAGGAAGTTCTGCCTTTTCATGCACTTTATGTGGGTTGGTTATGGTTGGTTATGTTTCATATACCAATGAAATGAACGTGAAATCAAATTGATTATCAAATTGATCAGTTATTCTTCTCGATCCAATGAGGTTACATAAGGATGGGTATTTTACTACAGGGCTCAATGAAGTCATAACTGTTTAATATTGTCTTTCTATTCATTACAAATGTCAAAAAGCAAAATATGTCAACATCTTTAACTTAACCAGGTCTTAAAAAGGCCCAAAACAAAGCTAGATTGTGGTGGAATCAGATCATAATATAATAACAATTTTGCACATTTTCAAGCAGTCCAATTTTACACTAGTAAAATTATAAACTTGAACCCGGAATTGTTATTTAATGGTCCCTCTTTTGGACGTCATTTGAGACGCGCTGGTGCTTGTGTTTGGAGGTTGTGACATGGTGAGAAGAGACAGTGGGATCAGCAGAGGAAGAAGGATTTACACATTTACACATTTACACATTTACATACACTTACAAAGAGATATTTACTCTTTAATTATGCGTGGCAACTGTCGTTATCGATAATGTTGTGTAGCAGCGTTCATCTAAAGCAGGGCTGGGCAATTATCTTCCTCCGATGGCCATATTCGAATCCAGGCCTGTGATCATTGGTGTGAAAAAATAAAAATCCCAAAAATTAAATATCAAATAAAATATCACTTTTCTGTCAAGGCTCTTGAATCGGTTCTTTCATTCATTTCACGTCATATTTATTAAGGACACAAGTGCAGACAGAAGCCTGAGGGCAAAAAAGGAAGATTACTATTACTAATATTACTTGGACAAGCTTGGCCGGCTGGATTGAAAGGCCCGGCGGGCCGGATGTGGCCCGCGGGCCGTAGTTTGCCCACCCCTGATCTACAGTGAGTCACATATTTAAAGGTGGAACTTCCATGGAGATGTTTGTAGCATTTATTCAATTGCAGGTGTTTTATTGCTGAAATAAATTAAATCTGTGCCATTCTGTCTAATGCAAGTCAATAAATACAGTTGTCACCTGAGGGGCGTGGTCAGGTATGGGTGGAAATGAATTGGAACCTCAGAAAAGTCAACAGACTGCACTGTAGCATTTAACCTGGATATTTATTTATGATTCATTCTTCTCCATGTCTTCTGTCTGTATCTGGTACAATATATAAGTTCTAAAGTCTGTATCTGGTACAATATATAAGTTCTAAAGTCTGTATCTGCTGAGTTACTAAAGTTCTCCTAACATGAGTGCCTCCCTCACAGTGGTCCACTCAGGACCCTCAGATGCCGACTGAATGTAACGTCTCCTGGAGACAAGCAGAGAACCCTCCATCCTCCACTTTTGACCAGATGTTGTGGCTTTATTGGCACAATGTAAAGAACTACAGAGTGACTGCAATAAAAGTCAGATCTTTTGAGAGGAAGACCTCAAAGCCCAAAACCCTTATGGACTTGTATATTTATTCAAACATAATACATTAAATGTAAGATAAGTATCTGCCATAAAAGGCTCAGCTTTGTGCATTTACTCAGAGTGAGTCTTCTTCTTTCATCTCAGAACATGAGTTTCACTTTTATCATGGGGAATTCCTGCAGCTCAAAGCTCTGCTCAGGCTCTAAAGCTGCTTCACATGTGGCCCATAAAAGAGGAGGAAGACAGGTATTTAAGTCATTTTTCATAGATATGTACCTGCCTTTAAGTCAGGTTACCATGGTGATGCTATAGTAGTTTAACAAATAGTTATGTGAGTCAATAAAAGAGAAGTGCAGTTTAATTGTGGGTTTGTGTGTCTACAATGTTAGAATAAATAAAATATAACTTGTGTTGCCTCGAGCGTGAGGAAGTAACACTACTATTGTCCCTATCTCGCAATGGTACAAATGTTCTGGGTTTAACTTAATCTGATTGTTTTGTTTAGTTCTGAGATAACTTCATCAATGAATTGCAACTAATCAATTATTTTGATAAATATCAACTAATTTAGTAATTGTGTAACTCGAGAGTTTTAACGGCTCAAACAAAGAAATAATGATTTGAAATGTTGTTGTTTGTTAAATCTAATATTTATCGCCATTTCATGTTTTAAACAACTCATTGATTCATCCAAGGGCCAAACCGGATGCCCTTCCTGCTGCACATGCTGTGACTGAATAGAGCAAGTCAAGGGCCAAATCTAAAGCTTAAAGCTGCCATTTTATAAATGAGTACATTTTGTGTATATCTTGTAAAATCAGCAATTTGTGACTGTTTTACGCTGTCTGTCTGTAATAATAATAAAGTACATTATGTCATGTCAACCCATAAATAAGAGCTGAAAGCAGCGCACTGATTGGCTGGATTTGGGTGGTACTTTGTGTTTTGCTGTGAAAAGCTTTAAGAATCCCTATTTCTGGGCCTATCTCGCAATGTAACACAGCCATTAAAGTCCATGTACTCCAACAAACTGTATGTATTTCTTCCAATCGTTTCAATGATCCTGATAACAAACTTATACCAAAAATACAAGCATCTTAAAAAAGGTGCAGAAGTTGAAGCTTCTTATCTGCAGCATCAACAAAACAAGAAGTCGTACATTGATCATTCTAATGCCACTTGTCATGACCCAGACAAGACCTTGGGGTAAGTTGTGTCTTCCTGTTTGACCTTAAAGGAGGTTAAACGATGCCAATCTTTCACGCAATCACGCGTCATTGTCTTATTTCTCTGACAATCTCTCAGCACAGTTTTGTCCCGGGACAGTGGGACACATGGGCACGTGTTCCAACCTGAGTCTGTATCCAGCTGCAGACGAGCCTCCGGCCGCCCATTCATCCAAGTTAATGAGCAAAATAACAGTTATTATTTGGGCCGTTACACAAAGGCAGGCGCCGCGCGCTCACGTGGGGCAGGTGCAGCGACCTCAAAGAGCCGCACGTTGGTCTAGTTTTGTTCTAGTTTATCAAGGAAAGCACAACCGAGAGAGCAAGCTCAACAGGAGCATACTTCTCATACTTGTGGTTTGATGAATGGAATTTGCAACAATGCGCAACCGTCAAAGTTAGAAGACAATGGCAAGAAAAAGTCCCCGTCAAATCATCTGGAAGCATAAAAAGCACAAAGGCTCAGGAGCACAATGCGAGGTGAAAGAAACAGTAAAGCTCCCACAGAACTCATGCCATTTTTACAACATTTCCTGCTATTGTAAACTTACAATGTCCCAAACTTGAAGCAGCGCAGTTTTAATCACATAATGTGAGAATGTCACAACGAAACAGAGACGCGTTCAACATCTTTCCCTTTTGGAGTTTTATGAAAGTTTTGAAGTTTAAGCCACTGAAGCTTTCAAAACCCAATAACCCCTTCTACATCTGCCCCGCGCGCGCCTCTGCCCCGCGCGCGCCTCTGCCCCGCGCGCGCCTCTGCCCCGCGCGCGCCTCTGCCCTGACGGGACATCACGTATGACAGTCGCACCGGGTGATGGGCATGTGTCACTCACCTCGGCCACGCCGCCGCGCAGACACGCCGCCGTCACGAGCAGCAGCGCCAGCCACGAGCTCATCTTGCGGGGCAGCCTCGAGCCGCTGCGGGCCGGGCATTGAGGGAGCGCGGGGGTGAGACGCAGCCTGGGCCTACACGCCACCGCGAAGACGGCCGGGGGACACAGCCGGGGGACACAGCCGGGGGACACAGCCAAATGTGAGATTCTTATCAACAACACAAAGAAGTTCAAGTCAAAAAATCCACTTTGTTCTTCTTAGACATTGTCATAAAGTCAAAAGGACGTGTTGTGAGGCTACATTCCCACGGTTTTTTTGTGCAAAATTATCCAATTAGAAGCCGGGATGGAGAGGGAAAAGTTATTCCAATGTCAATCCGTTTGAATATGTCCCAATAGTTCCCCAGATGCCTTTAATAACCCTGATGATTTCAAAGTCCAGCGGTGTCAAAATGTGAAAAGGATGAATAGAAAGCAGAAAAAGCCGCCGCAGAGGAGGAAATGGCAGGTCAGTTAAATGTTGCTCCGTCTCGGTTCCTCGGAGTCTTATCACTGGAGGAGCCGCGCGAGCTCAGCCCTGGATCAGCCTGATTACGTCCTGAGCCGCAGAGCAACTCCTCCCGCCGCAGCAGCAGCAGCAGAAGAAGAAGAAGAAGAAGAAGAAGAAGAAGAAGAAGAAGAAGAATAAGAAGAAGAAGAAGAAGAAGAAGAAGAAGAAGAAGAAGAAGAAGAAGAAGAAGAAGAAGAAGAAGAAGAAGAAGAAGAAGAAGAAGAAGAAGAAGAACTGCCGCTGGTGGAGGAGGAGAGGTGTGTGTGTGTGTGTGTGTGTTTCTGTTTGTGTGTGTGTGTGTGTGTGTGTGTTTCTGTTTGTGTGTGTGTGTGTGTGTGTTTCTGTTTGTGTGTGTGTGTGTTTCTGTTTGTGTGTGTGTGTGTGTGTTTCTGTTTGTGTGTGTGTGTGTGTGTGTTTCTGTTTGTGTGTGTGTGTGTGTGTGTGTGTGTTTCTGTTTGTGTGTGTGTGTGTGTGTGTGTGTATGTGCGCACGCGCGCGTGTGTCTCTCCCGCCCCCTGTCTGTAGAATGGATGATAATGTGGCACAAAGACGCGCGCGGCTCACGCAGCATCAGCTCCGGTCGGACGCGGGTCGGACGCGGGTCGGACGCGGGTCGGACGCGGGTCGGACGCGGGTCGGACGCGGGTCGGACGCGGGTTTGAGGCGCATGTTCCTGACGCAGTGACAAGAAAAGTGTGAGAGTCACTTTTATCAAAATATTACAGTTAAGAATAAGCCAATTACTCTGACTGAACTAAACTATATTCTCCTTTAAGGCTGCTTAATGTAACGTGTCCGGTGCTGGTCTCCATGGAGATGTTATTACCTGTAGTGTTACATATTAGGCCCATATATTTTGCATGTCTTTAAAAACACAGGCTGCACCTCTCCACAGATCTGACTGAGCCAAGTTACTGCATCACTGTGGAACATTTCAGGCCAAGAAATGACATTTGGATCATTTTGCCTCGTACATAAACATATAAACTCATATGTTGTATCAGTTTGAGGTGATTTTGCTTTCACGTAAAACCCTGAGTGACATAAATGTGCAAAAAACGATTGGTGAAAATAAACAGGAGGAAAATACTCTTCCAGAAAAGTTACATTACTTTATTTGCCGTAAGTATTTTTCACTTTCAAACTGAAGGGTCAAAGTGTCATGTGTCACTCAAACGTGTCTGTTCATTGTATTTTGTTCTTTTATTCATGGAAACTACAACATAATGTGACACTGAAGTCAACACCACAGAAGAATATGACCAGATATTGATTTTACAAATTACAATGACTAAAATCAAATTAATAAATACATATGCATATGACAAGATTTCATGTTTTCTAATTATTCTTTGTTCAGTGGAATAGTTCTTTTGGTGAATATTTAATTGTATATTTAATAATAATAATTGAATTTAAACATTCAGGGAGCATTTATGCAGAAGTTCTTACGGGTGAAACCTTCATTTAACAAAATAAAGTATTTTTATTAGTCAAAACATAGAGTGTAAATCTCACCTTTGCCCTTCATAGCATCATATGTAAGAGTTATGAATCATATGTAAGAGTTATGAATCATATGTAAGAGTTATGAATCATATGTAAGAGTTATGAATCATATGTAAGAGTTATGAATCATATGTGAGAGTTATGAATCATATGTAAGAGTTATGAATCATATGTGAGAGTTATGAATCATATGTGAGAGTTATGAATCATATGTAAGAGTTATGAATCATATGTAAGAGTTATGAATCAGCTCTGCAGCGTCCAACAGGAAGTACGATTATAAACTTCATGTGATTATGTCAGTGAAAGGAACATGTGCAATTTGAAGCGTTGACTCAGAACGCCATGTTTGCAGTTTTATCATGTACCAATGTGTACACAGTGTACACAGTGTACACAGTGTACACAGTGGTACATGTACCACTGTGTACCAATGTGTACACTGTGTACACATTGGTACATGTACCACTGTGTACACTGTGTACACAGTGTACACTGTGTACACAGTGTACACTGTGTACACAGTGTACACTGTGTACACAGTGTACACAGTGTACACTGTGTACACTGTGTACACAGTGTACACAGTGTACACAGTGTACACTGTGTACACTGTGTACACAGTGTACACAGTGGTACACGTACGTTCCTCTGATTCTGACTCAGCTTTTGAAATAGCAGAGCTTAAAACCACATGAATAACTTCAGCTACGACTAAATTAAACGTGACATTAATAAACTTACTAAAACTGGACGGGTCACGAGGACAGTTGCCATGCCAACTGACTCCTCTCATTACATCAGCATCGCCCCGAGCCTCAGGAAACCAAAGGTGCTTATTCTGGGCCCCTGACCTTTCGGCGGGCCCTCGTGTTTGGGGGACATTTTAAAACAACAGCGTGACGATGTTTGACTCCTGCAGGAGCCGGAGTGACTGTGCAGAACGACTGAAGGTTTGTGTGATGGCGCAGTGGTTAGTGCTTGTCTCATCTGGAGCTAGAATATGCTCGAAATACAGTATATATTTTTAAAAAGACAAAAAAGACGGTAAAATCAAAAAGTTTTTTGTTTTGGAGGGAAAAGGCTGAAAAAACAATGACATTTTTGCATTTTTCATATTTACAGTCGTAATATTGTTGGATTTTAGTCATTGAGACGATACAAAAATATTTCATTTTGGTTCAAGTGGAAAACACGGTCAAAGCGACGCGTGGTTTTTGATTCACATCTTTAAGGATTTAAAAGTTAAGAACAAGCGGCTGAACTGACTTTATGATTACATCCATCACCAAGTACTAGTACTTTTACTTAAATACTTCACACACATCTGAAACACACACATCTGAAACACACACATCTGAAACACACACATCTGAAACACACACATCTGAAACACACACATCTGAAACACACACATCTGAAACACACACATCTGAAACACACACATCTGAAACACACACATCTGAAACACAAACATCTGAAACACACACATCTGAAACACATACACACATCTGAAACACACACATCTGAAACACACACATCTGAAACACACACATCTGAAACACACACATCTGAAACACACACATCTGAAACACATACACACATCTGAAACACACACATCTGAAACACACACATCTGAAACACACACATCTGAAACAAACACATCTGAAACACACACATCTGAAACACACACATCTGAAACACACACATCTGAAACACAAACATCTGAAACACACACATCTGAAACACATACACACATCTGAAACACACACATCTGAAACACACACATCTGAAACACATACACACATCTGAAACACACACATCTGAAACACACACATCTGAAACACACACATCTGAAACACACACATCTGAAACACACACATCTGAAACACAAACATCTGAAACACACACATCTGAAACACATACACACATCTGAAACACACACATCTGAAACACACACATCTGAAACACATACACACATCTGAAACACACACATCTGAAACACACACATCTGAAACACACACATCTGAAACACACACATCTGAAACACACACATCTGAAACACATACACACATCTGAAACACACACATCTGAAACACACACATCTGAAACACACACATCTGAAACAAACACATCTGAAACACACACATCTGAAACACACACATCTGAAACAAACACATCTGAAACACATACACACATCTGAAACACACACATCTGAAACACACACATCTGAAACACACACATCTGAAACACACACACACACACATCTGAAACACACACATCTGAAACAAACACATCTGAAACACACACATCTGAAACACACACATCTGAAACACACACATCTGAAACAAACACATCTGAAACACACACATCTGAAACACACACATCTGAAACACACACATCTGAAACACACACATCTGAAACACACACACACACACATCTGAAACACACACATCTGAAACACACACATCTGAAACACACACATCTGAAACACACACATCTGAAACACACACACACATCTGAAACACACACATCTGAAACACACACATCTGAAACACACACACACATCTGAAACACACACATCTGAAACACACACATCTGAAACAAACACATCTGAAACACATACACACATCTGAAACACACACATCTGAAACACACACATCTGAAACACACACACACACACATCTGAAACACACACATCTGAAACACACACATCTGAAACACAAACATCTGAAACACACACATCTGAAACACATACACACATCTGAAACACACACATCTGAAACACACACATCTGAAACACATACACACATCTGAAACACACACATCTGAAACACACACATCTGAAACACACACATCTGAAACACACACATCTGAAACACACACATCTGAAACACACACATCTGAAACACACACATCTGAAACACAAACATCTGAAACACACACATCTGAAACACATACACACATCTGAAACACACACATCTGAAACACACACATCTGAAACACATACACACATCTGAAACACACACATCTGAGACACACACATCTGAAACACACACATCTGAAACACACACATCTGAAACACACACATCTGAAACACATACACACATCTGAAACACACACATCTGAAACACACACATCTGAAACACACACATCTGAAACAAACACATCTGAAACACACACATCTGAAACACAAACATCTGAAACACACACATCTGAAACACACACATCTGAAACACACACATCTGAAACAAACACATCTGAAACACATACACACATCTGAAACACACACATCTGAAACACACACATCTGAAACACACACATCTGAAACACACACACACACACATCTGAAACACACACATCTGAAACAAACACATCTGAAACACACACATCTGAAACACACACATCTGAAACACATACACACATCTGAAACACACACATCTGAAACACACACATCTGAAACAAACACATCTGAAACACATACACACATCTGAAACGCACACATCTGAAACACACACATCTGAAACACACACACACACACATCTGAAACACACACATCTGAAACACACACATCTGAAACACACACATCTGAAACACACACATCTGAAACACACACACACATCTGAAACACACACATCTGAAACACACACATCTGAAACACACACACACATCTGAAACACACACATCTGAAACACACACATCTGAAACAAACACATCTGAAACACATACACACATCTGAAACACACACATCTGAAACACACACATCTGAAACACACACATCTGAAACACACACATCTGAAACACACACATCTGAAACACACACACACATCTGAAACACACACATCTGAAACACACACATCTGAAACACACACATCTGAAACACATACACACATCTGAAACACACACATCTGAAACACACACATCTGAAACAAACACATCTGAAACACATACACACATCTGAAACACACACATCTGAAACACACACATCTGAAACACACACATCTGAAACACACACACACATCTGAAACACACACATCTGAAACACACACATCTGAAACACACACATCTGAAACACACACACACATCTGAAACACACACATCTGAAACACACACATCTGAAACACACACATCTGAAACACACACATCTGAAACACACACAGAGGAATGTCGTGGCTTCTGTGAATTGGATGTTATTGTTTTCCAGACGAGAATCGCAGAGGAAACTGTGTGAACGACGGAGCTATAATTACACCTCAGATTCATATTCTCACGTCTGACCAGGGTCAGGAGCACAGAAGACTGCACAGGTCTCATGTCTGACCAGGGTCAGGAGCACAGAAGACTGCACAGGTCTCATGTCTGACCAGGGTCAGGAGCACAGAAGACTGCACAGGTCTCATGTCTGACCAGGGTCAGGAGCACAGAAGACTGCACAGGTCTCACGTCTGACCAGGGTCAGGAGCACAGAAGACTGCACAGGTCTCATGTCTGACCAGGGTCAGGAGCACAGAAGACTGCACAGGTCTCATGTCTGACCAGGGTCAGGAGCACAGAAGACTGCACAGGTCTCATGTCTGACCAGGGTCAGGAGCACAGAAGACTGCACAGGTCTCACGTCTGACCAGGGTCAGGGCCTGAGGCACACGACTCATTTACAAATACTTGGCTCACAACAAAAGGAGACATTTTATCGTTTTCCAAATCAAAATACTTTCCCTTTTCATTATCGTTTATATCTTCCATTTTTATGACTGTGACATGTCAAAACATATTCTCTTCCCTGATCAGGGTGTGGTCGGGTGTCAAAGAAGAGGAGAAGAGGAGAAGAGGAGAAGAGGAGAAGAGGAGAAGAGGAGGAAGAGGAGGAAGAGGAGAAGAGGAGGAAGAGGAGAAGAGGAGGAAGAGGAGAAGAGGAGAAGAGGAGAAGAGGAGAAGAGGAGGAAGAGGAGGAAGAGGAGAAGAGGAGGAAGAGGAGAAGAGGAGGAAGAGGAGAAGAGGAGAAGAGGAGAAGAGGAGAAGAGGAGAAGAGGAGAAGAGGAGAAGAGGAGAAGAGGAGAAGAGGAGGAAGAGGAGAAGAGGAGGAAGAGGAGGAAGAGGAGAAAGAGGAGAAGAGGAGGAAGAGGAGGAAGAGGAGAAGAGGAGAAGAGAAGAAGAGGAGAAAGAGGAGAAGAGGAGAAGAGGAGGAAGAGGAAAAGAGGAGAAGAGGAGAAAGAGGAGAAGAGGAGAAGAGGAGGAAGAGGAAAAGAGGAGAAGAGGAGAAGAGGAGGCTCCGGGGTTTTCCCTCTTCCCACCGCAGAGACACTAAAGAGCTGCACGAGCTGCACTTTCCCACAAAACACCTCTGAACTCGACCCCCGCGGCGTGAGCGCGGGTGCTGTTTGGCTGCGTGTCGCCGTGGTAACCCCGCCCGCTGGAATCGACACCTTTATTATTGGCAGACATTAATTCACTGTTTACGAGCGGCGGAGCCAATAGGAGCGTCTCTCATTTGACTGGACGAGGGGACGAGCTGAGGTGAATATTATGCAAATGTGATTGTTAAGGTCATGTTTTTAAAGGTCATGTTTTTAAAGGCCATGTTTATAAAGGTCATGTTTTTAAAGGCCATGTTTATAAAGGTCATGTTTTTAAAGGCCATGTTTATAAAGGTCATGTTTTTAAAGGCCATGTTTATAAAGGTCATGTTTTTAAAGGTCATGTTTTTAAAGGCCATGTTTATAAAGGTCATGTTTTTAAAGGTCATGTTTTTAAAGGTCATGTTTATAAAGGTCATGTTTTTAAAGGTCATGTTTTTAAAGGTCATGTTTTTAAAGGCCATGTTTATAAAGGTCATGTTTATAAAGGTCATGTTTTTAAAGGTCATGTTTTTAAAGGCCATGTTTTTAAAGGTCATGTTTATAAAGGTCATGTTTATAAAGGCCATGTTTATAAAAGTCATGTTTTTAAAGGTCATGTTTATAAAGGTCATGTTTATAAAGGCCATGTTTATAAAAGTCATGTTTTTAAAGGTCATGTTTATAAAGGTCATGTTTTTAAAGGTCATGTTTTTAAAGGTCATGTTTTTAAAGGTCATGTTTTTAAAGGTCATGTTTATAAAGGTCATGTTTTAAAGGTCATGTTTTTAAAGGTCATGTTTTTAAAGGCCATGTTTATAAAGGTCATGTTTTTAAAGGTCATGTTTGTAAAGGTCATGTTTTTAAAGGTCATGTTTTTAAAGGTCATGTTTTTAAAGGTCATGTTTATAAAGGTCATGTTTTTAAAGGTCATGTTTTTAAAGGTCATGTTTATAAAGGTCATGTTTTTAAAGGTCATGTTTTTAAAGGTCATGTTTATAAAGGTCATGTTTTTAAAGGTCATGTTTTTAAAGGTCATGTTTTTAAAGGCCATGTTTTTAAAGGTCATGTTTATAAAGGTCATGTTTATAAAGGCCATGTTTATAAAAGTCATGTTTTTAAAGGTCATGTTTATAAAGGTCATGTTTATAAAGGTCATGTTTTTAAAGGTCATGTTTTTAAAGGCCATGTTTTTAAAGGTCATGTTTATAAAGGTCATGTTTATAAAGGTCATGTTTATAAAAGTCATGTTTTTAAAGGTCATGTTTTTAAAGGTCATGTTTTTAAAGGCCATGTTTATAAAGGTCATGTTTTTAAAGGTCATGTTTTTAAAGGCCATGTTTTTAAAGGTCATGTTTATAAAGGTCATGTTTATAAAGGTCATGTTTATAAAAGTCATGTTTTTAAAGGTCATGTTTATAAAGGTCATGTTTTTAAAGGTCATGTTTATAAAGGTCATGTTTATAAAGGTCATGTTTTTAAAGGTCATGTTTTTAAAGGCCATGTTTTTAAAGGTCATGTTTATAAAGGTCATGTTTATAAAGGTCATGTTTATAAAAGTCATGTTTTTAAAGGTCATGTTTTTAAAGGTCATGTTTTTAAAGGCCATGTTTATAAAGGTCATGTTTTTAAAGGTCATGTTTTTAAAGGCCATGTTTATAAAGGTCATGTTTTTAAAGGTCATGTTTTTAAAGGTCATGTTTTTAAAGGCCATGTTTTTAAAGGTCATGTTTTTAAAGGCCATGTTTTTAAAGGCCATGTTTTTAAAGGTCATGTTTATAAAGCTCATGTTTATAAAGGTCATGTTTATAAAAGTCATGTTTTTAAAGGTCATGTTTTTAAAGGTCATGTTTTTAAAGGCCATGTTTATAAAGGTCATGTTTTTAAAGGCCATGTTTATAAAGGTCATGTTTTTAAAGGCCATGTTTTTAAAGGCCATGTTTATAAAGGTCATGTTTTTAAAGGTCATGTTTTTAAAGGTCATGTTTTTAAAGGTCATGTTTTTAAAGGTCATGTTTATAAAGGTCATGTTTTTAAAGGTCATGTTTTTAAAGGCCATGTTTATAAAGGTCATGTTTTTAAAGGTCATGTTTTTAAAGGCCATGTTTATAAAGGTCATGTTTATAAAGGTCATTAAAGGTGCAATGTGTCACTTTTCCACTGGAGAGTTGTTGCTTTTCTCAATGGAAATGGGTTTGCTGTTCCTTGAATAGTGTCGCATGAAACATATTTATTTGAATTTCACTGTCACGTGTTTTGATGACTAGAAATAACTTGAAAAACATGTGTTCTTAGTGTAAGCGAGGTGCCTCTCCACAGATCTGACCTGTAACTTACTGTGGAACATTTCAGGCAAAGCAAGAACAGGCCCCGCCCCAAAAACAAATGTGCACTTTATATTATGTATAATGACGTGTAGAAACGTAAAGTTCAACCCTGTCAGTGGGTCAGGGTTAGGGGTTAGGGTTAGGTAAGACTTTGGTAAGACACATAACCCTCGCACGTGAACATGGGTTAGGGCTAGGGTTAGGGCTAGAGGTTACACAGATTGGCAGAAACACTTCCACCTCTGAACCAAAGGGTTAGGGTTAGGACCAAAGGGTTAGGACCAAAGGGTTAGGGTTAGGGTTAGGGTTAGGACCAAAGGGAAGCTGTGGCCCAAAGAGCCTGACATCATCAAATGAGACTGAGAAGCAAACGTACAATAGACAAAATCATTTCAAATGTGATGTGTTTATCCTACAGAACTATAACTGATGAAACAATGTACACCATGTGGGCGAATGAAATGCAAACATAACAGCCAATAAAGTAAGGTACTGTACATTGACTAACTCTTTGAATGTCCAGTGTTTCCTTTGAGGACAGGGACACAATGAGGACAGGGACACAATGAGGACAGGGACACAATGAGGACAGGTACACAATGAGGACAGGGACACAATGAGGACAGGGACACAATGAGGACAGGTACACAATGAGGACAGGGACACAATGAGGACAGGGACACAATGAGGACAGGGACACAATGGGCGCGTCGATGGCTCCCACAATTGCACCTGTCTCTTTAAAGGAGCATTAAAGACTTTGAACGTGAACTACAGTAAACAGCACGAGCTTAGAGGGCGTATAGAGGGCGTAGAGCACGTTTTGAAGAGGGTCGGGCGGGTTACGTGCGATGCCTCGAGGGTCTTAAAGTCTTACTGACTGTCAGCAAAGTTCAAAGGGCCCAACGACACCTGCAGCACTGTCTCTGCAGGGGCCGGACCGGACTGTAGGGCCCGGATACAAACAGTGTCACTTAACACTGGGCCATGTTCTGGTGAATGTTTGTCCTCTTCAGGTGGATCTATTATCTATGTGCACATGCCGGAAGAGGCTTTCTTCCTCCTCCTTCTATCCAAATACAAGTCGTTTTTAACGTGGGTTTATTTTATCAGACGAATGACTTCAACCCAACAACCATAATCCCATATTTAACTCAGCTGCTTCCTTTTCCATCCGACTGTATACAAGTCACATGGCCATTTGGCAGAATGCGCCGGATGAACTCCATGTTCTAAACAAAAGTAGACGTTGAAGTAGCCAATCAGTTACAAATGCTTGAATATATACAAAGTCCGATGTTGTGAGGATTTCCAGCACAAGTCCGTGCACACAGGACCCGCCGGGGCCACAGTGGGCCCTCTGTGCTTAAGAAATGAGTGAGAAATGACAGCACTTGCTCAAATATTTAAGCTTTTGAGAAGGTCAGCGCTGCCCGATCCCTGCAATCTCCAAACGCACAATGGTGGCATTTGATTTCATGACTTTTCCATCGCCGGCTGAAAGGCTGGCCGTGGTCAAACTGACGCAGTAACGGCAGCGCCGGCTCCTCCGCCCGCCGCGCTCAACAGTCGTGTGGTTTGTGTGCGACTGTAGGTGCACTTCTAGAGCCGGTTGACCCCTGATTAGTCGTGGGGTATAGTCTCTCGGCAGCGCGTGTCCCGGAGATAATATAGGATCATTGGTAGAGTTGAAGCTGCTGGGAAGTCATTAGTTGGCCCCTCGGAGCCCCAGCTTGACCGCTCTCCTCGGATCTCGGGTTTCCTCTGGCCGTAAGTCGGAATGTGAGCGAAGCATCGTGAGACAAAAGGGGGATGTATGCAGGTGCACTAAAGCACTAGAGATAACTGAGTGACTCCGAGAGCGAAAGGCCCTTTGGGGGCCCATCTGTCAATAACTTGTCACAACGAGTGCGACTGAAAAGGCACAAAGCCGTTCAGTTCCTCCAGTTGAGCAGAATAAAATGACTTTGCAGCAGAAGTTTAGAAGAAATGGTGAGTAATACAAACTTGTCCTGTAAGTGCTCAAAACATGACTAAAATGTGAAACAGTCGAAAAACAGATTTCAAAGTCAAATCAAATCAATTTATTTTTGTAAGGCCCAAAATCACAACAACAGTTGCCTCTGAGGGCCACAGGGAGAAATGAATCAACAATGTCTGTGGTGGCGATGAAGTCAGACAATGTCAAAGTCTGCAACTCTGCAAAATAGTTATAGCTGACAATGATATGTAAACAAATGGATGAAGTAAACAGTGGTATAAACTGGACACTCGCTCAGAGAGTTTGGATCACACACAGTTGAACGGATGGATTTATGAGGCCGTGTGTTGCTGAGGGGTGAGTTGAAGTGTCCTTTATCTCCCCCTGCTGTTAGCAAACAAGCTAGCTAAGATCCACACAGTTGGACCAACAACAGAGAGACAATAAAAGCAATTTTCCGAATAAACGAATGTCATTGCACAACGTCTATAGAAAAGGATTTTAGAATTATTTTTTGTCTCTGCATTTGACCCGTTGTTCATAAAGTCCTCTCCATATCGTGAGCCAGGGTCTGGGTCAGAGAGTACCTTGGTTGGTCAGGGAGTACATTGCTGAAGCTTTGGGCACATTCTATCAATGTGAGGCTGATTATCGACTCGGGCGTTTGTCATCACATGATCACATGATCACATGATCACATGATCACATGATCACATGATCACAGACCAACAATGTGAGAATCTATATTATTTTTATTGATATTACCTCCTGGACCTCCTAGACCTCCTAGACCTCCTGGACCTCCTGTACCTCTTGTACCTCCTGTACCTCCTGGACCTCCTAGACCTCTTGTACCTCCTGGACCTCCTGTACCTCTTGTACCTCCTGTACCTCCTAGACCTCCTAGACCTCTTGTACCTCCTGTACCTCCTGTACCTCCTGTACCTCCTGTACCTCCTGTACCTCCTGTACCTCCTGGACCTCCTGTACCTCTTGTACCTCCTGTACCTCCTAGACCTCCTAGACCTCTTGTACCTCCTGGACCTCCTGTACCTCTTGTACCTCCTGTACCTCCTGGACCTCCTGGACCTCCTGGACCTCCCGGACCTCCTGCACCTCCTGGACTTCCTGGACCTCCCGGACCTCCTGCACCTCCTGGACCTCCTGGACCTCCTGGACCTCCTGGACCTCCTGGACCTCCCGGACCTCCTGCACCTCCTGGACTTCCTGGACCTCCCGGACCTCCTGCACCTCCTGCACCTCCTGGACCTCCTGGACCTCCCGGACCTCCTGCACCTCCTGTACCTCCTGTACCTCCTGGACCTCCTGGACCTCCTGTACCTCCTGGACCTCCCGGACCTCCTGCACCTCCTGGACCTCCTGGACCTCCTGGACCTCCTGGACCTCCTGGACCTCCCGGACCTCCTGCACCTCCTGGACTTCCTGGACCTCCCGGACCTCCTGCACCTCCTGCACCTCCTGGACCTCCTGGACCTCCCGGACCTCCTGCACCTCCTGTACCTCCTGTACCTCCTGGACCTCCTGGACCTCCTGTACCTCCTGTACCTCTTGTACCTCCTGTACCTCCTGGACCTCCTAGACCTCCTGGACCTCCTGTACCTCCTGTACCTCTTGTACCTCCTGTACCTCCTGGACCTCCTGGACCTCCTGGACCTCCTGGACCTCCTGGACCTCCTGTACCTCCTGTACCTCTTGTACCTCCTGTACCTCCTGGACCTCCTAGACCTCCTGGACCTCCTGTACCTCCTGTACCTCCTGTACCTCCTGAACCTCCTGGACCTCCTGGACCTCCTGGACCTCCTGGACGGTGGTGCATTCTCTCACACTCTGTAGTCCAAACACAAGCATCTCTTTCATTTTTTTGCCACAGACAAAAGCAGCAGACTTGTTTCTGCCTTTATACACCATGTATGTTGCTTTTCCTAGACTGTTCCACATGGGCACTACCATCCAAAGTTACATATCAGATCTGTGGAGAGGCGACTGTACTGACTGTAGAATACAGGTTTTTTCCAATGTATTCCAATGCAAATACATGCTGATGATGTATCAAAGTGTTGTATATGGACTTGCTTGACTGAACGTCCTCTTTCCAATCAAAGCATCAGTTTGAGAGTCTAACCGGCCTTTGTCTTCCACAAAGAGAGAGAGAGAGAGAGAGAGAGAGAGGAGAGAGAGAGAGAGAGAGAGAGGGAGGGAGAGAGAGAGAGGGAGAGAGAGAGAGAGAGAGAGAGGGGGAAGAGGGGAGAGAGAGAGAGAGAGAGGGAGGGAGAGAGAGGGAGAGAGAGAGAGAGAGAGAGGGAGAGAGAGAAAGGGGGGGAGAGGGAGAGAGAGAGAGTGACAGGAGGAATGACTGGAATGCTCTCTGCAGAAACAAGAGGATATGTCAGAGAGAAACAGATTGAGAAAGATGGATTCATATTGACATTTAGAGTGCATTATGGGAAGTATGGATACTGCAGAGTGACCTTATCAGAAATGTGTGTATCCTAGTTACAAAAAGAGCTCCTTCACATTAAGTTCCTGCGTTGGTTGCCCCAGACCTTGTCTGCACGGCAGGGAGGCCCCGCGATACCATGACGGACCTCAGCAGGTGTTAAGCCAGCTGTTAGCTGGCGGCTAGGGCAGTAGATAGTCCAGGAGTGAGGGAGGAGATGAGCGATGGACGGTGCAGTAATGTCCGATGAAGTTAAGGAACAGGGATGTAGACAGAAGACAACACAGAGACGCGGGAACAAAACAAAACAATGGAAACGACTAACAAAACAAAGACGTTGGGACAGAAGCGGCAGTCCACATACCAGACGCCGGCGTTGCTCTAGCCCAATCAAGACGCATTTGAGTCCAGTTTTGTGACCAGATCGCCCCCGTCTGTGGAGCGGGGAAAGCAGAGAAACGGGGCTGTACCTTGGTTGTATGGGGCTGCTTTTCTCCGGTGGAGCCGGTGCCCTGCTCTCCGTGTCTGCTCCTGTGGCGGGCTGGGGCCACACCTTCGCCCAGGTACAGACCTCCGGGGCGGCGGGTGCGGGAGCGCGGAGCCGGTGTTCGGGCGTGGAAACGCCGGTGCAGCGGAGGAGAAGCGGCGCCGCTCGCTCGTGGTGCGTGCGGCACCACGAGCGTAATATTATAGTATAGTATTATAGTAGTATAGCATTATATTATTATAGTATAGTATTATAGTACTCCTCCTTGAGCCGACACCTTAACGTGGTGGAGGGGTTTGAGTGCCCGAATGATCCCGGGAGCTATGTTGTCGGGGGCTTCATGCCCCTGGTAGGGTCTCCCAAGGCAAACAGGTCCTAGGTGACGGGTCAGACAAAGATCGGTTCAGAAGCCTCTTATGACGACGACACAATCAAGGCAGTTCACGTCGCCCGGATCGGCGTCACCGGGGCCCCATCCTGGAGCCAGGCCTGGGATGGGTGCTCCATGGCGAGCGCCTGGTGGCCGGGTCTTACCCCACGGGGCCCGGCCGGGCACAGCCCGAAAGAGCGACGTGGGGCCGCCCTCCCGTGGGCCCACCACCCGCAGGAGGATCCATAGGGGGCCGGTGCAGAGAGATCTGGGCGGCAGTCGACGGCAGGGGCCTCGGCGACCAGATCTCCGGACACAGAGACTAACTCTGGGGACATGGAATGTCACCTCGCTGGGGGGGAAAGAGCCTGAGCTTGTGCGGGAGGTTGAGCGATACCGACTAGATATAGTCGGCCTCACCTCCACGCACAGTTTGGGCTCTGGAACCCATCTCCTCGAGAGGGGCTGGACGCTCCACTTCTCTGGTGTTGCCCGCGGGGAGAGGCGGCGGGCTGGTGTGGGCTTGCTGATAGCCCCTCAGCTCAGCCGCCACGTGTTGGAGTTTACCCCGGTGAACGAGAGGGTCGCGTCCCTCCGCCTTCGGGTGGGGGACAGGTCTCTCACTGTTGTGGCGGCCTACGGGCCGAACAGCAGTGCAGAGTACCCGGCCTTCTTGGAGTCCTTGGGAGGGGTACTGGACAGTGCACCGACCGGGGACTCCGTTGTTCTACTGGGGGACTTCAACGCCCACGTGGGCAATGACAGTGACACCTGGAGAGGGGTGATCGGGAAGAACGGCTTCCCCGATCTGAACCCGAGCGGTGTTCAGTTATTGGACTTCTGTGCTAGCCACGGATTGTCCATAACGAACACCATGTTCAAGCACAAGGGTGTCCATCAGTGCACGTGGCACCAGGACACCCTAGGCCGGAGGTCAATGATCGACTTAGTTGTCGTGTCATCAGACCTCCGGCCGCGTGTCTTGGACACTCGGGTGAAGAGAGGGGCAGAGTTGTCAACCGATCACCACCTGGTGGTGAGTTGGATCCGCTGGCGGAGGAGGAAGCCGGACAGACTTGGCAGACCCAAGCGCATTGTGAGGGTCTGTTGGGAACGTCTAGTGGAGCCCTCTGTCAGTAGGGTATTCAACTCGCACCTCCGGGAGAGCTTCTCCCATGTCCCGGGGGAGGCTGGGGACATTGAGTCCGAGTGGACCATGTTCTCCGCCTCCATTGTTGATGCGGCTGCTCGGAGCTGTGGTCGCAAGGTCTCCGGTGCCTGTCGTGGCGGCAACCCCCGAACCCGGTGGTGGACACCGGAAGTAAGGGATGCCGTCAGACTAAAGAAGGAGGCCTATCAGGCCACTCTGGCTTGTAGGTCTCCGGAGGTCATCGACGGGTATCGGCAGGCCAAGCGAGCCGCGGCTCGTGCTGTCGCAGAGGCAAAAACCCGGGCCTGGGAGGAGTTCGGGGAGGCCATGGAGGAGGACTATCGGTCGGCACCAAAGAAATTCTGGCAAACCGTCCGGCGCCTCAGGAAGGGGAAGCAGTGTCTCACAAACACCGTTTACGGTGCGGGTGGAGGCCTGCTGACCTCGACTGGGGATGTCGTCGGACGGTGGAAGGAATACTTTGAGGATCTCCTTAATCCCTCAGTCACGTCTTCTGAAGAGGAAGTAGAGACCGGGGACTCGGAGGCTGGCTCATCCATCACCCAAGCTGAAGTCACTGAGGTTGTCCGCAAACTCCTCGGTGGCAGGGCTCCGGGGGTGGATGAGATCCGCCCTGAGTACCTAAAGTATCTGGATGTTGTAGGACTGTCTTGGTTGACACGTCTCTGCAACATCGCGTGGCGTTCGGGGACCGTGCCTCTGGACTGGCAGACCGGGGTGGTGGTCCCTCTGTTCAAGAAGGGGGACCGGAGGGTGTGTTCCAACTACAGAGGGATCACACTCCTCAGCCTCCCGGGTAAGGTCTATTCCAAGGTACTGGAGAGGAGAATCCGACCGATAGTCGAACCTCGGATTCAGGAGGAGCAGAGTGGTTTTCGTCCCGGTCGTGGAACACTGGACCAGCTCTATACCCTCCATCGGGTGCTCGAGGGTTCATGGGAGTTTGCCCAACCAGTCCACATGTGCTTTGTGGATCTGGAGAAGGCTTTTGACCGTGTCCCTCGGGGTGTCCTTTGGGGGGTGCTCCGGGAGTACGGGGTCCGGGGCCCTTTGCTCAGGGCTGTCCGGTCCCTGTATGACCGGAGCAGGAGCTGTGTTCGCATTGCCGGCAGTAAGTCAGACCTGTTCCCAGTGCATGTTGGACTCCGCCAGGGCTGCCCTGTGTCACCGGTTCTGTTCATAATTTTTATGGACAGAATTTCTAGGCGCAGTCAGGGGTCGGAGGGTGTCCGGTTTGGGGACCACAGGATCTCATCTCTGCTGTTTGCAGACGATGTTGTCCTGATGGCTCCATCAAACCCGGACCTGCAACATGCACTGGGACGGTTTGCAGCCGAGTGTGAAGCGGCTGGGATGAGAATCAGCACCTCCAAATCCGAGGCCATGGTTCTCGACCGGAAAAAGGTGGCTTGCCCTCTCCAGGTGGGTGGGGTGTCCTTGCCCCAAGTGGAGGAGTTCAAGTATCTCGGGGTCTTGTTCACGAGTGAGGGAAGGATGGAGCGTGAGATCGACAGGCGGATCGGTGCAGCGGCTGCAGTGATGCAGTCGCTGCATCGGACCGTTGTGGTAAAGAGGGAGCTGAGCCGAAAGGCAAAGCTCTCTATTTACCGGTCGGTCTACGTTCCTACCCTCACCTATGGTCATGAGCTTTGGGTAGTGACCGAAAGAACAAGATCGCGGATACAAGCGGTCGAAATGAGTTTCCTCCGCCGGGTGGCTGGGCGCTCCCTTAGAGATAAGGTGAGGAGCTCGGCCACACGGGGGGAGCTCGGAGTAGAGCCGCTGCTCCTCCACGTCGAGAGGAGCCAGCTGAGGTGGCTCGGGCATCTGTTCCGGATGCCTCCTGGGCGCCTCCCTCGGGAGGTGTTTCAGGCATGTCCCACCGGGAAGAGGCCCCGGGGAAGACCCAGGACACGCTGGAGAGACTATGTCTCTCGGCTGGCCTGGGAACGCCTCGGGATCCCCCCGGAGGAGTTAGAGGAAGTGTCTGGGGAGAAGGAAGTCTGGGAGTCCCTGCTCAGACTGCTGCCCCCGCGACCCGGCCCCGGATAAAGCGGCAGAAGATGGATGGATGGATGGATGGAGTATTATAGTATAGTAGTATAGCATTATATTATTATAGTATAGTATTATAGTATAGTAGTATAGTGTTATAGTATAGTATAGTATTATAGTATAGTAGTATAGTATAGTAGTATAGCATTATAGTATAGTATTATAGTATAGTATTATAGTATAGCATTATAGTATAGTGTTACAGTATAGTATTATAGTATAGTATTATAGTATTATAGTATTACAGTATAGTATTATAGTATTATAGTATAGTATTATAGTATTATAGTATAGTATTACAGTATAGTATTACAGTATAGTATTATAGTAGTATAGTATTATAGTATAGTATTATAGTATTGTAGTATAGTATTATAGTATAGTAGTATAGTATAGTTTTAAATAGTATAGTATTATAGTATTATACTATACTATTATAGTATAGTTGTATAGTATTATAGTATCGTATTATAGTATTATAGTATAGTAGTGTAGTATAGTATTATAGTATAGTATTATATTATTATAGTATAGTATTAAGTATAGTATTATAGTATAGTAGTATAGTATTATAGTAACGTATTGTAGTATTATAGTAAAGTATTATAGTATAGTATTATAGTATTATAGTATAGTATTATAGTATAGTAGTTTAGTATTATAGTATTATAGTATAGTAGTATAGTATTATAGTATACTATCATAGTATTATAGTATAGTATTATAGTATTGTATTATAGTATAGTATTATAGTAATATAGTATAGTATTATAGTATAGTATTGCAGTATTATAGTATAGTATTATAGTATAGTATCATAGTATTATAGTTTAGTATTATAGTATAGTATTATAGTATAGTATTTTAGTATAGTATTTTAGTATAGTATTATACTATAGTATTATAGTATAGTAGTATAGTATTATAGTATAATAATATAGTATAGTATTATAGTACAGTAGTATAGTGTTATAGTATAGTATTATAGTATTATAGTATAGTATTATAGTATAGTAGTGTAGTGTTATAGTATAGTATTATAGTATAGCATTATAGTATAGTATTATAGTATAGTATTGTAGTATAGCATTATAGTATAGTGTTACAGTATAGTATTATAGTATAGTATTATAGTATTATAGTATTAAAGTATAGTATTATAGTATAGTATTATAGTATTATAGTATAGTATTACAGTATAGTATTAAAGTATAGTATTATAGTAGTATAGTATTATAGTATTATAGTATAGCATTATAGTATAGTATTATAGTAGTATAGTATTATAGCATAGTATTATAGTATTGTAGTATAGTATTATAGTATAGTAGTATAGTATAGTTTTAAATAGTATAGTATTATAGTATAATATTATAGTATAGTATAGTATTATAGTATTATACTATAATATTCTAGTATAGTTGTATAGTATTATAGTATCGTATTATAGTATTATAGTATAGTAGTATAGTATAGTATTATAGTATAATATTATAGTATTATAGTACAGTAGTATAGTGTTATAGTATAGTATTATAGTATAGTATTATAGTATAGTAGTGTAGTATTATAGTAACGTATTGTAGTATTATAGTATAGTATTATAGTAAAGTATTATAGTATAGTATTATAGTATTATAGGATAGTATTATAGTATAGTAGTTTAGTATTATAGTATTATAGTATAGTAGTATAGTATTATAGTATAGTATTATAGTATTGTATTATAGTATAGTATTATAGTAATATAGTATAGTATTATAGTATAGTATTGCAGTATTATAGTATAGTATTATAGTATAGTATCATAGTATTATAATTTAGTATTATAGTATAGTATTATAGTATAGTATTTTAGTATAGTATTTTAGTATAGTATTATACTATAGTATTATAGTATAGTATTATAGTATAATAATATAGTATAGTATTATAGTACAGTAGTATAGTGTTATAGTATAGTATTATAGTATTATAGTATAGTATTATAGTATAGTATTATAGTATTATAGTATAGTATTAAAGTATAGTATTATAGTATAGTAGTATAGTATTATAGCATAGTATTATAGTATAGTAGTACAGTGTTTCAGTATAGTATTATAGTATTATAGTATAGTATTATAGTATAGTATTACAGTATAGTATTATAGTATAGTAGTATAGTGTTATAGTATAGAATTATAGGATTATAGTATTTTAGTATAGTTGTATAGTATAGTAGTATAGCATTATAGTATAGTATTATAGTATAGTATTATAGTATTATAGTATAGCATTATAGTATAGTATTACAGTATAGTATTTTAGTATAGTAGTATAGTATTATAGTATTATAATTTAGTATTATAGTATTATAGTATAGTATTATAGTATTATAGTATAGTATTATGATATTATAGTATAGTTTTATAGTATTATAGTATAGTAGTATAGTATTATAGTATAGTATTATAGTATAGTAGTATAGCATTACAGTATAGTATTATTGTAAAGTATTATAATATAGTATTATAGTATAGTATTGCAGTATAGTATTATAGTATTATAGTAGTATAGCATTATAGTATGGTATTATAGTATAGAATTTTAGTATAGTAGTATAGTATTATAGTATAGTATTATAGTATAGTATTATAGTATAGTATTATAGTATTATAGTATTATAGTATTATAGTATAGTATTATGATATTATAGTATAGTTTTATAGTATTATAGTATAGTATTATAGTATAGTAGTATAGTATTATAGTATAGTATTATAGTATAGTATTATTGTAAAGTATTATAGTATAGTATTATAGTATAGTATTGCAGTATAGTATTATAGTATTATAGTAGTATAGCATTATAGTATGGTATTATAGTATAGTATTATAGTATAGTAGTATAGTATTATAGTATAGTATTATAGTATAGTATTATAGTATAGTAGTATAGTTTTATAGTATAGGATTATAGTATAGGATTATAGTATAGGATTATACAATTATAGTATAGTAATATAGTATAGTAGTATAGCATTATAGTATAGTATTATAGTATTATAGTATAGTATTATAGTATAATAGTATAGTTTTATAGTATAGGATTATAGTATAGGATTATAGTATAGTAGTATAGCATTATAGTATAGTATTATAGTATTGTAGTATAGTATTATAGTATAGTATTATAGTATTATAGTATAGTACTATAGTATTATATTATATTATTATAGTATAGTATTATAGTATAGTATTATAGTATAGTAGTACACCTTTATAGTATAGTATTATAGTATAGTAGTATAGTGTTATAGTATAGTATTATAGTATAGTATTTTAGTATTATAGTATAGTATTATAGTATAGTATTATAGTATAGTATTATAGTATAGTAGTATACCATTATAGTATAGTATAGTATTATAGTATTATAGTATAGTATTATAGTATAGTATTATAGTATAGTATTATAGTATTATAGTATTATAGTATAGTATTATAGTATTATAGTATAGTATTATAGTATTATAGTATAGTATTATAGTATTATAGTATAGTATTATAGTATAGTATTATAGTATTTTAGTATAGTATTATAGTATAGTATTACAGTATTATAGTATAGTATTATAGTATAGTATTATAGTATAGTATTATAGTATTTTAGTATAGTATTATAGTATTTTAGTATAGTATTATAGTATAGTATTATAGTATTATAGTATTATAGTATTATAGTATAGTATTATAGTATTATAGTATAGTATTATAGTATTATAGTATAGTATTATAGTATTATAGTATTATAGTATAGTATTATAGTATAGTATTATAGTATTATAGTATAGTATTATAGTATTATAGTATAGTATTATAGTATAGTATTATAGTATTATAGTATTATAGTATTATAGTATAGTATTATGATATTATAGTATAGTTTTATAGTATTATAGTATAGTATTATAGTATAGTAGTATAGCATTACAGTATAGTATTATTATAAAGTATTATAGTATAGTATTATAGTATAGTATTGCAGTATAGTATTATAGTATTATAGTAGTATAGCATTATAGTATGGTATTATAGTATAGTATTATAGTATAGTAGTATAGTATTATAGTATAGTATTATAGTAGTATTATACTATAGTATTATAGTATAGTAGTATAGTATTATAGTATAGTATTATAGTATAGTATTATAGTATAGTAGTATAGTTTTATAGTATAGGATTATAGTATAGGATTATAGTATAGGATTATACAATTATAGTATAGTAATATAGTATAGTAGTATAGCATTATAGTATAGTATTATAGTATTATAGTATAGTATTATACTAAAGTATTATAGTATTATAGTATAGTACTATAGTATTATAGTATATTATTATAGTATAGTATTATAGTATAGTATTATAGTATAGTAGTATAGTGTTATTGTATAGTATTATAGTATAGTATTATAGTATAGTATTATAGTATAATATTATAGTATTATAGTATAGTATTATAGTATTATAGTATAGTATTATAGTATTATAGTATAGTATTATAGTATTATAGTATAGTATTATAGTATTATGGTATTATAGTATTATAGTATAGTATTATAGTATTATAGTATTATAGTATAGTATTATAGTATTATAGTATAGTATTATAGTATTATAGTATAGTATTATAGTATTATAGTATAGTATTATAGTATAGTATTATAGTATAGTATTATAGTATTATAGTATAGTATTATAGTATTATAGTATAGTATTATAGTATAGTATTATAGTATTATAGTATAGTATTATAGTATTATAGTATAGTATTATAGTATTATAGTATAGTATTATAGTATTATAGTATAGTATTATAGTATAGTATTATAGTATTTTAGTATAGTATTATAGTATTATAGTATAGTATTATAGTATAGTATTATAGTATTATAGTATAGTATTATAGTATTATAGTATAGTATTATAGTATAGTATTATAGTATTATAGTATAGTATTATAGTATTATAAGATTATAGTATAGTATTATAGTATTATAGTATCATAGTATAGTATTATAGTATAGTATTATAGTATTATAGTATAGTATTATAGTATTATAGTATAGTATTATAGTATAGTATTATAGTATTATAGTATAGTATTATAGTATTATAGTATAGTATTATAGTATTATAGTATAGTATTATAGTATAG
Source organism: Eucyclogobius newberryi (assembly GCF_026437365.1). Taxonomy (NCBI): domain Eukaryota; kingdom Metazoa; phylum Chordata; class Actinopteri; order Gobiiformes; family Gobiidae; genus Eucyclogobius; species Eucyclogobius newberryi. The sequence continues at coordinate 35,649,355 of NW_027315757.1, read as the reverse complement.
TATTATAGTATTATAGTATAGTATCATAGTATTATAATTTAGTATTATAGTATAGTATTATAGTATAGTATTTTAGTATAGTATTTTAGTATAGTATTATACTATAGTATTATAGTATAGTATTATAGTATAATAATATAGTATAGTATTATAGTACAGTAGTATAGTGTTATAGTATAGTATTATAGTATTATAGTATAGTATTATAGTATAGTATTAAAGTATAGTATTATAGTATAGTAGTATAGTATTATAGCATAGTATTATAGTACAGTAGTACAGTGTTTCAGTATAGTATTATAGTATTATAGTATAGTATTATAGTATAGTATTACAGTATAGTATTATAGTATGTAGTATAGTGTTATAGTATAGAATTATAGTATTATAGTATTTTAGTATAGTTGTATAGTATAGTAGTATAGCATTATAGTATAGTATTATAGTATAGTATTATAGTATTATAGTATAGCATTATAGTATAGTATTACAGTATAGTATTTTAGTATAGTAGTATAGTATTATAGTATTATAATTTAGTATTATAGTATAGTATTATAGTATTATAGTATTATAGTATAGTATTATAGTATTATAGTATAGTATTATGACATTATAGTATAGTTTTATAGTATTATAGTATAGTAGTATAGTATTATAGTATAGTATTATAGTATAGTAGTATAGCATTACAGTATAGTATTATTGTAAAGTATAATAATATAGTATTATAGTATAGTATTGCAGTATAGTATTATAGTATTATAGTAGTATAGCATTATAGTATGGTATTATAGTATAGAATTTTAGTATAGTAGTATAGTAATATAGTATAGTATTATAGTATAGTATTATAGTATAGTATTATAGTATTATAGTATTATAGTATTATAGTATAGTATTATGATATTATAGTATAGTTTTATAGTATTATAGTATAGTATTATAGTATAGTAGTATAGTATTATAGTATAGTATTATAGTATAGTATTATTGTAAAGTATTATAGTATAGTATTATAGTATAGTATTGCAGTATAGTATTATAGTATTATAGTAGTATAGCATTATAGTATGGTATTATAGTATAGTATTATAGTATAGTAGTATAGTATTATAGTATAGTATTATAGTATAGTATTATAGTATAGTAGTATAGTTTTATAGTATAGGATTATAGTATAGGATTATAGTATAGGATTATACAATTATAGTATAGTAATATAGTATAGTAGTATAGCATTATAGTATAGTATTATAGTATTATAGTATAGTATTATAGTATAATAGTATAGTTTTATAGTATAGGATTATAGTATAGGATTATAGTATAGTAGTATAGCATTATAGTATAGTATTATAGTATTGTAGTATAGTATTATAGTATAGTATTATAGTATTATAGTATAGTACTATAGTATTATATTATATTATTATAGTATAGTATTATAGTATAGTATTATAGTATAGTAGTACACCTTTATAGTATAGTATTATAGTATAGTAGTATAGTGTTATAGTATAGTATTATAGTATAGTATTTTAGTATTATAGTATAGTATTATAGTATAGTATTATAGTATAGTATTATAGTATAGTAGTATACCATTATAGTATAGTATAGTATTATAGTATTATAGTATAGTATTATAGTATAGTATTATAGTATAGTATTATAGTATTATAGTATAGTATTATAGTATTATAGTATAGTATTATAGTATTATAGTATAGTATTATAGTATTATAGTATAGTATTATAGTATAGTATTATAGTATTTTAGTATAGTATTATAGTATAGTATTACAGTATTATAGTATAGTATTATAGTATAGTATTATAGTATAGTATTATAGTATTTTAGTATAGTATTATAGTATAGTATTATAGTATTATAGTATAGTATTATAGTATAGTATTATAGTATTATAGTATAGTATTATAGTATTATAGTATAGTATTATAGTATTATAGTATAGTATTATAGTATTATAGTATAGTATTATAGTATAGTATTATAGTATTATAGTATTATAGTATTATAGTATAGTATTATAGTATTATAGTATAGTATTATAGTATAGTATTATAGTATTATAGTATTATAGTATTATAGTATAGTATTATGATATTATAGTATAGTTTTATAGTATTATAGTATTATAGTATAGTAGTATAGCATTACAGTATAGTATTATTATAAAGTATTATAGTATAGTATTATAGTATAGTATTGCAGTATAGTATTATAGTATTATAGTAGTATAGCATTATAGTATGGTATTATAGTATAGTATTATAGTATAGTAGTATAGTATTATAGTATAGTATTATAGTAGTATTATACTATAGTATTATAGTATAGTAGTATAGTATTATAGTATAGTATTATAGTATAGTATTATAGTATAGTAGTATAGTTTTATAGTATAGGATTATAGTATAGGATTATAGTATAGGATTATACAATTATAGTATAGTAATATAGTATAGTAGTATAGCATTATAGTATAGTATTATAGTATTATAGTATAGTATTATACTAAAGTATTATAGTATTATAGTATAGTACTATAGTATTATAGTATATTATTATAGTATAGTATTATAGTATAGTATTATAGTATAGTAGTATAGTGTTATTGTATAGTATTATAGTATAGTATTATAGTATAGTATTATAGTATAATATTATAGTATTATAGTATAGTATTATAGTATTATAGTATAGTATTATAGTATTATAGTATAGTATTATAGTATTATAGTATAGTATTATAGTATTATAGTATTATAGTATAGTATTATGGTATTATAGTATTATAGTATAGTATTATAGTATTATAGTATTATAGTATAGTATTATAGTATTATAGTATAGTATTATAGTATTATAGTATAGTATTATAGTATTATAGTATAGTATTATAGTATAGTATTATAGTATAGTATTATAGTATTATAGTATAGTATTATAGTATTATAGTATAGTATTATAGTATAGTATTATAGTATTATAGTATAGTATTATAGTATTATAGTATAGTATTATAGTATTATAGTATAGTATTATAGTATTATAGTATAGTATTATAGTATAGTATTATAGTATTTTAGTATAGTATTATAGTATTATAGTATAGTATTATAGTATAGTATTATAGTATTATAGTATAGTATTATAGTATTATAGTATAGTATTATAGTATTATAGTATAGTATTATAGTATTATAGTATAGTATTATAGTATTATAAGATTATAGTATAGTATTATAGTATTATAGTATCATAGTATAGTATTATAGTATAGTATTATAGTATTATAGTATAGTATTATAGTATTATAGTATAGTATTATAGTATAGTATTATAGTATTATAGTATAGTATTATAGTATTATAGTATAGTATTATAGTATTATAGTATAGTATTATAGTATAGTATTATAGTATTATAGTATAGTATCATAGTATTATAATTTAGTATTATAGTATAGTATTATAGTATAGTATTTTAGTATAGTATTTTAGTATAGTATTATACTATAGTATTATAGTATAGTATTATAGTATAATAATATAGTATAGTATTATAGTACAGTAGTATAGTGTTATAGTATAGTATTATAGTATTATAGTATAGTATTATAGTATAGTATTATAGTATTATAGTATAGTATTAAAGTATAGTATTATAGTATAGTAGTATAGTATTATAGCATAGTATTATAGTATAGTAGTACAGTGTTTCAGTATAGTATTATAGTATTATAGTATAGTATTATAGTATAGTATTACAGTATAGTATTATAGTATGTAGTATAGTGTTATAGTATAGAATTATAGTATTATAGTATTTTAGTATAGTTGTATAGTATAGTAGTATAGCATTATAGTATAGTATTATAGTATAGTATTATAGTATTATAGTATAGCATTATAGTATAGTATTACAGTATAGTATTTTAGTATAGTAGTATAGTATTATAGTATTATAATTTAGTATTATAGTATAGTATTATAGTATTATAGTATTATAGTATAGTATTATAGTATTATAGTATAGTATTATGATATTATAGTATAGTTTTATAGTATTATAGTATAGTAGTATAGTATTATAGTATAGTATTATAGTATAGTAGTATAGCATTACAGTATAGTATTATTGTAAAGTATTATAATATAGTATTATAGTATAGTATTGCAGTATAGTATTATAGTATTATAGTAGTATAGCATTATAGTATGGTATTATAGTATAGAATTTTAGTATAGTAGTATAGTATTATAGTATAGTATTATAGTATAGTATTATAGTATAGTATTATAGTATTATAGTATTATAGTATAGTATTATGATATTATAGTATAGTTTTATAGTATTATAGTATAGTATTATAGTATAGTAGTATAGTATTATAGTATAGTATTATAGTATAGTATTATTGTAAAGTATTATAGTATAGTATTATAGTATAGTATTGCAGTATAGTATTATAGTATTATAGTAGTATAGCATTATAGTATGGTATTATAGTATAGTATTATAGTATAGTAGTATAGTATTATAGTATAGTATTATAGTATAGTATTATAGTATAGTAGTATAGTTTTATAGTATAGGATTATAGTATAGGATTATAGTATAGGATTATACAATTATAGTATAGTAATATAGTATAGTAGTATAGCATTATAGTATAGTATTATAGTATTATAGTATAGTATTATAGTATAATAGTATAGTTTTATAGTATAGGATTATAGTATAGGATTATAGTATAGTAGTATAGCATTATAGTATAGTATTATAGTATTGTAGTATAGTATTATAGTATAGTATTATAGTATTATAGTATAGTACTATAGTATTATATTATATTATTATAGTATAGTATTATAGTATAGTATTATAGTATAGTAGTACACCTTTATAGTATAGTATTATAGTATAGTAGTATAGTGTTATAGTATAGTATTATAGTATAGTATTTTAGTATTATAGTATAGTATTATAGTATAGTATTATAGTATAGTATTATAGTATAGTAGTATACCATTATAGTATAGTATAGTATTATAGTATTATAGTATAGTATTATAGTATAGTATTATAGTATAGTATTATAGTATTATAGTATTATAGTATAGTATTATAGTATTATAGTATAGTATTATAGTATTATAGTATAGTATTATAGTATTATAGTATAGTATTATAGTATAGTATTATAGTATTTTAGTATAGTATTATAGTATAGTATTACAGTATTATAGTATAGTATTATAGTATAGTATTATAGTATAGTATTATAGTATTTTAGTATAGTATTATAGTATAGTATTATAGTATTATAGTATTATAGTATTATAGTATAGTAGTATAGTATTATAGTATAGTATTATAGTATAGTATTATAGTATAGTAGTATAGTTTTATAGTATAGGATTATAGTATAGGATTATAGTATAGGATTATACAATTATAGTATAGTAATATAGTATAGTAGTATAGCATTATAGTATAGTATTATAGTATTATAGTATAGTATTATACTAAAGTATTATAGTATTATAGTATAGTACTATAGTATTATAGTATATTATTATAGTATAGTATTATAGTATAGTATTATAGTATAGTAGTATAGTGTTATTGTATAGTATTATAGTATAGTATTATAGTATAGTATTATAGTATAATATTATAGTATTATAGTATAGTATTATAGTATTATAGTATAGTATTATAGTATTATAGTATAGTATTATAGTATTATAGTATAGTATTATAGTATTATAGTATTATAGTATAGTATTATGGTATTATAGTATTATAGTATAGTATTATAGTATTATAGTATTATAGTATAGTATTATAGTATTATAGTATAGTATTATAGTATTATAGTATAGTATTATAGTATTATAGTATAGTATTATAGTATAGTATTATAGTATAGTATTATAGTATTATAGTATAGTATTATAGTATTATAGTATAGTATTATAGTATAGTATTATAGTATTATAGTATAGTATTATAGTATTATAGTATAGTATTATAGTATTATAGTATAGTATTATAGTATTATAGTATAGTATTATAGTATAGTATTATAGTATTTTAGTATAGTATTATAGTATTATAGTATAGTATTATAGTATAGTATTATAGTATTATAGTATAGTATTATAGTATTATAGTATAGTATTATAGTATTATAGTATAGTATTATAGTATTATAGTATAGTATTATAGTATTATAAGATTATAGTATAGTATTATAGTATTATAGTATCATAGTATAGTATTATAGTATAGTATTATAGTATTATAGTATAGTATTATAGTATTATAGTATAGTATTATAGTATAGTATTATAGTATAGTAGTATAGTATTATAGTATAGTATTATAGTAGTATTATACTATAGTATTATAGTATAGTAGTATAGTATTATAGTATAGTATTATAGTATAGTATTATAGTATAGTAGTATAGTTTTATAGTATAGGATTATAGTATAGGATTATAGTATAGGATTATACAATTATAGTATAGTAATATAGTATAGTAGTATAGCATTATAGTATAGTATTATAGTATTATAGTATAGTATTATACTAAAGTATTATAGTATTATAGTATAGTACTATAGTATTATAGTATTATAGTATAGTATTATAGTATTATAGTATTATAGTATAGTATTATGGTATTATAGTATTATAGTATAGTATTATAGTATTATAGTATTATAGTATAGTATTATAGTATTATAGTATAGTATTATAGTATTATAGTATAGTATTATAGTATTATAGTATAGTATTATAGTATAGTATTATAGTATAGTATTATAGTATTATAGTATAGTATTATAGTATTATAGTATAGTATTATAGTATAGTATTATAGTATTATAGTATAGTATTATAGTATTATAGTATAGTATTATAGTATTATAGTATAGTATTATAGTATTATAGTATAGTATTATAGTATAGTATTATAGTATTTTAGTATAGTATTATAGTATTATAGTATAGTATTATAGTATAGTATTATAGTATTATAGTATAGTATTATAGTATTATAGTATAGTATTATAGTATTATAGTATAGTATTATAGTATTATAGTATAGTATTATAGTATTATAAGATTATAGTATAGTATTATAGTATTATAGTATCATAGTATAGTATTATAGTATAGTATTATAGTATTATAGTATAGTATTATAGTATTATAGTATAGTATTATAGTATAGTATTATAGTATAGTAGTATAGTATTATAGTATAGTATTATAGTAGTATTATACTATAGTATTATAGTATAGTAGTATAGTATTATAGTATAGTATTATAGTATAGTATTATAGTATAGTAGTATAGTTTTATAGTATAGGATTATAGTATAGGATTATAGTATAGGATTATACAATTATAGTATAGTAATATAGTATAGTAGTATAGCATTATAGTATAGTATTATAGTATTATAGTATAGTATTATACTAAAGTATTATAGTATTATAGTATAGTACTATAGTATTATAGTATATTATTATAGTATAGTATTATAGTATAGTATTATAGTATAGTAGTATAGTGTTATTGTATAGTATTATAGTATAGTATTATAGTATAGTATTATAGTATAATATTATAGTATTATAGTATAGTATTATAGTATTATAGTATAGTATTATAGTATTATAGTATAGTATTATAGTATTATAGTATAGTATTATAGTATTATAGTATTATAGTATAGTATTATGGTATTATAGTATTATAGTATAGTATTATAGTATTATAGTATTATAGTATAGTATTATAGTATTATAGTATAGTATTATAGTATTATAGTATAGTATTATAGTATTATAGTATAGTATTATAGTATAGTATTATAGTATAGTATTATAGTATTATAGTATAGTATTATAGTATTATAGTATAGTATTATAGTATAGTATTATAGTATTATAGTATAGTATTATAGTATTATAGTATAGTATTATAGTATTATAGTATAGTATTATAGTATTATAGTATAGTATTATAGTATTATAAGATTATAGTATAGTATTATAGTATTATAGTATCATAGTATAGTATTATAGTATAGTATTATAGTATTATAGTATAGTATTATAGTATAGTATTATAGTATAGTATTATAGTATTATAGTATAGTATTATAGTATTATAGTATAGTATTATAGTATAGTATTATAGTATTATAGTATAGTATTATAGTATTATAGTATAGTATTATAGTATAGTATTATAGTATTATAGTATAGTATTATAGTATTATAGTATAGTATTATAGTATTATAGTATAGTATTATAGTATAGTATTATAGTATAGTATTATAGTATTATAGTATAGTATTATAGTATTATAGTATAGTATTATAGTATAGTATTATAGTATAGTATTATAGTATTATAGTATAGTATTATAGTATAGTATTATAGTATTATAGTATAGTATTATAGTATTATAGTATAGTATTATAGTATTATAGTATAGTATTATAGTATAGTATTATAGTATTATAGTATAGTATTATAGTATAGTATTATAGTATTATAGTATAGTATTATAGTATAGTATTATAGTATTATAGTATAGTATTATAGTATAGTATTATAGTATAGTATTATAGTATTATAGTATAGTATTATAGTATTATAGTATAGTATTATAGTATAGTATTATAGTATTATAGTATAGTATTATAGTATAGTATTATAGTATTATAGTATAGTATTATAGTATTATAGTATAGTATTATAGTATTATAGTATAGTATTATAGTATTATAGTATAGTATTATAGTATTATAGTATAGTATTATAGTATAGTATTATAGTATTATAGTATAGTATTATAGTATTATAGTATAGTATTATAGTATAGTATTATAGTATTATAGTATAGTATTATAGTATTATAGTATAGTATTATAGTATTATAGTATAGTATTATAGTATAGTATTATAGTATTATAGTATAGTATTATAGTATAGTATTATAGTATTATAGTATAGTATTATAGTATAGTATTATAGTATTATAGTATAGTATTATAGTATAGTATTATAGTATAGTATTATAGTATTATAGTATAGTATTATAGTATTATAGTATAGTATTATAGTATAGTATTATAGTATTATAGTATAGTATTATAGTATAGTATTATAGTATTATAGTATAGTATTATAGTATAGTATTATAGTATTATAGTATAGTATTATAGTATTATAGTATAGTATTATAGTATAGTATTATAGTATTATAGTATAGTATTATAGTATAGTATTATAGTATTATAGTATAGTATTATAGTATAGTATTATAGTATAGTATTATAGTATAGTATTATAGTATAGTATTATAGTATAGTATTATAGTATAGTATTATAGTATAGTATTATAGTATTATAGTATTATAGTATAGTATTATAGTATAGTATTATAGTATTATAGTATAGTATTATAGTATAGTATTATAGTATTATAGTATAGTATTATAGTATTATAGTATAGTATTATAGTATTATAGTATAGTATTATAGTATAGTATTATAGTATTATAGTATAGTATTATAGTATTATAGTATAGTATTATAGTATTATAGTATAGTATTATAGTATAGTATTATAGTATTATAGTATAGTATTATAGTATTATAGTATTATAGTATCATAGTATAGTATTATAGTATAGTATTATAGTATTATAGTATAGTATTATAGTATTATAGTATAGTATTATAGTATAGTATTATAGTATTATAGTATAGTATTATAGTATTATAGTATAGTATTATAGTATTATAGTATAGTATTGTAGTATAGTATTATAGTATTATAGTATAGTATTGTAGTATTATAGTATAGTATTATAGTATAGTATTATAGTATTATAGTATAGTATTATAGTATTATAGTATAGTATTATAGTATTATAGTATAGTATTATAGTATTATAGTATTATAGTATAGTATTATAGTATAGTATTATAGTATTATAGTATAGTATTATAGTATAGTATTATAGTATTATAGTATAGTATTATAGTATAGTATTATAGTATAGTATTATAGTATTATAGTATAGTATTATAGTATTATAGTATAGTATTATAGTATAGTATTATAGTATTATAGTATTATAGTATAGTATTATAGTATAGTATTATAGTATTATAGTATTATAGTATAGTATTATAGTATTATAGTATAGTATTATAGTATAGTATTATAGTATTATAGTATAGTATTATAGTATAGTATTATAGTATTATAGTATAGTATTATAGTATAGTATTATAGTATAGTATTATAGTATAGTATTATAGTATAGTATTATAGTATAGTATTATAGTATAGTATTATAGTATAGTATTATAGTATTATAGTATTATAGTATAGTATTATAGTATTATAGTATAGTATTATAGTATAGTATTATAGTATTATAGTATAGTATTATAGTATTATAGTATAGTATTATAGTATAGTATTATAGTATTATAGTATAGTATTATAGTATTATAGTATAGTATTATAGTATTATAGTATAGTATTATAGTATTATAGTATTATAGTATAGTATTATAGTATTATAGTATCATAGTATAGTATTATAGTATAGTATTATAGTATTATAGTATAGTATTATAGTATTATAGTATAGTATTATAGTATAGTATTACAGTATAGTATTATAGTATAGTAGTATAGTGTTATAGTATAGAATTATAGTATTATAGTATTTTAGTATAGTTGTATAGTATAGTAGTATAGCATTATAGTATAGTATTATAGTATAGTATTATAGTATTATAGTATAGCATTATAGTATAGTATTACAGTATAGTATTTTAGTATAGTAGTATAGTATTATAGTATTATAATTTAGTATTATAGTATAGTATTATAGTATTATAGTATTATAGTATAGTATTATAGTATTATAGTATAGTATTATGATATTATAGTATAGTTTTATAGTATTATAGTATAGTAGTTTAGTATTATAGTATAGTATTATAGTATAGTAGTATAGCATTACAGTATAGTATTATTGTAAAGTATTATAATATAGTATTATAGTATAGTATTGCAGTATAGTATTATAGTATTATAGTAGTATAGCATTATAGTATGGTATTATAGTATAGAATTTTAGTATAGTAGTATAGTATTATAGTATAGTATTATAGTATAGTATTATAGTATAGTATTATAGTATTATAGTATTATAGTATTATAGTATAGTATTATGATATTATAGTATAGTTTTATAGTATTATAGTATAGTATTATAGTATAGTAGTATAGTATTATAGTATAGTATTATAGTATAGTATTATTGTAAAGTATTATAGTATAGTATTATAGTATAGTATTGCAGTATAGTATTATAGTATTATAGTAGTATAGCATTATAGTATGGTATTATAGTATAGTATTATAGTATAGTAGTATAGTATTATAGTATAGTATTATAGTATAGTATTATAGTATAGTAGTATAGTTTTATAGTATAGGATTATAGTATAGGATTATAGTATAGGATTATACAATTATAGTATAGTAATATAGTATAGTAGTATAGCATTATAGTATAGTATTATAGTATTATAGTATAGTATTATAGTATAATAGTATAGTTTTATAGTATAGGATTATAGTATAGGATTATAGTATAGTAGTATAGCATTATAGTATAGTATTATAGTATTGTAGTATAGTATTATAGTATAGTATTATAGTATTATAGTATAGTACTATAGTATTATATTATATTATTATAGTATAGTATTATAGTATAGTATTATAGTATAGTAGTACACCTTTATAGTATAGTATTATAGTATAGTAGTATAGTGTTATAGTATAGTATTATAGTATAGTATTTTAGTATTATAGTATAGTATTATAGTATAGTATTATAGTATAGTATTATAGTATAGTAGTATACCATTATAGTATAGTATAGTATTATAGTATTATAGTATAGTATTATAGTATAGTATTATAGTATAGTATTATAGTATTATAGTATTATAGTATAGTATTATAGTATTATAGTATAGTATTATAGTATTATAGTATAGTATTATAGTATTATAGTATAGTATTATAGTATAGTATTATAGTATTTTAGTATAGTATTATAGTATAGTATTACAGTATTATAGTATAGTATTATAGTATAGTATTATAGTATAGTATTATAGTATTTTAGTATAGTATTATAGTATAGTATTATAGTATTATAGTATAGTATTATAGTATAGTATTATAGTATTATAGTATAGTATTATAGTATTATAGTATAGTATTATAGTATTATAGTATAGTATTATAGTATTATAGTATTATAGTATAGTATTATAGTATTATAGTATAGTATTATAGTATAGTATTATAGTATTATAGTATTATAGTATTATAGTGTAGTATTATAGTATTATAGTATAGTTTTATAGTATTATAGTATAGTATTATAGTATTATAGTATTATAGTATAGTATTATAGTATAGTATTATAGTATTATAGTATAGTATTATAGTATTATAGTATAGTATTATAGTATAGTATTATAGTATTATAGTATTATAGTATTATAGTATAGTATTATGATATTATAGTATAGTTTTATAGTATTATAGTATAGTATTATAGTATAGTAGTATAGCATTACAGTATAGTATTATTGTAAAGTATTATAGTATAGTAGTACAGTGTTTCAGTATAGTATTATAGTATTATAGTATAGTATTATAGTATAGTATTACAGTATAGTATTATAGTATAGTAGTATAGTGTTATAGTATAGAATTATAGTATTATAGTATTTTAGTATAGTTGTATAGTATAGTAGTATAGCATTATAGTATAGTATTATAGTATAGTATTATAGTATTATAGTATAGCATTATAGTATAGTATTACAGTATAGTATTATAGTATTATAGTATAGTATTATAGTATTATAGTATAGTATTATAGTATAGTATTATAGTATTATAGTATAGTATTATAGTATTATAGTATAGTATTATAGTATAGTATTATAGTATTATAGTATTATAGTATTATAGTATAGTATTATGATATTATAGTATAGTTTTATAGTATTATAGTATAGTATTATAGTATAGTAGTATAGCATTACAGTATAGTATTATTGTAAAGTATTATAGTATAGTATTATAGTATAGTATTGCAGTATAGTATTATAGTATTATAGTAGTATAGCATTATAGAATGGTATTATAGTATAGTATTATAGTATAGTAGTATAGTATTATAGTATAGTATTATAGTAGTATTATACTATAGTATTATAGTATAGTAGTATAGTATTATAGTATAGTATTATAGTATAGTATTATAGTATAGTAGTATAGTTTTATAGTATAGGATTATAGTATAGGATTATAGTATAGGATTATACAATTATAGTATAGTAATATAGTATAGTAGTATAGCATTATAGTATAGTATTATAGTATTATAGTATAGTATTATACTAAAGTATTATAGTATTATAGTATAGTACTATAGTATTATAGTATATTATTATAGTATAGTATTATAGTATAGTATTATAGTATAGTAGTATAGTGTTATTGTATAGTATTATAGTATAGTATTATAGTATAGTATTATAGTATAATATTATAGTATTATAGTATAGTATTATAGTATTATAGTATAGTATTATAGTATTATAGTATAGTATTATAGTATTATAGTATAGTATTATGGTATTATAGTATTATAGTATAGTATTATAGTATTATAGTATTATAGTATAGTATTATAGTATTATAGTATAGTATTATAGTATTATAGTATAGTATTATAGTATTATAGTATAGTATTATAGTATAGTATTATAGTATAGTATTATAGTATTATAGTATAGTATTATAGTATTATAGTATAGTATTATAGTATAGTATTATAGTATTATAGTATAGTATTATAGTATTATAGTATAGTATTATAGTATTATAGTATAGTATTATAGTATTATAGTATAGTATTATAGTATAGTATTATAGTATTTTAGTATAGTATTATAGTATTATAGTATAGTATTATAGTATAGTATTATAGTATTATAGTATAGTATTATAGTATTATAGTATAGTATTATAGTATTATAGTATAGTATTATAGTATTATAGTATAGTATTATAGTATTATAAGATTATAGTATAGTATTATAGTATTATAGTATCATAGTATAGTATTATAGTATAGTATTATAGTATTATAGTATAGTATTATAGTATTATAGTATAGTATTATAGTATAGTATTATAGTATTATAGTATAGTATTATAGTATTATAGTATAGTATTATAGTATTATAGTATAGTATTATAGTATAGTATTATAGTATTATAGTATAGTATCATAGTATTATAATTTAGTATTATAGTATAGTATTATAGTATAGTATTTTAGTATAGTATTTTAGTATAGTATTATACTATAGTATTATAGTATAGTATTATAGTATAATAATATAGTATAGTATTATAGTACAGTAGTATAGTGTTATAGTATAGTATTATAGTATTATAGTATAGTATTATAGTATAGTATTATAGTATTATAGTATAGTATTAAAGTATAGTATTATAGTATAGTAGTATAGTATTATAGCATAGTATTATAGTATAGTAGTACAGTGTTTCAGTATAGTATTATAGTATTATAGTATAGTATTATAGTATAGTATTACAGTATAGTATTATAGTATAGTAGTATAGTGTTATAGTATAGAATTATAGTATTATAGTATTTTAGTATAGTTGTATAGTATAGTAGTATAGCATTATAGTATAGTATTATAGTATAGTATTATAGTATTATAGTATAGCATTATAGTATAGTATTACAGTATAGTATTATAGTATTATAGTATAGTATTATAGTATTATAGTATAGTATTATAGTATAGTATT
Source organism: Eucyclogobius newberryi (assembly GCF_026437365.1). Taxonomy (NCBI): domain Eukaryota; kingdom Metazoa; phylum Chordata; class Actinopteri; order Gobiiformes; family Gobiidae; genus Eucyclogobius; species Eucyclogobius newberryi. Next base: position 35,634,325 of record NW_027315757.1, on the reverse strand, counting down.
ATAGTATTATAGTATAGTATTATAGTATTATAGTATAGTATTATGGTATAGTATTATAGTATTATAGTATAGTATTATGATATTATAGTATAGTTTTATAGTATTATAGTATAGTATTATAGTATAGTAGTATAGCATTACAGTATAGTATTATTGTAAAGTATTATAGTATAGTATTATAGTATAGTATTGCAGTATAGTATTATAGTATTATAGTAGTATAGCATTATAGAATGGTATTATAGTATAGTATTATAGTATAGTAGTATAGTATTATAGTATAGTATTATAGTAGTATTATACTATAGTATTATAGTATAGTAGTATAGTATTATAGTATAGTATTATAGTATAGTATTATAGTATAGTAGTATAGTTTTATAGTATAGGATTATAGTATAGGATTATAGTATAGGATTATACAATTATAGTATAGTAATATAGTATAGTAGTATAGCATTATAGTATAGTATTATAGTATTATAGTATAGTATTATACTAAAGTATTATAGTATTATAGTATAGTACTATAGTATTATAGTATATTATTATAGTATAGTATTATAGTATAGTATTATAGTATAGTAGTATAGTGTTATTGTATAGTATTATAGTATAGTATTATAGTATAGTATTATAGTATAATATTATAGTATTATAGTATAGTATTATAGTATTATAGTATAGTATTATAGTATTATAGTATAGTATTATAGTATTATAGTATAGTATTATAGTATTATAGTATAGTATTATGGTATTATAGTATTATAGTATAGTATTATAGTATTATAGTATTATAGTATAGTATTATAGTATTATAGTATAGTATTATAGTATTATAGTATAGTATTATAGTATAGTATTATAGTATAGTATTATAGTATTATAGTATAGTATTATAGTATTATAGTATAGTATTATAGTATAGTATTATAGTATTATAGTATAGTATTATAGTATTATAGTATAGTATTATAGTATTATAGTATAGTATTATAGTATTATAGTATAGTATTATAGTATAGTATTATAGTATTTTAGTATAGTATTATAGTATTATAGTATAGTATTATAGTATAGTATTATAGTATTATAGTATAGTATTATAGTATTATAGTATAGTATTATAGTATTATAGTATAGTATTATAGTATTATAGTATAGTATTATAGTATTACAAGATTATAGTATAGTATTATAGTATTATAGTATCATAGTATAGTATTATAGTATAGTATTATAGTATTATAGTATAGTATTATAGTATTATAGTATAGTATTATAGTATAGTATTATAGTATTATAGTATAGTATTATAGTATTATAGTATAGTATTATAGTATTATAGTATAGTATTATAGTATAGTATTATAGTATTATAGTATAGTATCATAGTATTATAATTTAGTATTATAGTATAGTATTATAGTATAGTATTTTAGTATAGTATTTTAGTATAGTATTATACTATAGTATTATAGTATAGTATTATAGTATAATAATATAGTATAGTATTATAGTACAGTAGTATAGTGTTATAGTATAGTATTATAGTATTATAGTATAGTATTATAGTATAGTATTATAGTATTATAGTATAGTATTAAAGTATAGTATTATAGTATAGTAGTATAGTATTATAGCATAGTATTATAGTATAGTAGTACAGTGTTTCAGTATAGTATTATAGTATTATAGTATAGTATTATAGTATAGTATTACAGTATAGTATTATAGTATAGTAGTATAGTGTTATAGTATAGAATTATAGTATTATAGTATTTTAGTATAGTTGTATAGTATAGTAGTATAGCATTATAGTATAGTATTATAGTATAGTATTATAGTATTATAGTATAGCATTATAGTATAGTATTACAGTATAGTATTTTAGTATAGTAGTATAGTATTATAGTATTATAATTTAGTATTATAGTATAGTATTATAGTATTATAGTATTATAGTATAGTATTATAGTATTATAGTATAGTATTATGATATTATAGTATAGTTTTATAGTATTATAGTATAGTAGTATAGTATTATAGTATAGTATTATAGTATAGTAGTATAGCATTACAGTATAGTATTATTGTAAAGTATTATAATATAGTATTATAGTATAGTATTGCAGTATAGTATTATAGTATTATAGTAGTATAGCATTATAGTATGGTATTATAGTATAGAATTTTAGTATAGTAGTATAGTATTATAGTATAGTATTATAGTATAGTATTATAGTATAGTATTATAGTATTATAGTATTATAGTATAGTATTATGATATTATAGTATAGTTTTATAGTATTATAGTATAGTATTATAGTATAGTAGTATAGTATTATAGTATAGTATTATAGTATAGTATTATTGTAAAGTATTATAGTATAGTATTATAGTATAGTATTGCAGTATAGTATTATAGTATTATAGTAGTATAGCATTATAGTATGGTATTATAGTATAGTATTATAGTATAGTAGTATAGTATTATAGTATAGTATTATAGTATAGTATTATAGTATAGTAGTATAGTTTTATAGTATAGGATTATAGTATAGGATTATAGTATAGGATTATACAATTATAGTATAGTAATATAGTATAGTAGTATAGCATTATAGTATAGTATTATAGTATTATAGTATAGTATTATAGTATAATAGTATAGTTTTATAGTATAGGATTATAGTATAGGATTATAGTATAGTAGTATAGCATTATAGTATAGTATTATAGTATTGTAGTATAGTATTATAGTATAGTATTATAGTATTATAGTATAGTACTATAGTATTATATTATATTATTATAGTATAGTATTATAGTATAGTATTATAGTATAGTAGTACACCTTTATAGTATAGTATTATAGTATAGTAGTATAGTGTTATAGTATAGTATTATAGTATAGTATTTTAGTATTATAGTATAGTATTATAGTATAGTATTATAGTATAGTAGTATACCATTATAGTATAGTATAGTATTATAGTATTATAGTATAGTATTATAGTATAGTATTATAGTATAGTATTATAGTATTATAGTATTATAGTATAGTATTATAGTATTATAGTATAGTATTATAGTATTATAGTATAGTATTATAGTATTATAGTATAGTATTATAGTATTATAGTATAGTGTTATAGTATTATAGTATTATAGTATAGTATTATAGTATTATAGTATAGTATTATAGTATTATAGTATTATAGTATTATAGTATAGTATTATGATATTATAGTATAGTTTTATAGTATTATAGTATAGTATTATAGTATAGTAGTATAGTATTATAGTATAGTATTATAGTATAGTATTATTGTAAAGTATTATAGTATAGTATTATAGTATAGTATTGCAGTATAGTATTATAGTATTATAGTAGTATAGCATTATAGTATGGTATTATAGTATAGTATTATAGTATAGTAGTATATTATTATAGTATAGTATTATAGTATAGTATTATAGTATAGTAGTATAGTTTTATAGTATAGGATTATAGTATAGGATTATAGTATAGGATTATACAATTATAGTATAGTAATATAGTATAGTAGTATAGCATTATAGTATAGTATTATAGTATTATAGTATAGTATTATAGTATAATAGTATAGTTTTATAGTATAGGATTATAGTATAGGATTATAGTATAGTAGTATAGCATTATAGTATAGTATTATAGTATTGTAGTATAGTATTATAGTATAGTATTATAGTATTATAGTATAGTACTATAGTATTATATTATATTATTATAGTATAGTATTATAGTATAGTATTATAGTATAGTAGTACACCTTTATAGTATAGTATTATAGTATAGTAGTATAGTGTTATAGTATAGTATTATAGTATAGTATTTTAGTATTATAGTATAGTATTATAGTATAGTATTATAGTATAGTATTATAGTATAGTAGTATACCATTATAGTATAGTATAGTATTATAGTATTATAGTATAGTATTATAGTATAGTATTATAGTATAGTATTATAGTATAGTATTATAGTATTATAGTATAGTATTATAGTATTATAGTATAGTATTATAGTATTATAGTATAGTATTATAGTATAGTATTATAGTATTTTAGTATAGTATTATAGTATAGTATTACAGTATTATAGTATAGTATTATAGTATAGTATTATAGTATAGTATTATAGTATTTTAGTATAGTATTATAGTATAGTATTATAGTATTATAGTATAGTATTATAGTATAGTATTATAGTATTATAGTATAGTATTATAGTATTATAGTATAGTATTATAGTATAGTATTATAGTATTATAGTATTATAGTATAGTATTATAGTATTATAGTATAGTATTATAGTATAGTATTATAGTATTATAGTATTATAGTATAGTATTATAGTATTATAGTATAGTATTATAGTATTATAGTATAGTATTATAGTATTATAGTATTATAGTATAGTATTATAGTATAGTATTATAGTATTATAGTATAGTATTATAGTATTATAGTATAGTATTATAGTATAGTATTATAGTATTATAGTATTATAGTATTATAGTATTATAGTATAGTATTATGATATTATAGTATAGTTTTATAGTATTATAGTATAGTATTATAGTATAGTAGTATAGCATTACAGTATAGTATTATTGTAAAGTATTATAGTATAGTATTATAGTATAGTATTGCAGTATAGTATTATAGTATTATAGTAGTATAGCATTATAGTATGGTATTATAGTATAGTATTATAGTATAGTAGTATAGTATTATAGTATAGTATTATAGTAGTATTATACTATAGTATTATAGTATAGTAGTATAGTATTATAGTATAGTATTATAGTATAGTATTATAGTATAGTAGTATAGTTTTATAGTATAGGATTATAGTATAGGATTATAGTATAGGATTATAGTATAGGATTATACAATTATAGTATAGTAATATAGTATAGTAGTATAGCATTATAGTATAGTATTATAGTATTATAGTATAGTATTATACTAAAGTATTATAGTATTATAGTATAGTACTATAGTATTATAGTATATTATTATAGTATAGTATTATAGTATAGTATTATAGTATAGTAGTATAGTGTTATTGTATAGTATTATAGTATAGTATTATAGTATAGTATTATAGTATAATATTATAGTATTATAGTATAGTATTATAGTATTATAGTATAGTATTATAGTATTATAGTATTATAGTATAGTATTATAGTATTATAGTATAGTATTATAGTATTATAGTATTATAGTATAGTATTATGGTATTATAGTATTATAGTATAGTATTATAGTATTATAGTATAGTATTATAGTATTATAGTATAGTATTATAGTATTATAGTATAGTATTATAGTATTATAGTATAGTATTATAGTATAGTATTATAGTATTATAGTATAGTATTATAGTATTATAGTATAGTATTATAGTATAGTATTATAGTATTATAGTATAGTATTATAGTATTATAGTATAGTATTATAGTATTATAGTATAGTATTATAGTATTATAGTATAGTATTATAGTATAGTATTATAGTATTTTAGTATAGTATTATAGTATTATAGTATAGTATTATAGTATAGTATTATAGTATTATAGTATAGTATTATAGTATTATAGTATAGTATTATAGTATTATAGTATAGTATTATAGTATTATAGTATAGTATTATAGTATTATAAGATTATAGTATAGTATTATAGTATTATAGTATCATAGTATAGTATTATAGTATAGTATTATAGTATTATAGTATAGTATTATAGTATTATAGTATAGTATTATAGTATAGTATTATAGTATTATAGTATAGTATTATAGTATTATAGTATAGTATTATAGTATTATAGTATAGTATTATAGTATAGTATTATAGTATTATAGTATAGTATTATAGTATTATAGTATAGTATTATAGTATAGTATTATAGTATTATAGTATAGTATTATAGTATTATAGTATAGTATTATAGTATTATAGTATTATAGTATTATAGTATAGTATTATAGTATAGTATTATAGTATTATAGTATAGTATTATAGTATAGTATTATAGTATTATAGTATAGTATTATAGTATAGTATTATAGTATAGTATTATAGTATTATAGTATAGTATTATAGTATTATAGTATAGTATTATAGTATAGTATTATAGTATTATAGTATAGTATTATAGTATTATAGTATAGTATTATAGTATAGTATTATAGTATTATAGTATAGTATTATAGTATTATAGTATAGTATTATAGTATTATAGTATAGTATTATAGTATAGTATTATAGTATAGTATTATAGTATAGTATTATAGTATAGTATTATAGTATTATAGTATAGTATTATAGTATAGTATTATAGTATAGTATTATAGTATTATAGTATAGTATTATAGTATTATAGTATAGTATTATAGTATTATAGTATAGTATTATAGTATAGTATTATAGTATTATAGTATAGTATTATAGTATAGTATTATAGTATTATAGTATAGTATTATAGTATAGTATTATAGTATTATAGTATAGTATTATAGTATTATAGTATAGTATTATAGTATTATAGTATAGTATTATAGTATAGTATTATAGTATTATAGTATAGTATTATAGTATAGTATTATAGTATTATAGTATAGTATTATAGTATAGTATTATAGTATAGTATTATAGTATAGTATTATAGTATAGTATTATAGTATAGTATTATAGTATTATAGTATTATAGTATAGTATTATAGTATAGTATTATAGTATTATAGTATAGTATTATAGTATAGTATTATAGTATTATAGTATAGTATTATAGTATTATAGTATAGTATTATAGTATTATAGTATAGTATTATAGTATAGTATTATAGTATTATAGTATAGTATTATAGTATTATAGTATAGTATTATAGTATTATAGTATAGTATTATAGTATAGTATTATAGTATTATAGTATAGTATTATAGTATTATAGTATTATAGTATAGTATTATAGTATTATAGTATCATAGTATAGTATTATAGTATAGTATTATAGTATTATAGTATAGTATTATAGTATTATAGTATAGTATTATAGTATAGTATTATAGTATTATAGTATAATATTATAGTATTATAGTATAGTATTATAGTATTATAGTATAGTATTATAGTATAGTATTATAGTATTATAGTATAGTATTATAGTATTATAGTATAGTATTATAGTATAGTATTATAGTATTATAGTATAGTATTATAGTATTATAGTATAGTATTATAGTATTATAGTATTATAGTATTATAGTATAGTATTATAGTATAGTATTATAGTATTATAGTATAGTATTATAGTATAGTATTATAGTATTATAGTATAGTATTATAGTATAGTATTATAGTATAGTATTATAGTATTATAGTATAGTATTATAGTATTATAGTATAGTATTATAGTATAGTATTATAGTATTATAGTATAGTATTATAGTATAGTATTATAGTATAGTATTATAGTATAGTATTATAGTATAGTATTATAGTATTATAGTATAGTATTATAGTATAGTATTATAGTATTATAGTATAGTATTATAGTATAGTATTATAGTATTATAGTATAGTATTATAGTATAGTATTATAGTATAGTATTATAGTATAGTATTATAGTATAGTATTATAGTATAGTATTATAGTATAGTATTATAGTATAGTATTATAGTATAGTATTATAGTATTATAGTATTATAGTATAGTATTATAGTATAGTATTATAGTATTATAGTATAGTATTATAGTATAGTATTATAGTATTATAGTATAGTATTATAGTATAGTATTATAGTATTATAGTATAGTATTATAGTATTATAGTATTATAGTATTATAGTATAGTATTATAGTATTATAGTATAGTATTATAGTATTATAGTATTATAGTATAGTATTATAGTATTATAGTATCATAGTATAGTATTATAGTATAGTATTATAGTATTATAGTATAGTATTATAGTATTATAGTATAGTATTATAGTATAGTATTATAGTATTATAGTATAGTATTATAGTATTATAGTATAGTATTATAGTATTATAGTATAGTATTATAGTATAGTATTATAGTATTATAGTATAGTATTATAGTATTATAGTATAGTATTATAGTATAGTATTATAGTATTATAGTATAGTATTATAGTATTATAGTATAGTATTATAGTATAGTATTATAGTATTATAGTATTATAGTATAGTATTATAGTATAGTATTATAGTATTATAGTATAGTATTATAGTATAGTATTATAGTATTATAGTATAGTATTATAGTATAGTATTATAGTATAGTATTATAGTATTATAGTATAGTATTATAGTATTATAGTATAGTATTATAGTATAGTATTATAGTATTATAGTATAGTATTATAGTATAGTATTATAGTATTATAGTATAGTATTATAGTATAGTATTATGGTATTATAGTATAGTATTATAGTATTATAGTATAGTATTATAGTATTATAGTATAGTATTATAGTATTATAGTATAGTATTATAGTATAGTATTATAGTATTATAGTATAGTATTATAGTATAGTATTATAGTATTATAGTATAGTATTATAGTATAGTATTATAGTATTATAGTATAGTATTATAGTATAGTATTATAGTATTATAGTATAGTATTATAGTATAGTATTATAGTATTATAGTATAGTATTATAGTATTATAGTATAGTATTATAGTATTATAGTATAGTATTATAGTATAGTATTATAGTATTATAGTATAGTATTATAGTATAGTATTATAGTATTATAGTATAGTATTATAGTATAGTATTATAGTATTATAGTATAGTATTATAGTATAGTATTATAGTATAGTATTATAGTATTATAGTATAGTATTATAGTATTATAGTATAGTATTATAGTATAGTATTATAGTATTATAGTATAGTATTATAGTATAGTATTATAGTATTATAGTATAGTATTATAGTATATTATAGTATAGTATTATAGTATTATAGTATAGTATTATAGTATTATAGTATAGTATTATAGTATAGTATTATAGTATTATAGTATAGTATTATAGTATAGTATTATAGTATAGTATTATAGTATAGTATTATAGTATAGTATAGTATAGTATTATAGTATAGTATTATAGTATTATAGTATTATAGTATAGTATTATAGTATAGTATTATAGTATTATAGTATAGTATTATAGTATAGTATTATAGTATAGTATTATAGTATTATAGTATAGTATTATAGTATTATAGTATAGTATTATAGTATATAGTATAGTATTATAGTATAGTATTATAGTATTATAGTATAGTATTATAGTATTATAGTATTATAGTATAGTATTATAGTATAGTATTATAGTATTATAGTATAGTATTATAGTATAGTATTATAGTATAGGATTATAGTATTATAGTATAGTATTATAGTATAGTATTATAGATTATAGTATAGTATTATAGTATTATAGTATAGTATTATAGTATAGTATTATAGTATTATAGTATAGTATTATAGTATTATAGTATATTATAGTATAGTATTATAGTATAGTATTATAGTATAGTAGTATAGTGTTATGTATAGTATTATAGTATAGTATTATAGTATAGTATTATAGTATATATTATAGTATTATAGTATAGTATTAGTATTAGTTAGTATTATAGTATTATAGTATTATAGTATTATAGTATAGTATTATAGTATTATAGTATAGTATTATAGTATTATAGTATTATAGTATAGTATATGTATTATAGTATTATAGTATAGTATTATAGTATTATAGTATAGTATTATAGTATTATAGTATAGTATTATAGTATTATAGTATAGTATTATAGTATTATAGTATAGTATTATAGTATAGTATTATAGTATTATAGTATAGTATTATAGTATTATAGTATAGTATTATAGTATAGTATTATAGTATTATAGTATAGTATTATAGTATTAGTATAGTATTATAGTATTATAGTATAGTATTATAGTATTATAGTATAGTATTATAGTAGTATAGTATTATAGTATTATAGTATAGTATTATAGTATTATAGTATAGTATTATAGTATAGTATTATAGTATTATAGTATAGTATTATAGTATTATAGTATAGTATTATAGTATTATAGTATAGTATTATAGTATTATAGTATAGTATTATAGTATTATAGATTATAGTATAGTATTATAGTATTATAGTATTCATAGTATAGTATTATAGTATAGTATTATAGTATTATAGTATAGTATTATAGTATTATAGTATAGTATTATAGTATAGTATTATAGTATTATAGTATAGTATTATAGTATTATAGTATAGTATTATAGTATTATAGTATAGTATTATAGTATAGTATATAGTATTATAGTATAGTATTATAGTATTATAGTATAGTATTATAGTATAGTATTATAGTATTATAGTATAGTATTATAGTATTATAGTATAGTATATAGTATTATAGTATTATAGTATTATAGTATAGTATTATAGTATAGTATTATAGTATTATAGTATAGTATTATAGTATAGTTTATAGTATTATAGTATAGTATTAGTAGTATTATAGTATAGTATTATAGTATTATAGTATAGTATTATAGTATTATAGTATAGTATTATAGTTAGTATATAGTATAGTATTATAGTATTATAGTATAGTATTATAGTATAGTATTATAGTATTATAGTATAGTATTATAGTATTATAGTATAGTATTATAGTATTATAGTATAGTATTATAGTATAGTATTAGTATAGTATTATAGTATAGTATTATAGTATAGTATTATAGTATTATAGTATAGTATTATAGTATAGTATTATAGTATAGTATTATAGTATTATAGTATAGTATTATAGTATTATAGTATAGTATTATAGTATTATAGTATAGTATTATAGTATAGTATTATAGTATTATAGTATAGTATTATAGTATAGTATTATAGTATTATAGTATAGTATTATAGTATAGTATTATAGTATTATAGTATAGTATTATAGTATTATAGTATAGTATTATAGTATTATAGTATAGTATTATAGTATAGTATTATAGTATTATAGTATAGTATATTGTATAGTATTATAGTATTATAGTATAGTATTATAGTATAGTATTATAGTATAGTATTATAGTATAGTATTATAGTATAGTATTATAGTATAGTATTATAGTATTATAGTATTATAGTATAGTATTATAGTATAGTATTATAGTATTATAGTATAGTATTATAGTATAGTATTATAGTATTATAGTATAGTATTATAGTATATAGTATAGTATTATAGTATTATAGTATAGTATTATAGTATAGTATTATAGTATTATAGTATAGTATTATAGTATTATAGTATAGTATTATAGTATTATAGTATAGTATTATAGTATAGTATTATAGTATTATAGTATAGTATTATAGTATTATAGTATTATAGTATTATAGTATTATAGTATCATAGTATAGTATTATAGTATAGTATTATAGTATTATAGTATAGTATTATAGTATTATAGTATAGTATTATAGTATAGTATTATAGTATTATAGTATAATAGTATAGTATTATATATAGTATATAGTATTATAGTATAGTATTATAGTATTATAGTATAGTATTATAGTATTATAGTATAGTATTATAGTATAGTATTATAGTATTATAGTATAGTATTATAGTATTATAGTATAGTATTATAGTATAGTATTATAGTATAGTATTATAGTATAGTATTATAGTATTATAGTATAGTATTATAGTATAGTATTATAGTATTATAGTATAGTATTATAGTATAGTATTATAGTATAGTATTATAGTATTATAGTATAGTATTATAGTATTATAGTATAGTATTATAGTATAGTATATAGTATTATAGTATAGTATATAGTATAGTATTATAGTATAGTATTAGTATAGTATTATAGTATAGTATTATAGTATTATAGTATAGTATTATAGTAAGTATTATAGTATAGTAGTATTATAGTATAGTATTATAGTATTATAGTATAGTATTATAGTATAGTATTATAGTATAGTATTAGTATAGTATTATAGTATAGTATTATAGTATAGTATTATAGTATAGTATTATAGTATAGTATATAGTATAGTATTATAGTATTATAGTATTATAGTATAGTATTATAGTATAGTATTATAGTATTATAGTATAGTATTATAGTATAGTATTAGTATTATAGTATAGTATTATAGTATAATAGTATTATAGTATAGTATTATAGTATTAGTATTATAGTATTATAGTATAGTATTATAGTATTATAGTATAGTATTATAGTATATAGTATTATAGTATAGTATTATAGTATTATAGTATATAGTATAGTATATAGTATTATAGTATAGTATTATAGTATAGTATTATAGTATATAGTATAGTATTATAGTATTATAGTATAGTATTATAGTATTATAGTATAGTATTATAGTATAGTATTATAGTATTATAGTATAGTATTTAGTATTATAGTATAGTATTATAGTATAGTATTATAGTATTATAGTATAGTATTATAGTATTATAGTATAGTATTATAGTATAGTATTATAGTATTATAGTATAGTATAGTATTATAGTATAGTATTATAGTATTATAGTATAGTATTATAGTATAGTATTATAGTATTATAGTATAGTATTATAGTATAGTATTATAGTATAGTATTATAGTATTATAGTATAGTATTATAGTATTATAGTATAGTATTATAGTATAGTATTATAGTATTATAGTATAGTATTATAGTATAGTATTATAGTATTATAGTATAGTATTATAGTATAGTATTATGGTATTTATAGAAGTATTATAGTATTATAGTATAGTATTATAGTATTATAGTATAGTATTATAGTATTATAGTATAGTATTATAGTATAGTATTATAGTATTATAGTATAGTATTATAGTATAGTATTATAGTATTATAGTATAGTATTATAGTATAGTATTATAGTATTAGTATAGTATTATAGTATAGTATAGTATTATAGTATAGTATTATAGTATAGTATTATAGTATTATAGTATAGTATTATAGTATTATAGTATAGTATTATAGTATTATAGTATAGTATTATAGTATAGTATTATAGTATTATAGTAGTATTATAGTATAGTATTATAGTATTATAGTATAGTATTATAGTATAGTATTATAGTATTATAGTATAGTATTATAGTATAGTATTATAGTATTATAGTATAGTATTATAGTATAGTATTATAGTATTATAGTATAGTATTATAGTATAGTATTATAGTATTATAGTATAGTATTATAGTATAGTATTATAGTATTATAGTATAGTATTATAGTATAGTATTATAGTATTATAGTATAGTATTATAGTATTATAGTATAGTATTATAGTATTAGTATTATAGTATTATAGTATAGTATTATAGTATTATAGTATAGTATTATAGTATAGTATTATAGTATAGTATTATAGTATAGTATTATAGTATAGTATTATAGTATAGTATTATAGTATAGTATTATAGTATTATAGTATTATAGTATAGTATTATAGTATAGTATTATAGTATTATAGTATAGTATTATAGTATAGTATTATAGTATAGTATTATAGTATTATAGTATAGTATTATAGTATTATAGTATAGTATTATAGTATTATAGTATAGTATTATAGTATAGTATTATAGTATTATAGTATAGTATTATAGTATTATAGTATAGTATTATAGTATTATAGTATCATAGTATAGTATTATAGTATAGTATTATAGTATTATAGTATAGTATTATAGTATTATAGTATAGTATTATAGTATTATAGTATATAGTATATATATAGTATAGTATTATAGTATTTAGTATAGTATTATAGTATTATAGTATAGTATTATAGTATTAGTATTATAGTATTATAGTATAGTATTATAGTATTATAGTATAGTATTATAGTATTATAGTATAGTATTATAGTATAGTATTATAGTATAGTATTATAGTATTATAGTATAGTATTATAGTATTATAGTATAGTATTAGTAGTATAGTATAAGTATTATAGTATAGTATTATAGTATTATAGTATAGTATTATAGTATTATAGTATAGTATTATAGTATTATAGTATTATAGTATAGTATTATAGTATAGTATTATAGTATTATAGTATAGTATTATAGTATAGTATTATAGTATTATAGTATAGTATTATAGTATAGTATTATAGTATAGTATTATAGTATTATAGTATAGTATTATAGTATTATAGTATAGTATTATAGTATAGTATTATAGTATTATAGTATAGTATTATAGTATTAGTATAGTATAGTATTATAGTATTATAAGTATTATAGTATAGTATTATAGTATTATAGTATAAGTATTAATAGTATTATAGTATAGTATTATAGTATAGTATAGTATTATAGTATAGTATTATAGTATAGTATTATAGTATATAGTATAGTATTATAGTATAGTATTATAGTATAGTATTATAGTATATTATAGTATAGTATTATAGTATAGTATAGTATAGTATTATAGTATAGTATTAAGTATGTATTATAGTATAGAGTATAGTATTATAGTATAGTATTATAGTATAGTAGTATATAGTAATTATAGTATAGTATGTATAGTATAGTATTATAGTATATAGTATTATAGTATTATAGTATAGTATTATAGTATTATAGTATAGTATTATAGTATAGTATTATAGTATTAAAGTATTAGTAGTATAGTATTATAGTATATTATTATAGTATTATAGTATAGTATTATAGTATTATAGTATAGTATTATAGTATAGTATTATAGTATAGTATTATAGTATTATAGTATAGTATTATAGTATATAGTAATAGTATTATAGTATAGTATTATAGTATTAATAGTATAGTATTATAGTATAGTATTATAGTATTATAGTATAGTATTATAGTATAGTATTATAGTAATTATAGTATTATAGTATTATAGTATTATAGTATAGTATTATAGCTATTATAGTATAGTATTAGTATAGTATAGTATTATAGTATAGTATTATAGTATAGTATTATAGTATTATAGTATAGTATTAGTATAGTATTATAGTATATATAGTATAGTATTATAGTATAGTATTATAGTATGTATTATAGTAATAGCTATTATAGTATTATAGTATTATAGTATTAGTATAGTATTATAGTATAGTATTATAGTATTATAGTATAGTATTATAGTATAGTATTATAGTATTATAGTATAGTATAGTATAGTATTATAGTATAGTATATAGTATTATAGTATAGTATTATAGTATAAGTATTATAGTATTAGTAGTATAGTATTATAGTATAGTATTATAGTATTATAGTATAGTATTATAGTATAGTATTATAGTAGTTATAGTATAGTATTATAGTATAGTATTATAGTATTATAGTATAGTATTATAGTATAGTATTATAGTATTATAGTATAGTATTATAGTATTATAGTATAGTATTATAGTATAGTATTATAGTATAGTATTATAGTATTATAGTATAGTATTATAGTATAGTATTATAGTATATTATAGTATAGTATTATAGTATAGTATTATAGTATATGTATAGTATAGTATTATAGTATTATGTATTATAGTATAGTATTATAGTATAGTATTATAGTATTATAGTATAGTATTATAGTATAGTATTATAGTATTATAGTATAGTATTGTATAGTATTATAGTATAGTATTATAGTATTATAGTATAAGTATTATAGTATAGTATTATAGTATTATAGTATAGTATTATAGTAGTATAGTATAGTATTATAGTATTATTAGTATAGTATTATAGTATTATAGTATAGTATTATAGTATTATAGTATAGGTATTATAGTATTATGTATTATAGTATATATAGTATAGTATTATAGTATTATAGTATAGTATTATAGTATTAGTATTATAGTATAGTTATAGTATTATAGTATTATAGTATTATAGTATAGTATTATAGTATTATAGTATTAGTATAGTATTATAGTAATATAGTATAGTATATAGTATTATAGTATAGTATTATAGTATATATAGTATAGTATTATAGTATATTATTATAGTATAGTATTATAGTAAGTATTATAGTATTATAGTATAGTATTATAGTATTATAGTATAGTATTATAGTATAGTATTATAGTATTAGTAGTATAGTATTATAGTATATAGTATAGTATTAGTATATAGTATACGTATTATAGTATATTATAGTATAGTATTATAGTATAGTATTATAGTATTATAGTATAGTATTATAGTAGTATTATAGTATAGTAGTATAGTATTTAGTATAGTATTATAGTATAGTTAGTATAGTATTATAGTATAGTATTATAGTATTATAGTATAGTATTATAGTATTATAGTATTATAGTATAGTATTATAGTATAGTATATAGTATAGTATTATATGTATAGTATCTATAGTATTATAGTATAGCTATTATAGTATTATAGTATAGTATTATAGTATAGTAAGTATAGTATTATAAGTATAGTATTATAGTATTAATAGTATAGTATTATAGTATTATAGTATTATAGTATAGTATTATAGTATAGTATTATAGTATAGTATTATAGTATAGTATTATAGCTATAGTATTATAGTATTATAGTATAGTATTATAGTATAGTATAGTATATAGTATAGTATTATAGTATTATAGTAGCTTATAGTATTATAGTATTATAGTATAGTATTATAGTATAGTAT
>NW_027315757.1:35588145-35617349 GCF_026437365.1 Eucyclogobius newberryi | reverse complement strand
GGACAGTGGAGACAGTGGAGACAGTGGGGACAGTGGGGACAGAGGAGACAGAGGAGACAGAGGAGACAGTGGGGACAGTGGGGACAGTGGGGACACAATGCTTCAGCTACATCGTATGGAACACAATTATGCAGCTTCACAAAGTCTGACAAACATGGCTTTTTAAACAAATGACAAGTTGACCTTTGACCTCTGTCCTTGCCGTCCCTGCAGAGGCTTTATTAGTGCTGTGACCGGCTCGTGCTGCAGTGACCGGCTCGTGCTCGTGCTGCAGTGACCGGCTCGTGCTGCAGTGACCGGCTCGTTATGCAGTGACCGGCTCGTGCTCGTGCTGCAGTGACCGGCTCGTGCTGCAGTGACCGGCTCGTTATGCAGTGACCGGCTCGTGCTCGTGCTGCAGTGACCGGCTCCTGCTGCAGTGACCGGCTCGTGCTGCAGTGACCGGCTCGTGCTGCAGTGACCGGCTCGTGCTGCAGTGACCGGCTCGTGCTGCAGTGACCGGCTCGTTATGCAGTGACCGGCTCGTTATGCAGTGACCGGCTCGTGCTCGTGCTGCAGTGACCGGCTCCTGCTGCAGTGACCGGCTCGTGCTGCAGTGACCGGCTCGTGCTGCAGTGACCGGCTCGTGCTGCAGTGACCGGCTCGTGCTGCAGTGACCGGCTCATGCTGCAGTGACCGGCTCGTGCTCGTGCTGCAGTGACCGGCTCGTTATGCAGTGACCGGCTCGTGCTGCAGTGACCGGCTCGTTATGCAGTGACCGGCTCGTGCTCGTGCTGCAGTGACCGGCTCCTGCTGCAGTGACCGGCTCGTGCTGCAGTGACCGGCTCGTGCTGCAGTGACCGGCTCGTGCTGCAGTGACCGGCTCATGCTGCAGTGACCGGCTCGTGCTCGTGCTGCAGTGACCGGCTCGTTATGCAGTGACCGGCTCGTGCTCGTGCTGCAGTGACCGGCTCGTGCTGCAGTGACCGGCTCATGCTGCAGAGTGTCGAAGACAGTGAGACATGAGGCCCAGAAATAGAAACAGAAGTTAAATTAGAAAAAGGGGCAGGAGGGCGGGGCTACAGGAGGGCGGGGCTACAGGTGGGTCTGTGACTCTGGTTGGTCTAAAAATGCCTCCCTGACCTCTCCTTCTGAGTGTTCGTCTCCGCCGCCGCCGCCTGTTCCTGTTTACAAGGTGATTTCCTCCTGACGCTGGTTCCAGTGTGTCACCGTGTCACTGCTGGTCACACTGCTGGTCACTGCTGGTCACTGCTGGTCACTGCTGGTCACTGCTGGTCACACTACTGGTCACTGCTGGTCACTGCTGGTCACACTGCTGGTCACACTGCTGGTCACTGCTGGTCACTGCTGGTCACACTGCTGGTCACTGCTGGTCACTGCAGGTCACACTGCTGGTCACACTGCTGGTCACACTGCTGGTCACACTGCTGGTCACTGCTGGTCACACTGCTGGTCACACTGCTGGTCACTGCTGGTCACTGCTGGTCACACTGCTGGTCACTGCTGGTCACTGCTGGTCACTGCTGGTCACTGCAGGTCACACTGCTGGTCACACTGCTGGTCACACTGCTGGTCACTGCTGGTCATTGCTGGTCACACTGCTGGTCACACTGCTGGTCACTGCTGGTCACTGCTGGTCACACTGCTGGTCACTGCTGGTCACTGCAGGTCACACTGCTGGTCACTGCTGGTCACTGCTGGTCACTGCTGGTCACTGCTGGTCACACTACTGGTCACTGCTGGTCACTGCTGGTCACTGCTGGTCACACTGCTGGTCACTGCTGGTCACTGCAGGTCACACTGCTGGTCACACTGCTGGTCACACTGCTGGTCACACTGCTGGTCACTGCTGGTCACACTGCTGGTCACACTGCTGGTCACTGCTGGTCACTGCTGGTCACACTGCTGGTCACTGCTGGTCACACTGCTGGTCACTGCTGGTCACTGCTGGTCACTGCTGGTCACTGCAGGTCACACTGCTGGTCACACTGCTGGTCACATTGCTGGTCACTGCTGGTCATTGCTGGTCACACTGCTGGTCACACTGCTGGTCACTGCTGGTCACTGCTGGTCACACTGCTGGTCACTGCTGGTCACTGCAGGTCACACTGCTGGTCACACTGCTGGTCACACTGCTGGTCACTGCTGGTCACTGCTGGTCACTGCTGGTCACACTGCTGGTCACTGCTGGTCACTGCTGGTCATTGCTGGTCACACTGCTGGTCACACTGCTGGTCACTGCTGGTCATTGCTGGTCACACTGCTGGTCACACTGCTGGTCACTGCTGGTCATTGCTGGTCACACTGCTGGTCACACTGCTGGTCACTGCTGGTCACTGCTGGTCACACTGCTGGTCACTGCTGGTCACTGCTGGTCACTGCTGGTCATTGCTGGTCACACTGCTGGTCACACTGCTGGTCACTGCTGGTCACTGCTGGTCACACTGCTGGTCACTGCTGGTCACTGCTGGTCACTGCTGGTCACTGCTGGTCACACTGCTGGTCACTGCTGGTCACTGCTGGTCACACTGCTGGTCACTGCTGGTCACTGCTGGTCACTGCTGGTCACTGCTGGTCACACTGCTGGTCACACATTCCTTCTGGTTCTCGGTCGCTGACACGAAGTATTCCATTTCTCTGCAGCAGCTGTTATCGGCAGAGACTGTTTGTGTTGCTCACAGGTGAAGATAAGAGAACAAACCTGCACCTTTTTCATATGTAAAGAAAGAAAAGTACGACTTTCTGTCCAACAATACACAGAGTTGTGAAGTATTTTGTTCAGTCTTTACGTTGACATTGACATTATTCAATAATTAGAACATTTGTGTGACTTGCACTGCTTCTTCAGACAGGGTTTCGTTTTGTGGTTTTTGTGAATTATTTAAAGTTCTGTCCTCATTAAACTGTAAATTTGATGATGTCATGATGATGTCACGATGATGTCATGATGATGTCATGATGATGTCACGATGATGTCATGATGATGTCATGATGATGTCATGATGATGTCATGCAACAGCAGAGATTTTACCTCCTTTTTTAGCCTTTCCAAGCGATCTAAGGCATTCAGGTTGTGCACATGTGGGGCAGGTGCACATGTGGGGCAGGTGCACATGTGAGGCAGGTGCACATGTGAGGCAGGTTGTGCACATGTGAGGCAGGTGCACATGAGAGGCAGGTGCACATGAGAGGCAGGTGCACATGAGAGGCAGGTGCACATGTGAGGCAAGTTGTGCACATGTGGGGCAGGTGCACATGTGGGGCAGGTGCACATGTGAGGCAGGTTGTGCACATGTGGGGCAGGTGCACATGTGAGGCAGGTGCACATATGAGGCAGGTTGTGCACATGTGGGGCAGGTGCACATGTGAGGCAGGTGCACATGTGAGGCAGGTTGTGCACATGTGGGGCAGGTGCACATGTGAGGCAGGTGCACATGTGAGGCAGGTTGTGCACATGAGAGGCAGGTGCACATGAGAGGCAGGTGCACATGAGAGGCAGGTTGTGCACATGTGGGGCAGGTGCACATGTGAGGCAGGTGCACATGTGAGGCAGGTTGTGCACATGTGGGGCAGGTGCACATGTGGGGCAGGTGCACATGAGAGGCAGGTGCACATGTGAGGCAGGTTGTGCACATGTGGGGCAGGTGCACATGAGAGGCAGGTGCACATGAGAGGCAGGTGCACATGAGAGGCAAGTTGTGCACATGTGGGGCAGGTGCACATGTGGGGCAGGTGCACATGTGAGGCAGGTTGTGCACATGTGGGGCAGGTGCACATGTGAGGCAGGTGCACATATGAGGCAGGTTGTGCACATGTGGGGCAGGTGCACATGTGAGGCAGGTGCACATGTGAGGCAGGTTGTGCACATGTGGGGCAGGTGCACATGTGAGGCAGGTGCACATGTGAGGCAGGTTGTGCACATGAGAGGCAGGTGCACATGAGAGGCAGGTGCACATGAGAGGCAGGTTGTGCACATGTGGGGCAGGTGCACATGTGAGGCAGGTGCACATGTGAGGCAGGTTGTGCACATGTGGGGCAGGTGCACATGTGGGGCAGGTGCACATGAGAGGCAGGTGCACATGTGAGGCAGGTTGTGCACATGTGGGGCAGGTGCACATGAGAGGCAGGTGCACATGAGAGGCAGGTGCACATGAGAGGCTGGTTGTGCACATGTGGGGCAGGTGCACATGTGGGGCAGGTGCACATGTGAGGCAGGTGCACATGTGAGGCAGGTTGTGCACATGTGGGGCAGGTGCACATGTGAGGCAGGTGCACATGAGAGGCAGGTTGTGCACATGAGAGGCAGGTGCACATGAGAGGCAGGTGCACATGTGAGGCAGGTTGTAAGTAAGTAAATTTTATTTCTATAGCACCTTTCACAGACAGAGGTCACAAAGTGCTTCACAAAACACAGAATAAAACAATAAAAACACAAAAAACTTACAGTGAACAATACATATACAACAATATACAGTAAAATCAGTCCGTAAAACAAGTGCATTTAAAAGGCTCGACTAAATAAAAAGGTTTTAAGCTGAGCCTTAAAAGCAGTAACTGAGTCCAGTGACCGTAGGGAGAACGGAAGATGGTTCCAGAGTCTGGAACAGTCTGGAAGGATCTGTCTCCTCTGGTCCCAAAACGGGTGCGAGGAACCAGCAACAGTTCCTGGTCCAAGGACCTTAGTGAGCGAGAGGGAGCGTATGGTTTTATCAGATCGCTGATGTACGATGGGACCTGACCATTTAAAGCTCTAAAAGTTAAAACAAGAATTTTAAACTGTATCCGGTAGGAGACCGGCTCCAGTGAAGGGCTTTAAGAATGGGTGAAATATGGGCCCTTCTATTTGTGCGGGTTAAGATCCTCGCTGCAGAGTTCTGGAGCAGCTGCAGACGAGAGAGTTCCTTCTTGTTAAGACAGGAAAACAAACTGTTACAATAGTCCAAACGTGAAGACACAAATGCATGAATTATAAGTTCCAGGTCATTTTGAGACATTATTTTCCTGAGCTTAGAGATTTTCCTCAACTGAAAGAAACAGTTCCTCGTCAACAGCTGGAGTGGTGCTCTAAAGACATGTCTTTGTCAAAGATAACACCCAAGTTTCTAAGACTTGGTTTAGCAGTCTGGCCTAAAACACCCAAGTACTGGTTTATCCCTGGAATGACATCATCAGGGGCAATAATCAGAGTTTCTGTTTTGTCAGCGTTTAGCTGCAGAGTTTTTACTCAGCCATTGTTTAATTTGCACTAAACAACTGACCAAGGAGTTCAGCTTCTGGATCTCAGAAGGTTTAATAGAGCTGAATATCGTCAGCGAACAGGTGATAGGACACATCACTAAACTCTTTAATGATCATTCCCAGGGGGATTATATAAAGCAGAAATAAGACGGGACCCAAGACGGAGCCCTGAGGAACTCCACACAACAGATCAGCTGAGTCAGACATTATTTGGTTTGCAGCAACACTAAAGCTCCGACCGGATAAATATGAGGAAAACCAATGAAGAACTGACCCTGATAGTCCAATCAGGTCCCTCAGTCTGTTCAACAGGATATGATGGTCGACAGTGTCAAAGGTCAACCGTGCAGACAAATCCAACAGAACTAAAACAGTGCATTTTCCAGAATCAGCAGACATCATAATGTCACTGGACACTTTGAGCAATGCGGTTTCCGTAGAATGATGTTTGCGGAAACCAGATTGAAAAGAGTCGTGAATGTTTGACTGATCAAGGAAATCTGACAGTTGCTCAGAGACCACCTTCTCTAGGATCTTGGACATGAACGGGAGCTTTGATATGGGTCTGAAACCTTTGGGGTCTGTCGGGTCCAAGTTTGTTTTTTTCAGTAAAGGCTCAACTATGGCATGTTTAAATGGACCAGGAAACACACCGGTAGAAAGAGAGAGATTTACCATTTTGGTCCCCCAGGGGCCAATAACATCAAACACTTTGAGGAAGAGCCTGCAGGGAAGGGCATCTGATGTACAAGAGGAGGGTTTCATCTTGGTCACCAGAGCTGAGATGTCTTCTAGAGTGACAGGCTTAAAAGAAGAGCAGTTTTGGGAAACAGGCTCCACAGAAACAGGTTTATCAGACAATGGGAGTGGGATTTGGTCTTTGATCATCTTGATCTTATTGATAAAGAACCTGAGGAATTCGTTGCTGTCGGCTTTGCAGGAAACAGGAGTAACTGCAGCTGAAGGACAAACAATAGAATTTATAGTGTCAAACAACACTTTGGGGTTTTTCTTGTTGGATGTTATTAGCTGACGGAAGTAATCAGCTCTGGAACTTTCCATCATTTCATTGTAAGATGACACAAGATCTCTGAGGTGTGACCTTTGACCTCAAGACTGGAGGTTTTCCACAGATGCTCAGTTTTCCGACATAGTCTCTTTAGGTTTAGGATATCTTCATTTATCCAAGGACAAGCTTTTTTCTGTGATGACAGAGTGGATTTTACAGGTGCCACCTGATCTAAAATGGATAAACATTGGCTGTTAAAGGAATTAATTAAACTGTCCACATCAAGACAATTCATAAACAAATGAGGATCAAACATAGCAGAAAATTGGACGGCTGTATTTACAGTGATAATGCTCCTCTGAAACCTGATGTTTGAGGCACCGGCTCAGGTTGTGCACATGTGGGGCAGGTGCACATGTGGGGCAGGTGCACATGTGAGGCAGGTGCACATGTGGGGCAGGTGCACATGTGGGGCAGGTGCACATGTGGGGCAGGTACACATGTGGGGCAGGTGCACATGTGGGGCAGGTGCACATGTGGGGCAGGTGCACATGTGAGGCAGGTGCACATGTGAGGCAGGTGCACATGTGAGGCAGGTTGTGCACATGTGGGGCAGGTGCACATGTGAGGCAGGTGCACATGTGAGGCAGGTGCACATGTGAGGCAGGTGCACATGTGAGGCAGGTGCACATGTGAGGCAGGTGCACATGTGAGGCAGGTGCACCGATACTACAAATCTATTTCAATACCGGATAGGAAAAAAAACAATGAAGACATGAGAAGCAGTTTTCAAAGATCTTTGGGCAACATCTGGAAAAATTCCAGATGTGAAAGAAGCATGAAGCTGTTGTGATGTGAAGAGGCGGGGCAGACAGCAGGAGATGTGTGATTAGCTGTAATTAGCCCTAAAGTTAGCTCTGGATCACCTTGGAGGGCGTGTCCCATTTCAGACCCTGTGAGACACTTCTCATTCATAAGTGTCTTGAACAGTGGGTTAAAGTCTAAGACACTTAATAAATAGTGTAGAACGTGTATTTGAATGATTTGTCTCTTTGATGGACGATACAGTATGTTGTTTGCTGAGGTGGAATATGGAAAGGCTGAGGTGGCTGCTGCTTGTGCTGCAGCTGTGGAAAAAACCTGTGGAGTTCATTTATGCTCCATTATTATATCATGGTGACACATTATCACCCTCTTTTCTTCTCCTGCTTCTTCTGAAACATGTGTGTGTCGCGATACGATGTTTTTACGCTGTTCCGTTAAATGTCGTGAGGTTTAAATGTTGCACAAAAAGATCGTTCAAGAAAAATTGAAAGATGAATCTGCAAAAGTTCTTCAAATTACCTGTCTTCAAAACAAACAATCATTTTGGATTGACACAGTCTATATTTCATGAGGATGAGGTGAGCGTGTGAAATGGACTGACCTTCCACGATAGTAAGTGTTAAATTGACCCTTAAGCACCTGCCTCTTCACCTGCCTCTTCACCTGTCTCTTCACCTGCCTCTTCACCTGCCTCTTCACCTGCCTCTTCACCTGCCCTGCTCTTCTGCTTTCAGCTTTAATACACTGCAAACACAGGCTCTGAAGTCTCAATGAGCCATAAAAACAGCCACGCCCGCTCCACGTTTTTGTAACGTCGCCACTTTCTTTGCTTCCAGCTGCTGCACCGACGATGTCAAAATCCTGAGAGCTCCATAAATCACCCAGACCTGCTCCTGCTCCGATCTGACTCTTGGATGACTTTTACAACGTGCCCGTGCAGCCTCACGTGTGTGCACACGCATCGCGCACTCACGTGTTCTATCACACGCATCACGCACTCACGTGTTCTATCACACGCATCGCGCACTCACGTGTTCTATCACACGCATCGCGCACTCACGTGTTCTATCACACGCATCGCGCACTCACGTGTTCTATCACACGCATCGCGCACTCACGTGTTCTATCACACGCATCGCTCACTCACGTGTTCTATCACACGCATCGCGCACTCACGTGTTCTATCACACGCATCGCGCACTCACGTGTTCTATCACACGTCTATCACACGCATCGCGCACTCACGTGTTCTATCACACGCATCGCTCACTCACGTGTTCTATCACACGCATCGCGCACTCACGTGTTCTATCACACGCATCGCGCACTCACGTGTTCTATCACACGTCTATCACACGCATCGCTCACTCACGTGTTCTATCACACGCATCGCGCACTCAGGTGTTCTATCACACGCATCGCTCACTCACGTGTTCTATCACACGCATCGCGCACTCACGTGTTCTATCACACGCATCGCTCACTCACGTGTTCTATCACACGCATCGCTCACTCACGTGTTCTATCACACGCATCGCGCACTCAGGTGTTCTATCACACGCATCGCTCACTCACGTGTTCTATCACACGCATCGCTCACTCACGTGTTCTATCACACGCATCGCTCACTCACGTGTTCTATCACACGCATCGCTCACTCACGTGTTCTATCACACGTCTATCACACGCATCGCTCACTCACGTGTTCTATCACACGCATCGCGCACTCACGTGTTCTATCACACGCATCGCTCACTCACGTGTTCTATCACACTCATCGCTCACTCACGTGTTCTATCACACGCATCGCTCACTCACGTGTTCTATCACACGCATCGCTCACTCACGTGTTCTATCACACGTCTATCACACGCATCGCTCACTCACGTGTTCTATCACACTCATCGCTCACTCACGTGTTCTATCACACGCATCGCTCACTCACGTGTTCTATCACACTCATCGCTCACTCACGTGTTCTATCACACGCATCGCTCACTCACGTGTTCTATCACACGCATCGCTCACTCACGTGTTCTATCACACGCATCGCTCACTCACGTGTTCTATCACACGCATCGCTCACTCACGTGTTCCATCACACGCATCGCTCACTCACGTGTTCCATCACACGCATCGCTCACTCACGTGTTCCATCACACGCATCGCTCACTCACGTGTTCTATCACACGCATCGCTCACTCACGTGTTCTATCATACGCATCGCTCACTCACGTGTTCTATCACACGCATCGCTCACTCACGTGTTTTGCAGAGGAAGTTTCACTGCATCAGGGATCGGGCCAAGAAACCTGTCATCAAAGTGAGCAATCGGACAGGTTCAGGCAGCACGGCAGGAGCACGGCAGGAGCACGACAGGAGCACAGCAGGAGCACGACAGGAGCACGACAGGAGCACGACAGGAGCACGACAGGAGCACGGCCCAAACGCAGCAGAAAGTGTATCTGAAAATGTCTCTTGAACCCTCTGGTTACAGGGTGTTCCTGATCAGACAGAACAGTGGAGAAGATGAGCAGTATGACAACTGTACACAGAAGATGTGTACTTGTACTTGTTAGGCCCGAGCCCCAGCAGGGCGGAGGGCCTATTGCTCCCGCAACGCTGCCGAAGGCAGCGTTGCAACTGTCTGACCAAACATGCGGGCGCAGCCCGCATGTTTGGTACCCCGTCGCCCCTGGCAAGTACAGTGAACTAGCCCATGCCGAAGGCATGGATCATGCATACTTACTCCTGCTATGACAGAAATAGTCAACAATTAGTGAATGGGCGTAGCCCATTCACTAATTGTTGACAACAGCAGCGCGAAGCGCTGCATTCCTCCAAAAACCCTCCTGGCATCGTCCCGTACGCGAGAATCCATGCCGCAGGCATGGGCCATGCTTGTATCTGCTCAAATCAATGGAAGTCTATGGGGAGTGGGCGGGGCATCCCGACGGAATAGGGAGTGACGAGCGCGTAAGCGCTCGTAATGATGATTCCACCCCATGGCGGCATGGGGAAGGCTTAGAGCTTTCAAACGATGTATAATTTGTTGTTATAGTGGAAACGGCTATATTGTTTTTGCTAAAAATATTATTATTTTTATTTTTTTTATTGTTCTTCTTCAGCGCTTTGAACTCTAATTTGACCCCCTGAACATGCTCAAAAACTCACCAAACTTTGCCCAAAATTCAGAATCGGCGAAAAATTTTATTTTTTCTGGGCCATTTTTTTTTTTTCGTTAAAAAATGGCGCGACAGCGCCACCGACAAAAGTCAAAATACATTGCGCCTATGGGAGACGCCCCGAGGTCAACTTTGTCGTAAAACTACGAAATTCGGGACATGCATTCCTCTCGTGAGGACAAAAAACAAATATCATTGTGGTCACGCCCCCAGACTTACCCTATGGCCGCCATCTTCCTTTGAAAATGAAAACAAGCTGAGTTAGCCATTTTGTTTACGTCAAACTTTGACGAACTCCTCCTAGGGCGTTTTTCCCACCGACTTCAAAATCGGCGTATGTCCTCTGGACAAGTGGGGCATCTAAAGTTATCCAATTTTTTGAGATACCTTTTACGGTCTGTGTGCGGCGCAGCCGCAAAGTTGGACAACTTATTTTGGAATATTGCAGATCTAAAAATTGCTCCCATTTGATCAAAACCAGTCCGATTAGGACCAAATTTGAATCAGTTGTTAAACTTTCTAGTTTGGACCAGTTTAGGCTGACAAAATTGAAATGGCCGTGATAGCGCCCCCTACAGAGTGACCTTTAAATTAACATTGAAGGTCAAAAATTAGTTTTACCAAAATTGTCTAAACTTTACCCAAAATTCTATTTTGCCGTCCCGATCACAAAAGCCAATCACAAAAATGCCTAAATTTTTACGGCGTAGTCGTAGCGATGACAGAAACCTCCCATGTTATCCCTATGGGAAAACCACAAAATCTCTCAAATATCCACATTTTTATGTTTTACACTTTAACGAAGTCCTCCTAGTGCGTTTTGCCCACCAACCTCAAAATCGGTGTACGTCCTCTAGCCAAGTGGGGCATCTAAAGTTATCCAAATTTTAAGGATAGCTTTTACGGTCTTTGTGCGACGGAGCCGCAAACTTTACCCAGAATTCTGACTATTTGGCCTTCAGAGTGGCCTATAAACAATAGAGTTTTTCCAAATGACATGACATTTTGCACAAAATTCTAATTTGCCATCCTGATCATACAAGTATGAGAGCCAAAGTCATATTTTGTACGGCGTAACCGTAGCAATGACAGAAACATCCCATGTTATCCTTATGGGAAAATTGCTCAAATCACCACATTTTTACGCTTCACACTTTAACAAACTCCTCCTAGGGCGATTGTCCGATCAAGTTCATATTTGGAGAATATCATCTACACAAGCGGGGCATCAAAACTTACCCATATTTTGATTCTAAGTGCTACGGTCTCTGTGTGGCGGACCCGCAAATATATGTCAGAAATGGGAAAACAGCGAAATCTCTAAAATCACCACATTTTTACGCTTCACACTTTAACGAACTCCTCCTAGGCCGATTGCCCGATCAAGCTCATATTTGGGGAAAATCATCTACACAAACGGGGCATCAA
Organism: Eucyclogobius newberryi; assembly: GCF_026437365.1. Classification (NCBI taxonomy): domain Eukaryota; kingdom Metazoa; phylum Chordata; class Actinopteri; order Gobiiformes; family Gobiidae; genus Eucyclogobius; species Eucyclogobius newberryi. The sequence continues at coordinate 35,605,664 of NW_027315757.1, read as the reverse complement.
AAGTTATCCAAATTTTGATTTTAAGTGGTACGGTCTCTGTGCCGTGGAGCTGCAAATATACAGTCACAAATGGGAAAAAACGCCAAATCCTTGAAATGTTCACATTTACGCTTCACACTTTAACAAACTCCTCCTAGTGCGTTTGGCCCACCGATCTCAAAATCGGTGTACGTCCTCTAGACAAGTGGGGCATCAAAAGTTATTCAAATTTTATGGATAACATTTACGGTCTCTGTGCAGCTGAGCCGCAAACTTTTCGCAGAATTTGGGCTATTTGGCCTTCAGAGTGGCCTATAAACAAGAGTTTTTCCAAATGACATGACATTTTGCACACAATTCTCATTTGCCATCCCCAAAATAAAAGTATGGGAGCCAAAGTCATATTTTGTACAGCGTAGCCGTAGCGATGACAGAAACATCCCATGTTATCCCTATGGGGAAACCGCAAAATCTCTAAAATGACCACATTTTTACACTTCACACTTTAACAAACTCCTCCTAGGGCGATTATCCGATCAAGTTCATATTTGGGGAGAATCATCTACACAAGCGGGGCATCAAAAGTTATCCATATTTTTATTCCAAGTGTCACGGTCTCTGTGCGCTGGAGCTGCACATTTGACCGATATTTGTCTTCATTTGCACTGGTTAAGCACAGCATTGTACATGTCCAATGTGTCACTGTCTTAGTTCTTAGACAATTGCGTTAGCGCCAACTCTGTAAAATGCAGAGAGCAGAGTCGGAAGGCCGGCGGCCCGCGAGGGCCGTTGGATGCCGCTTGCGGCTTTAATTATTATTATTTTTCTTGTTCTTCAGCGCTTTGAACTCTAATTTGACCCCCTGAACATGCTCAAAAACTCACCAAACTTTGCCCAAAATTCAGAATCGGCGAAAAATTTTGTTTTTTCTGGGCCATTTTTTTTTTCGTTAAAAAATGGCGCGACAGCGCCACCGACAAAAGTCAAAATACATTGCGCCTATGGGAGACGCCCCGAGGTCAACTTTGTCGTAAAACTACGAAATTCGGGACACGCATTCCTCTCGTGAGGACAAAAAAAAAATATCATTGTGGCCACGCCCCCAGACTTACCCTATGGCCGCCATCTTCCTTTGAAAATGAAAACACGCTGTGTTAGCCATTTTGTTCACGTCAAACTTTGACGAACTCCTCCTAGAGCGTTTTGCCCACCGACTTCAAAATCGGCGGACGTCCTCTGGACAAGTGGGGCATCTAAAGTTATCCAATTTTTTGAGATACCTTTAACGGTCTGTGTGCGGCGCAGCCGCAAAGTTGGACAATTTATTTTGGAATATTGCAGATCTAAAAATTGCTCCCATTTGATCAAAACCAGTCCGATTAGGACCAAATTTGAATCAGTTGTTAAACTTTCTAGTTTGGACCAGTTTATGATGACAAAATTGAAATGGGCGCGATAGCGCCCCCTACAGAGTGACCTTTAAATTAACATTGAAGGTCAAAAATTAGTTTTACCAAAATGTTCTAAACTTTACCCAAAATTCTATTTTGCCGTCCCGATCACAAAAGCCAATCAGACAAATGCCTTATTTTTTACGGCGTAGTCGTAGCGATGACAGAAACCTCCCATGTTATCCCTATGGGAAAACCGCAAAATCTCTCAAATATCCACATTTTTATGTTTTACACTTTAACAAACTCCTCCTAGTGCGTTTTGCCCACGAACCTCAAAATCGGTGTACCTCCTCTAGACAAGTGGGGCATCTAAAGTTATCCAAATTTTAAGGATAACTTTTACGGTCTCTGTGCGACGGAGCCGCAAACGTTTCCCAGAATTCTGACTATTTGGCCTTCAGAGTGGCCTATAAACAATAGAGTTTTTCCAAATGACATGATATTTTGAACAAAATTCTAATTTGCCATCCTGATCATAAAAGTATGAGAGCCAAAGTCATATTTTGTACGGCGTAACCGTAGCGATGACAGAAACATCCCATGTTATCCTTATGGGAAAATCGCAGAATCGCTCAAATCACCACATTTTTACGCTTCACACTTTAACAAACTCCTCCTAGGGCGATTGTCCGATCAAGTTCATATTTGGAGAATATCATCTACACAAGCGGGGCATCAAAACTTACCCATATTTTGATTCTAAGTGCTACGGTCTTTGTGTGGCGGACCCGCAAATATATGTCAGAAATGGGAAAACAGCGAAATCTCTGAAATGTTCACATTTACGCTTCACACTTTAACAAACTCCTCCGTGGGCAATAGCTCGATCAAGCTCATATTTGAGGAAATATCATCTACACAAGCGGCATCAAAACTTATCCATATTTTTATTCCAAGTGCTACGGTCTCTGTGCGGCGGAGCAGCAAATTTGACTGACACTTGTGTTGATTTGCACTGGATTGGCCATGTCCAATGTGTCGCCGTCTGTCAAGTTCTTTTTTAATTCAACACACAATAAGGGCGCCATCTTTATCAAGTCGAAAGCGCTGAGTCGGAAGGCCGGCGGCCCGCGAGGGCCGTTGGATGCCGCTTGCGGCTTTAATACTTGTACTTGTACTTGTACTTTACACAACTGGCCTGATTACATATGAGAGATAGTGTTCTGAGAGTTTGCACATTTAGAACAACATTTACAGGAATAATTGAGTTCATGTTTTAGTTTTAAGGACTATTTTAACCTCCTTTATTCTACTGCTGTTCTTCTTCTTCTGCTGTTGCCACATTGAGGAAGTTAAAGAAATAAAGGTTCTCTTTCCTTTTCTTTTCTTTCCTTTTCTTTTCTTTCCTTTTCTTTCCTTTCCTTTCCTTTTCTTTTCTTTTCTTTCCTTTTCTTTCCTTTTCTTTCCTTTTCTTTCCTTTCCTTTTCTTTTCTTTTCTTTCCTTTTCTTTCCTTTTCTTTTCTTTTCTTTTCTTTCCTTTTCTTTCCAGTGTTTCCTCATCATTATCAAACTTGTATTTGAACACGTTTGAATAATCCTGTATTGTACTCCAACAGTTTCCCCCTATCCCCTATCCCCGCCCACATCTCCATTAGTTGTGAGTATTTGACCGTCACAGACACAAAAACATGGGCAGTTCCTAAAGTTCAAGATCTTGTGATTTGCATTTGATTTTAGCAAACGGCGAATGTTGCACAATTAGAAGTCGCAGAATAGTGACTGTAAGATGTGACTGTAGCTGTGCAGTTACAACAAACCCTCATCCACCTAAAGCTTCACCTGTGAAGATGTTAGCGTTAGCATTAGCGCACTGGTAGCGCTTGGCCAGGTGTAGGAGGTGGCACAAGTTCACTGAGGGGAAACGGCCCCTTAAAAGACAGAATGGTTTCATGTGGATGTGAGGAAATGAGAGGAGCTAAATGAGAGGGTGCCAGCTTCTGGAGGCAGAGCGAGTGGAACAGGGGAAATCCAGGCTTATACCTCCCAGAAGAGAGGGCGGGGCCACAGCCACGCCCTCTCTTCTGGGGTCGATGGGTCCAACAGTCTCTCTAAAGTCATTCCTCCTCCTCCAGTCCGGGGACAAAGCGTCTGCAGAGACAGAGTGGGACGAGGCCAGTTTCAAACGTCCTTCATGTCCGCGCTGCTCCACAGAATATAACAGAATATAACGGAATATGACAGAATATAACAGAATATAACAGAATATGACAGAATATAACAGAATATAACAGAATATAACAGAATATAACGGAATATGACAGAATATAACAGAATATAACAGAATATAACAGAATATAACAGAATATAACAGAATATAACGGAATATGACAGAATATAACAGAATATAACAGAATATAACAGAATATAACAGAATATGACAGAATATAACAGAATATAACAGAATATAACGGAATATGACAGAATATAACAGAATATAACAGAATATAACAGAATATAACAGAATATAACAGAATATGACAGAATATGACAGAATATAACAGAATATAACAGAATATAACGGAATATGACAGAATATAACAGAATATAACAGAATATAACAGAATATAACAGAATATAACAGAATATAACGGAATATGACAGAATATAACAGAATATGACAGAATATAACAGAATATAACAGAATATAACAGAATATAACAGAATATAACAGAATATAACAGAATATAACAGAATATAACAGAATATAACAGAATATGACAGAATATGACAGAATATAACAGAATATAACAGAATATAACAGAATATGACAGAATATAACAGAATATAACAGAATATAACAGAATATAACAGAATATGACAGAATATGACAGAATATAACAGAATATAACAGAATATAACAGAATATGACAGAATATAACAGAATATAACAGAATATGACAGAATATGACAGAATATAACAGAATATGACAGAATATAACAGAATATAACAGAATATAACAGAATATGACAGAATATAACAGAATATAACAGAATATAACAGAATATAACAGAATATGACAGAATATAACAGAATATAACAGAATATAACAGAATATGACAGAATATAACAGAATATGACAGAATATGACAGAATATAACAGAATATGACAGAATATAACAGAATATAACAGAATATAACAGAATATGACAGAATATAACAGAATATGACAGAATATGACAGAATATAACAGAATATGACAGAATATGACAGAATATAACAGAATATGACAGAATATAACAGAATATGACAGAATATAAAAGAATATGACAGAATATAACAGAATATAACAGAATATAACAGAATATAACAGAATATAACAGAATATAACAGAATATAACAGAATATGACAGAATATAACAGAATATGACAGAATATGACAGAATATAACAGAATATAACAGAATATAACAGAATATGACAGAATATAACAGAATATGACAGAATATGACAGAATATAACAGAATATGACAGAATATAACAGAATATGACAGAATATAAAAGAATATGACAGAATATAACAGAATATAACAGAATATAACAGAATATAACAGAATATAACAGAATATGACAGAATATGACAGAATATAACAGAATATAACAGAATATAACAGAATATGACAGAATATGACAGAATATAACAGAATATAACAGAATATAACAGAATATGACAGAATATAACAGAATATAACAGAATATAACAGAATATGACAGAATATGACAGAATATAACAGAATATAACATAATATAACAGAATATAACAGAATATGACAGAATATAACAGAATATGACAGAATATAACAGAATATAACAGAATATGACAGAATATAACAGAATATGACAGAATATAAAAGAATATAACAGAATATAACAGAATATGACAGAATATAACAGAATATGACAGAATATAACAGAATATGACAGAATATAACAGAATATAACAGAATATAACAGAATATGACAGAATATAACAGAATATGACAGAATATGACAGAATATAACAGAATATGACAGAATATAACAGAATATAACAGAATATAACAGAATATGACAGAATATAACAGAATATAACAGAATATAACAGAATATAACAGAATATGACAGAATATAACAGAATATAACAGAATATAACAGAATATGACAGAATATAACAGAATATGACAGAATATGACAGAATATAACAGAATATAACAGAATATAACAGAATATAACAGAATATGACAGAATATGACAGAATATAAAAGAATATAACAGAATATAACAGAATATGACAGAATATAACAGAATATGACAGAATATAACAGAATATGACAGAATATAAAAGAATATAACAGAATATAACAGAATATAACAGAATATAACAGAATATAACAGAATATGACAGAATATGACAGAATATAACAGAATATAACAGAATATAACAGAATATGACAGAATATAACAGAATATGACAGAATATGACAGAATATAACAGAATATAACAGAATATAACAGAATATAACAGAATATGACAGAATATAACAGAATATAACAGAATATAACAGAATATGACAGAATATAACAGAATATAACAGAATATAACAGAATATAACAGAATATGACAGAATATAAAAGAATATAACAGAATATAACAGAATATGACAGAATATAAAAGAATATAACAGAATATAACAGAATATGACAGAATATAAAAGAATATAACAGAATATAACAGAATATGACAGAATATGACAGAATATAACAGAATATGACAGAATATAAAAGAATATAACAGAATATAACAGAATATGACAGAATATAAAAGAATATAAAAGAATATAACAGAATATAACAGAATATGACAGAATATAACAGAATATAACAGAATATAACAGAATATGACAGAATATGACAGAATATAACAGAATATAACAGAATATAACAGAATATAACAGAATATAACAGAATATGACAGAATATAACAGAATATAACAGAATATAACAGAATATAACAGAATATAACAGAATATAACAGAATATGACAGAATATAACAGAATATAACAGAATATGACAGAATATAACAGAATATAACAGAATATAACAGAATATAACAGAATATAACAGAATATAACAGAATATGACAGAATATAACAGAATATAACAGAATATAACAGAATATGACAGAATATAACAGAATATAACAGAATATGACAGAATATAACAGAATATAACAGAATATGACAGAATATAACAGAATATGACAGAATATGACAGAATATAACAGAATATAACAGAATATAACAGAATATAACAGAATATGACAGAATATGACAGAATATAACAGAATATAACAGAATATGACAGAACATAACAGAATATAACAGAATATAAAAGAATATAACAGAATATAACAGAATATGACAGAATATGACAGAATATAACAGAATATAACAGAATATAACAGAATATAACAGAATATAACAGAATATAACAGAATATAACAGAATATAACAGAATATGACAGAATATGACAGAATATAACAGAATATAACAGAATATAACAGAATATAACAGAATATAACAGAATATAACAGAATATAACAGAATATAACAGAATATAACAGAATATGACAGAATATAACAGAATATAACAGAATATGACAGAATATAACAGAATATAACAGAATATAACAGAATATGACAGAATATAACAGAATATAACAGAATATGACAGAATATAACAGAATATAACAGAATATGACAGAATATGACAGAATATAACAGAATATAACAGAATATAACAGAATATAACAGAATATAACAGAATATAACAGAATATAACAGAATATAACAGAATATAACAGAATATAACAGAATATAACAGAATATAACAGAATATGACAGAATATGACAGAATATAACAGAATATAAAAGAATATAACAGAATATAACAGAATATGACAGAATATGACAGAATATAACAGAATATGACAGAATATAACAGAATATAACAGAATATAACAGAATATGACAGAATATAACAGAATATAACAGAATATAACAGAATATGACAGAATATAACAGAATATAACAGAATATAACAGAATATAACAGAATATGACAGAATATAACAGAATATAACAGAATATAACAGAATATAACAGAATATAACAGAATATAACAGAATATGACAGAATATGACAGAATATGACAGAATATAACAGAATATAACAGAATATAACAGAATATAACAGAATATAACAGAATATAACAGAATATAACAGAATATGACAGAATATGACAGAATATGACAGAATATCATCAGAGACATATTATGAGAATTTAATATTATGTTTTTTCGGGTAGTCAAAGCTTAACCAGATCATTAATATAAATGGTGTTCATTATAATCCGCAATATTCATCTGAAACGGCAGGATAAAAACACTGTTCTTACACTCACAGGATAAAAACACTGTTCTTACACTCACAGGATAAAAACACTGTTCTTACACTCACAGGATAAAAACACTGTTCTTACACTCACAGGATAAAATTAGTCAATTTTATTGTATTTTTGTTTCTGTAATTTCTTTGTGATTTTAATGCATTTTTTCTGCTGTGATGCTTTGAATTGCCTTGTGTATGAAATGTGCTCTACAAATAAACTTACCTTGCCTATAATATATATAATATATTATATATATATTATATATATTATATATATTATATATAATATATATATAATATATTATATATATATATATATTATATATATTATATATATTATATTATATATATTATACATATTATATATTATATATATTATATATATAATACTACTTTGTCTTCTGCTTTCTGAACATAAAAACGACATTGATAGAAAGCACACGTACTTCAAAATAAGATCATACAGAAGTACCCAAGGACAAAACAATAATGACACAAAATGTTAAAAGAACAAGAAGAATACAAAATAATGTAATATTTGAAACATAAAGTCACTTACAGAGGAAAAAGAAACTAAAACAGACTTTTACACTTTCAAATATATTACAGAAGTAGAAGTGTGGTATTAAGAACATTGTATTCAAACTGAAGTAAACGTATATAAATGTACTTGAACATTATCCACCTTTTGCCTCAAATATACAGGTTTTTTAAACCTTTTTTGAGTCACGGCTTTTTTCTGTTGAACAGCTAAAGCAGGCCCGCGGGCCACATGTGGCCCGTTTGTTTCTATAATCCGGCCCGCCAAACATGCCAAAGAATTAAAAAAATATGATTATTTTTTCCTTTTTTGCCCTCAGGCTTCTGTCTGCACTTGTGTCCTTAATAAATATGACGAGAAATTAATTAAATAATAGATTCAATAGCCTATATTTGACAGAAAAGCGATATTTTATTTGAAATTTAATTTTTGGGATTTGTTTTTTTTCACACCAATCATCACGGGCCTGGATTGGATTATGGCCCTCGGAGGAAGATAATTGGCCCCCTGAGCTAAAGCACGACCTCATCAGAGCTTTTACTTTAAAACATGTGGAGCATCAAATGGCGATGAAAGTAGCTGCCACAGTCTGAAGTTTATTCAGGACCTACAAAGTGATACATTATTCTAATAAAATCACAATGTTCATGTCACACCTGAAAATGACCTGAAGTCACTTCAGCGTAACTCTGAGCACACAATCACCATGGCAACGTTTGTATTCTGTTTCTATCGCTGTTGCAAGAACTGCAGGGAAAGAACGTGTCCAGTCTATCACTCACAACATGAGGAACCCCAGTCCCCATGGAGCCTAGGGGCCCTCTCAGTCACAGGCCGGTCATGGAACCCCAGTTCCCATGGAGCCTAGGGGCCCTCTCAGTCACAGGCCGGTCATGGAACCCCAGTTCCCATGGAGCCTAGGGGCCCTCTCAGTCACAGGCCGGTCATGGAACCCCAGTTCCCATGGAGCCTAGGGGCCCTCTCAGTCACAGGCCGGTCATGGAACCCCAGTCCCCATGGAGCCTAGGGGCCCTCTCAGTCACAGGCCGGTCATGGAACCCCAGTCCCCATGGAGCCTCGGGGCCCTCTCAGTCACAGGCCGGTCATGGAACCCCAGTCCCCATGGAGCCTAGGGGCCCTCTCAGTCACAGGCCGGTCATGGAACCCCAGTCCCCATGGAGCCTAGGGGCCCTCTCAGTCACAGGCCGGTCATGGAACCCCAGTTCCCATGGAGCCTAGGGGCCCTCTCAGTCACAGGCCGGTCATGGAACCCCAGTCCCCATGGAGCCTAGGGGCCCTCTCAGTCACAGGCCGGTCATGGAACCCCAGTCCCCATGGAGCCTCGGGGCCCTCTCAGTCACAGGCCGGTCATGGAACCCCAGTTCCCATGGAGCCTAGGGGCCCTCTCAGTCACAGGCCGGTCATGGAACCCCAGTTCCCATGGAGCCTAGGGGCCCTCTCAGTCACAGGCCGGTCATGGAACCCCAGTTCCCATGGAGCCTAGGGGCCCTCTCAGTCACAGGCCGGTCATGGAACCCCAGTTCCCATGGAGCCTAGGGGCCCTCTCAGTCACAGGCCGGTCATGGAACCCCAGTCCCCATGGAGCCTAGGGGCCCTCTCAGTCACAGGCCGGTCATGGAACCCCAGTCCCCATGGAGCCTCGGGGCCCTCTCAGTCACAGGCCGGTCATGGAACCCCAGTCCCCATGGAGCCTAGGGGCCCTCTCAGTCACAGGCCGGTCATGGAACCCCAGTCCCCATGGAGCCTAGGGGCCCTCTCAGTCACAGGCCGGTCATGGAACCCCAGTTCCCATGGAGCCTAGGGGCCCTCTCAGTCACAGGCCGGTCATGGAACCCCAGTCCCCATGGAGCCTAGGGGCCCTCTCAGTCACAGGCCGGTCATGGAACCCCAGTCCCCATGGAGCCTCGGGGCCCTCTCAGTCACAGGCCGGTCATGGAACCCCAGTTCCCATGGAGCCTAGGGGCCCTCTCAGTCACAGGCCGGTCATGGAACCCCAGTTCCCATGGAGCCTAGGGGCCCTCTCAGTCACAGGCCGGTCATGGAACCCCAGTTCCCATGGAGCCTAGGGGCCCTCTCAGTCACAGGCCGGTCATGGAACCCCAGTTCCCATGGAGCCTCGGGGCCCTCTCAGTCACAGGCAGGTCATGGAGCCTAGGGGCCCTCTCAGTCACAGGCAGGTCATGGAGCCTAGGGGCCCTCTCAGTCACAGGCCGGCCATGGAACCCCAGTCCCCATGGAGCCTTGGGGCCCTCTCAGTCACAGGCCGGCCATGGAACCCCAGTCCCCATGGAGCCTAGGGGCCCTCTCAGTCACAGGCCGGTCATGGAGCCTAGGGGCCCTCTCAGTCACAGGCCGGTCATGGAACCCCAGTCCCCATGGAGCCCTCTCAGTCACAGGCCGGCCATGGAACCCCAGTCCCCATGGAGCCTAGGGGCCCTCTCAGTCACAGGCCGGTCATGGAACCCCAGTCCCCATGGAGCCTTGGGGCCCTCTCAGTCACAGGCCGGCCATGGAACCCCAGTCCCCATGGAGCCTAGGGGCCCTCTCAGTCACAGGCCGGTCATGGAACCCCAGTTCCCATGGAGCCTTGGGGCCCTCTCAGTCACAGGCCGGCCATGGAACCCCAGTCCCCATGGAGCCTAGGGGCCCTCTCAGTCACAGGCCGGTCATGGAACCCCAGTTCCCATGGAGCCTTTGGGCCCTCTCAGTCACAGGCCGGCCATGGAACCCCAGTTCCCATGGAGCCTCGGGGCCCTCTCAGTCACAGGCCGTTCATGGAACCCCAGTCCCCATGGAGCCTCGGGACCCTCTCAGTCACAGGCAGGTCATGGAGCCTAGGGGCCCTCTCAGTCACAGGCCGGTCATGGAACCCCAGTTCCCATGGAGCCTTGGGGCCCTCTCAGTCACAAGCCGGTCATGGAACCCCAGTCCCCATGGAGCCTCGGGGCCCTCTCAGTCACAGGCCGGTCATGGAGCCTAGGGGCCCTCTCAGTCACAGGCCGGTCATGGAACCCCAGTCCCCATGGAGCCTAGGGGCCCTCTCAGTCACAGGCCGGTCATGGAACCCCAGTCCCCATGGAGCCTAGGGGCCCTCTCAGTCACAGGCCGGTCATGGAACCCCAGTCCCCATGGAGCCTTGGGGCCCTCTCAGTCACAGGCCGGTCATGGAACCCCAGTCCCCATGGAGCCTAGGGGCCTTCTCAGTCACAGGCCGGTCATGGAACCCCAGTCCCCATGGAGCCTAGGGGCCCTCTCAGTCACAGGCCAGTCATGGAACCCCAGTCCCCATGGAGCCTCGGGGCCCTCTCAGTCACAGGCCGGCCATGGAACCCCAGTTCCCATGGAGCCTCGGGGCCCTCTCAGTCACAGGCCGGTCATGGAACCCCAGTTCCCATGGAGCCTCGGGGCCCTCTCAGTCACAGGCCGGTCATGGAACCCCAGTCCCCATGGAGCCTCGGGACCCTCTCAGTCACAGGCAGGTCATGGAGCCTTGGGGCCCTCTCAGTCACAAGCCGGTCATGGAACCCCAGTCCCCATGGAGCCTCGGGGCCCTCTCAGTCACAGGCCGGTCATGGAGCCTAGGGGCCCTCTCAGTCACAGGCCGGTCATGGAACCCCAGTCCCCATGGAGCCTAGGGGCCCTCTCAGTCACAAGCCGGTCATGGAACCCCAGTCCCCATGGAGCCTAGGGGCCTTCTCAGTCACAGGCCGGTCATGGAACCCCAGTCCCCATGGAGCCTCGGGGCCCTCTCAGTCACAGGCCGGCCATGGAACCCCAGTTCCCATGGAGCCTCGGGGCCCTCTCAGTCACAGGCCGGTCATGGAACCCCAGTCCCCATGGAGCTTAGGGGCCCTCTCAGTCACAGGCCGGTCATGGAACCCCAGTTCCCATGGAGCCTCGGGACCCTCTCAGTCACAGGCCGGTCATGGAGCCTAGGGGCCCTCTCAGTCACAGGCCGGTCATGGAACCCCAGTTCCCATGGAGCCTTGGGGCCCTCTCAGTCACAAGCCGGTCATGGAACCCCAGTCCCCATGGAGCCTCGGGGCCCTCTCAGTCACAGGCCGGTCATGGAACCCCAGTCCCCATGGAGCCTTGGGGCCCTCTCAGTCACAGGCCGGTCATGGAACCCCAGTCCCCATGGAGCCTAGGGGCCCTCTCAGTCACAGGCCGGCCATGGAACCCCAGTCCCCATGGAGCCTAGGGGCCCTCTCAGTCACAGGCCGGTCATGGAGCCTAGGGGCCCTCTCAGTCACAGGCCGGTCATGGAACCCCAGTCCCCATGGAGCCCTCTCAGTCACAGGCCGGCCATGGAACCCCAGTCCCCATGGAGCCTAGGGGCCCTCTCAGTCACAGGCCGGTCATGGAACCCCAGTCCCCATGGAGCCTTGGGGCCCTCTCAGTCACAGGCCGGCCATGGAACCCCAGTCCCCATGGAGCCTAGGGGCCCTCTCAGTCACAGGCCGGTCATGGAACCCCAGTTCCCATGGAGCCTTGGGGCCCTCTCAGTCACAGGCCGGCCATGGAACCCCAGTCCCCATGGAGCCTAGGGGCCCTCTCAGTCACAGGCCGGTCATGGAACCCCAGTTCCCATGGAGCCTTTGGGCCCTCTCAGTCACAGGCCGGCCATGGAACCCCAGTTCCCATGGAGCCTCGGGGCCCTCTCAGTCACAGGCCGTTCATGGAACCCCAGTCCCCATGGAGCCTCGGGACCCTCTCAGTCACAGGCAGGTCATGGAGCCTAGGGGCCCTCTCAGTCACAGGCCGGTCATGGAACCCCAGTTCCCATGGAGCCTTGGGGCCCTCTCAGTCACAAGCCGGTCATGGAACCCCAGTCCCCATGGAGCCTCGGGGCCCTCTCAGTCACAGGCCGGTCATGGAGCCTAGGGGCCCTCTCAGTCACAGGCCGGTCATGGAACCCCAGTCCCCATGGAGCCTAGGGGCCCTCTCAGTCACAGGCCGGTCATGGAACCCCAGTCCCCATGGAGCCTAGGGGCCCTCTCAGTCACAGGCCGGTCATGGAACCCCAGTCCCCATGGAGCCTTGGGGCCCTCTCAGTCACAGGCCGGTCATGGAACCCCAGTCCCCATGGAGCCTAGGGGCCTTCTCAGTCACAGGCCGGTCATGGAACCCCAGTCCCCATGGAGCCTAGGGGCCCTCTCAGTCACAGGCCAGTCATGGAACCCCAGTCCCCATGGAGCCTCGGGGCCCTCTCAGTCACAGGCCGGCCATGGAACCCCAGTTCCCATGGAGCCTCGGGGCCCTCTCAGTCACAGGCCGGTCATGGAACCCCAGTTCCCATGGAGCCTCGGGGCCCTCTCAGTCACAGGCCGGTCATGGAACCCCAGTCCCCATGGAGCCTCGGGACCCTCTCAGTCACAGGCAGGTCATGGAGCCTAGGGGCCCTCTCAGTCACAGGCCGGTCATGGAACCCCAGTTCCCATGGAGCCTTGGGGCCCTCTCAGTCACAAGCCGGTCATGGAACCCCAGTCCCCATGGAGCCTCGGGGCCCTCTCAGTCACAGGCCGGTCATGGAGCCTAGGGGCCCTCTCAGTCACAGGCCGGTCATGGAACCCCAGTCCCCATGGAGCCTAGGGGCCCTCTCAGTCACAAGCCGGTCATGGAACCCCAGTCCCCATGGAGCCTAGGGGCCTTCTCAGTCACAGGCCGGTCATGGAACCCCAGTCCCCATGGAGCCTCGGGGCCCTCTCAGTCACAGGCCGGCCATGGAACCCCAGTTCCCATGGAGCCTCGGGGCCCTCTCAGTCACAGGCCGGTCATGGAACCCCAGTCCCCATGGAGCTTAGGGGCCCTCTCAGTCACAGGCCGGTCATGGAACCCCAGTTCCCATGGAGCCTCGGGACCCTCTCAGTCACAGGCCGGTCATGGAGCCTAGGGGCCCTCTCAGTCACAGGCCGGTCATGGAACCCCAGTTCCCATGGAGCCTTGGGGCCCTCTCAGTCACAAGCCGGTCATGGAACCCCAGTCCCCATGGAGCCTCGGGGCCCTCTCAGTCACAGGCCGGTCATGGAACCCCAGTCCCCATGGAGCCTTGGGGCCCTCTCAGTCACAGGCCGGTCATGGAACCCCAGTCCCCATGGAGCCTAGGGGCCCTCTCAGTCACAGGCCAGTCATGGAACCCCAGTCCCCATGGAGCCTCGGGGCCCTCTCAGTCACAGGCCGGCCATGGAACCCCAGTTCCCATGGAGCCTCGGGGCCCTCTCAGTCACAGGCCGGTCATGGAACCCCAGTTCCCATGGAGCCTCGGGGCCCTCTCAGTCACAGGCCGGTCATGGAACCCCAGTCCCCATGGAGCCTCGGGACCCTCTCAGTCACAGGCAGGTCATGGAGCCTAGGGGCCCTCTCAGTCACAGGCCGGTCATGGAACCCCAGTTCCCATGGAGCCTTGGGGCCCTCTCAGTCACAAGCCGGTCATGGAACCCCAGTCCCCATGGAGCCTCGGGGCCCTCTCAGTCACAGGCCGGTCATGGAGCCTAGGGGCCCTCTCAGTCACAGGCCGGTCATGGAACCCCAGTCCCCATGGAGCCTAGGGGCCCTCTCAGTCACAAGCCGGTCATGGAACCCCAGTCCCCATGGAGCCTAGGGGCCTTCTCAGTCACAGGCCGGTCATGGAACCCCAGTCCCCATGGAGCCTCGGGGCCCTCTCAGTCACAGGCCGGCCATGGAACCCCAGTTCCCATGGAGCCTTGGGGCCCTCTCAGTCACAGGCCGGTCATGGAACCCCAGTCCCCATGGAGCCTAGGGGCCTTCTCAGTCACAGGCCGGTCATGGAACCCCAGTCCCCATGGAGCCTCGGGGCCCTCTCAGTCACAGGCCAGTCATGGAACCCCAGTCCCCATGGAGCCTTGGGGCCCTCTCAGTCACAGGCCGGCCATGGAACCCCAGTCCCCATGGAGCCTCGGGGCCCTCTCAGTCACAGGCAGGTCATGGAGCCTAGGGGCCCTCTCAGTCACAGGCCGGTCATGGAACCCCAGTTCCCATGGAGCCTTGGGGCCCTCTCAGTCACAAGCCGGTCATGGAACCCCAGTCCCCATGGAGCCTCGGGGCCCTCTCAGTCACAGGCCGGTCATGGAGCCTAGGGGCCCTCTCAGTCACAGGCCGGTCATGGAACCCCAGTCCCCATGGAGCCTAGGGGCCCTCTCAGTCACAGGCCGGTCATGGAACCCCAGTCCCCATGGAGCCTTGGGGCCCTCTCAGTCACAGGCCGGTCATGGAACCCCAGTCCCCATGGAGCCTAGGGGCCTTCTCAGTCACAGGCCGGTCATGGAACCCCAGTCCCCATGGAGCCTCGGGGCCCTCTCAGTCACAGGCCAGTCATGGAACCCCAGTCCCCATGGAGCCTTGGGGCCCTCTCAGTCACAGGCCGGCCATGGAACCCCAGTTCCCATGGAGCCTCGGGGCCCTCTCAGTCACAGGCCGGTCATGGAGCCTTGGGGCCGGTCCTGGACAGTACAATAACGGGCTCAGAAGACGCCCGGTTCACACTTCCTGATTGTGAACCTTGACCAAATATGGTCGTAACTTCCGGCTCCACACAGCGAGTTCACTGTAAACGATGCTGATCGTTGTTCCTCCATCATCACATTTTGAATTGAGAAATATTGGCAAAGTGTAGTTTTTTGTTTTGTTCATAAGTGTGAATATTTGTATTGTTGCTTGGGACTGGCATAAACATCACACACAGTGGCTGACTTTTTTCATTTATACATTTCAAGTAAATAGTAGTACAATATGTAAAGTCCCCTGCTTCATTTAATGGATAAATGAAAATGAAAAGCCCGAATTTTCCATCGAAATAGATACGTTTTATGTCGTACGTTTTGTGAAGTATGCTAAAGGTATCAAGCTAGCTTAAGCTACGACATTTGCATGAAAACAAGCCGTGAGGACACAAAAAGTGACATCATATTTTTAAAAGGGTCAACATTTATCTTATTTCTTAGCGTGAAAAGTCTTTATTCGATTCACAGCTTGATCCAGTCTTTATCATCTCTAAGTTCTTGACGTTGTGTGTGATCATGAAGTCTGATTGTCTCGTATCTAAATGATTGGCCCTTCCTGGAGTGTGCAGAGTGCGACCTGAGCGTGGACACAATCCCCTCCTCATCCTGCCTCTCCCTCCCCCCTCCTGGACCCCCCCTCCCCACCTCCCCTCCCCCTCCTCCTCGCCTCCCCCTCCCCTCCTCCTCGCCTCCCCCTCCCCTCCTCCTCGCCTCCCCCTCCCCGCCTCCCCCTCCTCGCCTCCCCCTCCCCTCCTCCTCGCCTCCCCCTCCTCGCCTCCCCCTCCCCTCCTCCTCGCCTCCCCCTCCCCGCCTCTCCCTGTTTGTTTGTCCTCCTCGGGGGCCCCCAGGTGTTTTCCGGACAGCGTTCCCTCCGTGATGTTCCGCTCCGGCTCCTCTTCCTGCTCTGACTCAGGTAGCTCTCTCTCCTCGCTCTTCCTTTTTTTCACAAACGAACCAATCAGAATCCGCTCTTCGAACAATAACTTGAGATGTCTGTGCACATGTGACGTCACCGAGTCCAGGGCTTGTTTCCAACTCTCTCGCGCTCCATCCAACAATAACACAACAGACCTGGCTTCCTCCGCCTGTGGGAACAATGGTAGGATAGCTTTGATGGCCGCGGTGAGTTTGTTGTAGATCCTGGCTTATCGGGGGCCCGCATCGGCACGTTGGCCATAGATCGCATTGGCTGCTCCATCTTCCAGCCAATGGAAGGAAATCAGGATGTATAGATGAACAAGTGCATTAACGGACATACAGGAAGTGTCCTTTTGTGTTGACAGGCCTGACAAGAGCAGAGGTTTGCAACATGCTATTATTAAAATGGAAGCTAACAATGAGCATGTGGGTGTGATGGTGTTGAAATAATGAAGGTGCTGGGGGCAGAGGTCACAGGTCATGACAATAATAGCGCTGGTTTATAATATTTTGATACTTCCTGTTTTATACAATGCTGAATGTATAGAATCATAGTGACGAGTTATGATTTCCTCGGCCAATAAATCAGCATTGGTCACGTTTTACAGTATCTGTGTGTTATTAGTATCATCTCATCTCTCAAGCATATATTTATGGTCT
>NW_027315757.1:35558145-35580645 GCF_026437365.1 Eucyclogobius newberryi | reverse complement strand
TACGCGCCCACATTTCTGCGACTCTCAAGTTCCTCGTCATCTCCAGAACCTACGAAGGACCAAATATAGTCGGGGCCCCAGACGCTCCAACGCCGCTGGAGAGTCTCTGCTTTTGAGGCGGTGCTTTTGTGCCGTGAAAGTGATATTTTCTCCGCACAAAGATCTATTTTTCCGTGCGTTCCAAAGCAGTAATCTGACTGGAGAGACAGTAAATTGGAGAGCTGTTGGTGCTAATGACTGTTTGCCCAGGTTTGGGATAAAGCTCAGCTGTGATGACTGAGGACAGAACCGCCTCCGGAGCCACAGAGGAAGGTTCAGGTTCCTGTATCATCAAGAAAGTAGAGACACATAGTGAAGTCCAAGTGAGCGCTTTTATACCTTTACTTATTACAACATGAACAGCCTTAAATTGAATGTATTTGGTTTAGATTTGGAGTGATTCTGCTCTGGTTTAAACGTTATTGTGCTTTTAACTGAGCTAACTCACTCACTTTGAGACAGACTTTATTTTAAATGCTTTTTTGGTCATTTTGAACAGCTTTTTTACCCTTGAATCACTTTTTAAATGTTGTTCAAAATAAACATCGGACACAATTAAGGGAAAATATTAACTTGCCTGATGCATTGTTTTGAATGGAAGTAATGTAGAAATCCAACATGAATCAAATAAGAATAAACAGCAGAATTCACGGGATTTCATGAATTCAACTGCACTTTCAATAGGGACGGAACAATGTCACTGTTTTATTTTAATGTCATCCTCAAGTTTCTTTGTGATGTTGCTTGTTTTGCATGATTGTATTAAGCTTAAATCTGTTCAAGTATAAAGTATAAAGAGAAGAGATGGAGTAAAAACGGCGCTGAATATGTCGTTTTCCCACATTATTCTGGACTTGTGTGGGAGGCTCTCATGACCATGAACACCACAGTGAGGCGTTTGCAGTGAGGCGTTTGCAGTGAGGCGTTTGCTGTGAGGCGTTTGCAGTGAAGCGTTTGCAGTGAAGCGTTTGCTGTGAGGCGTGTGCAGTGAGGCGTTTGCAGTGAAGCGTTTGCTGTGAGGCGTTTGCAGTGAGGCGTGTGCAGTGAGGCATGTGCAGTGAGGCGTTTGCAGTGAGGCGTTTGCAGTAAAGTACATTTTACAGTGGATACTTCACTACAGTTGACAGCAGGTTAGTTACTTATTACTGAACCACAAGGAATACTTGATATGACTTTTCTTGCAGTGAAGCGTTTGCTGTGAGGCGTTTGCAGTGAGGCGTGTGCAGTGAGGCGTTTGCTGTGAGGCGTTTGCAGTGAAGCGTTTGCTGTGAGGCGTGTGCAGTGAGGCGTTTGCAGTGAGACGTTTGCTGTGAGGCGTTTGCAGTGAGGCGTTTGCAGTGAGGCGTTTGCAGTGAGGCGTTTGCTGTGAGGCATGTGCAGTGAGGCGTTTGCAGTGAGGCGTTTGCAGTGAGGCGTTTGCAGTGAGGCGTTTGCAGTGAGGCGTTTGCAGTGACGCGTTTGCTGTGAGGCGTGTGCAGTGAGGCGTGTGCAGTGAGGCGTGTGCAGTGAGGCGTGTGCAGTGAGGCGTTTGCAGTGAGGCGTTTGCAGTGAGATGTTTGCAGTGAGGCGTTTGCTGTGAGGCGTGTGCAGTGAGGCTTGTGCAGTGAGGCGTTTGCAGTGAGGCGTTTGCAGTGAAGCGTTTGCAGTGAGGCGTTTGCAGTGAGGCGTTTGCAGTGAGGCGTGTGCAGTGAGGCGTTTGCAGTGAGGCGTTTGCTGTGAGGCGTTTGCAGTGAGGCGTTTGCAGTGAAGCGTTTGCTGTGAGGCGTGTGCAGTGAAGCGTTTGCTGTGAGGCGTGTGCAGTGAGGCGTTTGCAGTGAGGCGTTTGCAGTGAGGCGTTTGCTGTGAGGCATGTGCAGTGAGGCGTTTGCAGTGAGGCGTTTGCAGTAAAGTACATTTTACAGTGGATACTTCACTACAGTTGACAGCAGGTTAGTTACTTATTACTGAACCACAAGGAATACTTGATATGACTTTTCTTGCAGTGAAGCGTTTGCTGTGAGGCGTTTGCAGTGAGGCGTGTGCAGTGAGGCGTTTGCTGTGAGGCGTTTGCAGTGAAGCGTTTGCTGTGAGGCGTGTGCAGTGAGGCGTTTGCAGTGAGACGTTTGCTGTGAGGCGTTTGCAGTGAGGCGTTTGCAGTGAGGCGTTTGCAGTGAGGCGTTTGCTGTGAGGCATGTGCAGTGAGGCGTTTGCAGTGAGGCGTTTGCAGTGAGGCGTTTGCAGTGAGGCGTTTGCAGTGAGGCGTTTGCAGTGACGCGTTTGCTGTGAGGCGTGTGCAGTGAGGCGTGTGCAGTGAGGCGTGTGCAGTGAGGCGTGTGCAGTGAGGCGTTTGCAGTGAGGCGTTTGCAGTGAGATGTTTGCAGTGAGGCGTTTGCTGTGAGGCGTGTGCAGTGAGGCGTGTGCAGTGAGGCGTTTGCAGTGAGGCGTTTGCAGTGAAGCGTTTGCAGTGAGGCGTTTGCAGTGAGGCGTTTGCAGTGAGGCGTTTGCAGTGACGCGTTTGCTGTGAGGCGTGTGCAGTGAGGCGTGTGCAGTGAGGCGTGTGCAGTGAGGCGTGTGCAGTGAGGCGTTTGCAGTGAGGCGTTTGCAGTGAGATGTTTGCAGTGAGGCGTTTGCTGTGAGGCGTGTGCAGTGAGGCGTGTGCAGTGAGGCGTTTGCAGTGAGGCGTTTGCAGTGAAGCGTTTGCTGTGAGGCGTTTGCAGTGAGGCGTTTGCAGTGAGGCGTGTGCAGTGAAGCGTTTGCAGTGAGGCGTTTGCTGTGAGGCTTTGCAGTGAGGCGTTTGCAGTGAGGCGTTTGCAGTGAGGCGTTTGCAGTGAGGCGTTTGCAGTGAGGCGTTTGTTGTGAGTCGTTTGCAGTGAGGCATTTGCAGTGAGGCGTTTGCAGTGAAGCGTTTGTTGTGAGCCGTTTGCAGTGAGGCGTTTGCAGTGAGGCGTTTGCAGTGAAGCGTTTGCAGTGAGGAATTTGCAGTGAAGCGTTTGCAGTGAGGCGTTTGTTGTGAGCCGTTTGCAGTGAGGCGTTTGCAGTGAGGCGTTTGCAGTGAGGCGTTTGCTGTGAGGCGTGTGCAGTGAGGCGTTTGCAGTGAGGCGTTTGCAGTGAAGCGTTTGCAGTGAGATGTTTGCAGTGAGGCGTTTGCTGTGAGGCGTGTGCAGTGAGGCGTGTGCAGTGAGGCGTTTGCAGTGAGGCGTTTGCAGTGAAGCGTTTGCTGTGAGGCGTTTGCAGTGAGGCGTTTGCAGTGAGGCGTTTGCAGTGAGGCGTGTGCAGTGAAGCGTTTGCAGTGAGGCGTTTGCTGTGAGGCGTTTGCAGTGAGGCGTTTGCAGTGAGGCGTTTGCAGTGAGGCGTTTGCAGTGAGGCGTTTGCAGTGAGGCGTTTGTTGTGAGCCGTTTGCAGTGAGGCATTTGCAGTGAGGCGTTTGCAGTGAAGCGTTTGTTGTGAGCCGTTTGCAGTGAGGCGTTTGCAGTGAGGCGTTTGCAGTGAAGCGTTTGCAGTGAGGCATTTGCAGTGAAGCGTTTGCAGTGAGGCGTTTGTTGTGAGCCGTTTGCAGTGAGGCGTTTGCAGTGAGGCGTTTGCTGTGAGGCGTTTGCAGTGAGCCGTTTGTTGTGAGCCGTTTGCAGTGAGGCATTTGCAGTGAAGCGTTTGCAGTGAGGCGTTTGTTGTGAGCCGTTTGCAGTGAGGCGTTTGCAGTGAGGCGTTTGCAGTGAGGCGTTTGCAGTGAGGCGTTTGTTGTGAGCCGTTTGCAGTGAGGCGTTTGCAGTGAGGCGTTTGCAGTGAGGCGTTTGCAGTGAGGCGTTTGCAGTGAGGCGTTTGCAGTGAAGCGTTTGCAGTGAAGCGTTTGCAGTGAGGCGTTTGTTGTGAGCCGTTTGCAGTGAGGCGTTTGCAGTGAGGCGTTTGTTGTGAGCCGTTTGCAGTGAGGCGTTTGCAGTGAGGCGTTTGCAGTGAAGCGTTTGCAGTGAAGCGTTTGCAGTGAAGCGTTTGCGGTGAGGCGTTTGCAGTGAGGCGTTTGTTGTGAGCCGTTTGCAGTGAGGCGTTTGCAGTGAGGCGTTTGCAGTGTGTCTGACAGACAAGTGTGCGTCTGTACAAGCCCGTGATAAAGATGGATGTGACACTGACACAAGAGAGCGAGGTGGTGGGCCGCGGCGCTGAGCTCAGCCTCCTCTTCGCCGCTCGCGCACGTCCAAAACGCTGCCCTTTGCTGAAAAATGCCAAGCGCACGGCATTCCAGCGCCGCACAAAGAAGGGCCCTCCCCGCTCTCAGCTGTGGAGACACCATCAGACAAGGCCCTAATGATATAATTGCATGGACTGGGGCGGGACGGGGCGGGCGGGACCCTCAGATGTGGAGCCGTGCATGTGCCACTGTCACACAATGCAGGGACAGGAGGGTCTTGTGGGGCCCTTGTGTGGGGGCTCCAGCTGTGATCGGCGTGATAGTCGATGGAATGGCCTTTCTGGCGGATCAGGGCCTGTATTGTGTCCACATGTGAGGAGGTGGGGGACTTCTTTTGGCTCCGCAGGAGGTGATGATGAGCCCCATGTATGTCCAGAGCGATTAGAGCACCCCTGCCCTCTTCGGAGACGCGGTCCACGCTCCCAGACGAGAATCGGACCAGTGTCCAGTGCAGGACGGCTGGCCGGGACCCAACTATGTCCCCCCCTCCCTCAGCGCCGTGGCCTTGGCTCAGGGCGTGTCCACTCTGGCACGGCACGATGCAGAATAGACTATTGTTGAGCCACAAGACACAGTGAGTGGAAGGAGGGGCGGAGCCGGGGCCCACACCAGAGGGGACGCTTCCAAATGCAGATGTATATGTACAGTATATGTACAGTATATGTACTATGTACAGTATATGTACAGTATATGTACTATGTACAGTATATGTACAGTACACAGTATATGTACAGTATATGTACAGTACACAGTATATGTACAGTATACAGTATATGTACAGTACACAGTATATGTACAGTATATGTACACTATACAGTATATATACAGTACACAGTATATGTACAGTATACAGTATATGTACAGTACACAGTATATGTACAGTATATGTACAGTACACAGTATATGTACAGTATACAGTATATGTACAGTACACAGTATATGTACAGTATATGTACATACAGCACCAGTGTTTCCGAGGGCAGTGCATGCTGGGACTATAAGGAGCAGTGGATTATAATTCCATCGTTTGTCATATATAAAGTGAACTAAAAGGCGCCTTAAGCGAAACAAACGTGTCCCACACAAAATGGCTGGAGGTCAGTGAGATTTATATATGGAGTTAATCCATATATAAGTGGTTATTTTTGGAGAAAATGAAATGCTTTTACGTTCACCTTATAGTGGAAAATATGGTATTCTTCAAATAGTTTGAGATTTTAAAAGAAGGTGAAATGAATTACTTTGGTATTTATAAAACTTTTCATTTGTGCACAATAAATCTGTTGAACTGAAACACTAAAAATGATTTTCCCTTCAACAAAAATCTCAAGTTTCCTTTATAATCTTCTAAACCAATAATGTAAAACACAGTAAATGTCTTTAAACCTCTGATGTCACTCACAGAGGTTTTTATTCCATAAAACCTCCTTGATTTTTGATATTTTGAGGTTAATCCCAGTTTCTCCATTGAAAACACAGAATGCTCCAGGTTTGTTTGACCTCAAGTCCAGAATAAAGAATGTTTCTGTCTAGACAATGGGTTCAATGGGTTCAATGGGTTCAATGGGTTCAATGGGTTCAATGGGTTAAATGGGTGAAATGGGTTCAATGGGTTAAATGGGTTAAATGGGTTCAATGGGTTCAATGGGTTCAATGGGTTCAATGGGTTCAATGGGTGAAATGGGTTCAATGGGTTCAATGGGTTAAATGGGTTCAATGGGTTAAATGGGTTCAATGGGTTAAATGGGTTCAATGGGTTAAATGGGTTAAATGGGTGAAATGGGTTCAATGGGTTAAATGGGTTCAATGGGTTAAATGGGTTAAATGGGTTCAATGGGTTCAATGGGTTCAATGGGTTAAATGGGTGAAATGGGTTCAATGGGTTAAATGGGTTCAATGGGTTAAATGGGTTCAATGGGTTAAATGGGTTCAATGGGTTAAATGGGTTCAGGGGAACACGAGACCACAAACATTTGGTATGTATAGAAAACAAAAGGAGAGAATATATCATAATCCTCCACGTGAATGTGTCTCATTGACCCACTGCACGCGCTCATGATTCGCTCGTCAAATACAAATATGAATTCCAATAGGCGATAATAAATAAATGTATTTCAGAACCAGTTGTTTTTAGAGCTGAAGTATTGGCACAGTCTCCTCTCCATTTAGAGACAATTCCATTTACATTTATCGCCTCTTTATTCCATGTTTAGAACGTCTGTAGCATTTTAGTACGGTTCTATTTTAAATCCTGTTTTAAATCCAGTTTTTTCTTGCGGTTCTCGTAAGAATAAATATGTTCTCAGGCGGTGCTTGAGTTTGAGACCCGCCGGTTTAAATTATCCCAATGTTTTACTTTCAATCTCCCTTTTTATAACCTTCACCTGCCATTCTCGGCTTTCTGCAGCAGCTCCGACACGTCTGCGTCTCTCTTCCATATGACGTGGCCTTTCCTGGTGGAATGTGCAGGATTTGGTGTGGGGACGATAAGGAGAGGCAGGTGGCGCGGGCAGTGGACGGCCCGCTGACCACGGCCCTGGACCAGTGTGATGCTGAGGGGATAAGGCTGAGCAGAGCAGCAGCAGGTGCTGGAGCAGATTACAAACTCACACGTGCTCTCAGCGCTCATAGCACACACAAACATGACATTTACATCAGGGGCCCCTGAGCTCTGAGCGCCGCTGATTGGATGAGTTTTATTGCCTTATCAAGGGCCTTTCATGCTCTCTAATGAAAACAGCGGGTTAAAGGGACTCGGCGTCAAACATCTCGCTCGGTAGAATTCCTCACCACGTTGGGTCTTAATTACACAAGAACTGATGGTTGCATTGCATTCTGGGCTTTTCTCAACTCACTCGTGCTGTGGATTTAAGATCTTTAACTTGAACTTCTAGACTCTCCAGTGAGGGGCACAAACAACCATCCTCTGTCCCATCCCTTCTCGAGGCCGGGCCCTAGAACCATATTCAGGTCCCTAAGAACCCGCAGGGTTCCCAGAAAAGAGGTTAATACAGGGGCGTCTAAACCTTTGTCACCAAGGGCCGCATTTTGATCCTGATCCGGAGCAGAGGGCCACAAACAACACGACAATATCCAATTTGTTGAAGTGATTCATTCAAAATGTTGCATTCGACAAAGTTTCGATGCCTCCAAACCTTTAATAAGACTTGGAACATTAATATTGGCTTAACATCAAAATGCTTACTGTATTTTCCACACTATTAAGGCGCACTTAAAAGTATTTTTTTAAAACGAAAGTGCGCCTTATACATGTATTCATTCTGGTCGTGTTTACTGACCTCCAAGCGATTTTGTGTGGTACACGTTTTGTTTCGCTTAAGGCGCCTTATAGTGTGGAAAATACGGTAAATCTTTCCAATTTTACAGTTAAAATGTGCTTATTTTTGTTGTTTCATCAACTTAGCAGGATGTCAACAACAGGAGGGCCAACAAAAATTGGTCTGAGGGCCGCATTTGGCCCCCGCGCCGTAGTTTGGACATGCCTGGGTTAAAACTAGACCGCTTGAATCATAACAAAGAAACAGCTTGATAATTGCTTCTAATGCACTATAACATTTTATAACTTTCTATAAAATTATAAAAAAAATTCTTATGTTATTATATTAAGAGCGTTGCTTTTCAGCTCGGATCAGGACGATGGTTTTCACTGGTGCCACAGCTCAAGGCGACACATTAAAGGGCCACTATCACATTAAAGGGCCCCTTAAAGGGCCACTATCACATTAAAGGGCCACTTAAAGGGCCACTATCACATTAAAGGGCCACTATCACATTAAAGGGCCACTTAAAGGGCCACTATCACATTAAAGGGCCACTTAAAGGGCCACTATCACATTAAAGGGCCACTTAAAGGGCCACTATCACATTAAAGGGCCACTATCACATTAAAGGGCCACTTAAAGGGCCACTATCACATTAAAGGGCCACTATCACATTAAAGGGCCACTTAAAGGGCCACTATCACATTAAAGGGCCACTATCACATTAAAGGGCCACATTAAAGGGCCACTATCACATTAAAGGGCCACTATCACATTAAAGGGCCACTTAAAGGGCCACTATCACATTAAAGGGCCACTTAAAGGGCCACTATCACGTTAAAGGGCCACTATCACATTAAAGGGCCACTTAAAGGGCCACTATCACATTAAAGGGCCACTTAAAGGGCCACTATCACATTAAAGGGCCACTATCACATTAAAGGGCCACTATCATCTTACATTAAAGGGCCACTATCATATTAAAGGGCCACTATCACATTAAAGGGCCACTATCATCTTACATTAAAGGGCCACCATCACATTAAAGGGCCACTATCATCTTACATTAAAGGGCCACTATCACATTAAAGGGCCACTATCACATTAAAGGGCCACTATCTTCTTACATTAAAGGGCCACTATCACATTAAAGGGCCACTATCACATTAAAGGGCCACTATCTTCTTACATTAAAGGGCCACTATCACATTAAAGGGCCACTATCTTCTTACATTAAAGGGCCACTATCACATTAAAGGGCCACTATCTTCTTACATTAAAGGGCCACTATCACATTAAAGGGCCACTATCATCTTACATTAAAGGGCCACTATCACATTAAAGGGCCACTATCACATTAAAGGGCCACTATCTTCTTACATTAAAGGGCCACTATCACATTAAAGGGCCACTATCTTCTTACATTAAAGGGCCACTATCACATTAAAGGGCCACTATCTTCTTACATTAAAGGGCCACTATCACATTAAAGGGCCACTATCTTCTTACATTAAAGGGCCACTATCACATTAAAGGGCCACTAAGTCACTTTTGTGACAATAAACTTAAATGTCCACAGCTTTTATTGTTTATCATGTTTTAAAACATGTTTCAGCTTTAATCATCGTTCCTGTCTTAAACGTTGACATCTGTGGACATGTCTGCCACAGCCGTAACAGAGAAGAGTCTGATCTGCTGCTGGCTCCGGGGCCCGTGTGAAAGAATGCTGCTGACACCAGGGACCGCTTTCCCCACAAACTCACTCAAACCGCCGCTCTGGGTTTTTCACGAGCAGATCCAAAATAAAAGTTCATATTTGACAAAACTTTGACATAAACAGGAATAGGACGGTCCAAACATGTCCAGAGTGAGACCTCTTCCACGTGTCAGTGTCTCATCGTCTGGTCCTTTTCATAAAACCCTGACAAACTGTGCTCGATGCAGAAAAGCCTAAAGTCTGAACTCGTGGCGTCCCGGGAACTGCGCTGTTCCCACCGTCACTTTGACCTGGCTGAACAGCGCCCCCACAGACCAGACGGGGCAGAGCGCCTCAAAGCCCTGGACAAGCCTTGACCACAGCTGGGCAGTGGCATTGTGCTCCTCAGCTGCAGGTGGAGCTGGCAGGTGGAGCTGGCAGGTGGAGCTGGCAGGTGGAGCGGCGTGGGAAAAGCATTCAGCCACATTCTGCTGGCTTGAACTGAAAATATACAGAATGTTTAAAAAAGATCTGTGTATCAAAATACAATTCAGACTTTCTATGACTTGTGTACTTTAACAGTATACAATACTATTTCTTAAAGATATTTATTGAACATCAGGCTAAATCAACTTTAATGATCTTTTAACCTTAAAGAGTGTTTCCTCATCATGTGTGTCCTGCAATTCAGGCTGGAGCGCTCAGCTGCCCCTATCCCCGCCCCCTATCCCCGCCCCCTATCCCCTATCCCCGCCTCAAAAACCCCGCCCCCTATCCCCTATCCCCCAGGAGGCGTGGCTTGTTACAGAGACATGCTGCATGAGGAGGCGTGGCTTGTTACAGAGACATGCTGCATGAGGAGGCGTGGCTTGTTACAGAGACATGCTGCATGAGGAGGCGTGGCTTGTTACAGAGACACGCTGCATGAGGAGGCGTGGCTTGTTACAGAGACACGCTGCATGAGGAGGCGTGGCTTGTTACAGAGACATGCTGCATGAGGAGGCGTGGCTTGCTACAGAGACACGCTGCATGAGGAGGCGTGGCTTGTTACAGAGACATGCTGCATGAGGAGGCGTGGCTTGTTACAGAGACACGCTGCATGAGGAGGCGTGGCTTGTTACAGAGACACGCTGCATGAGGAGGCGTGGCTTGTTACAGAGACATGCTGCATGAGGAGGCGTGGCTTGTTACAGAGACATGCTGCATGAGGAGGCGTGGCTTGTTACAGAGACACGCTGCATGAGGAGGCGTGGCTTGTTACAGAGACATGCTGCATGAGGAGGCGTGGCTTGTTACAGAGACACGCTGCATGAGGAGGCGTGGCTTGTTACAGAGACATGCTGCATGAGGAGGCGTGGCTTGTTACAGAGACACGCTGCATGAGGAGGCGTGGCTTGTTACAGAGACACGCTGCATGAGGAGGCGTGGCTTGTTACAGAGACACGCTGCATGAGGAGGCGTGGCTTGTTACAGAGACACGCTGCATGAGGAGGCGTGGCTTGTTACAGAGACACGCTGCATGAGGAGGCGTGGCTTGTTACAGAGACATGCTGCATGAGGAGGCGTGGCTTGTTACAGAGACATGCTGCATGAGGAGGCGTGGCTTGTTACAGAGACATGCTGCATGAGGAGGCGTGGCTTGTTACAGAGACATGCTGCATGAGGAGGCGTGGCTTGTTACAGAGACATGCTGCATGAGGAGGCGTGGCTTGTTACAGAGACATGCTGCATGAGGAGGCGTGGCTTGTTACAGAGACATGTTTGAGGGGGCGTGGCTTGTCACTTCTGCTGTTTAGGAACAGGAAGTCAAAGAACTTATTCTTCTCACTAAAACATCTGAGATCAATATTGAGGTTTACAATGAACAAAATACTTTTAAAAAGGTTTAAAAAAAATTGAATCAATCATTTAAAACATTTTACTTCAACTTCTTATGTAGGATTATATTTTAATGAGGAATTTCATTTTGCAGCTTTATCCTCACACGACACAGCAGAAGCTTCAACCTGGATTTAATTATATTTCATTTACAAAAGGTCAGTTTAAGGAACTGCTGAAAGGTTTGGAAATGGAATCGATCTTTGTGTCTGTTTTTAGGTCTAAAATGACAAAACCAGGACTAAACCCAAAATTAAACCTGGATTAGATCTAAACAAGAACTAGAATAAAGTCAAGTGCATATTAAGAATGAACTCAGCCTTAATGATATAACGACAATGGGACTTAAATATAGATTAAATAAAATACATGGAATGATAATTAATTATGATATTTCAACAGAAAATATAAGCCACATTATTTTTCAAAGCTTCTTTTTGTGGTGGAGGAACAGCACCACCTGGTGTTCATGTCATGTCATTACACATGTTCCACTGTATTAAGTACTCTTAAAGACACAGGCCTGGTGTTCACCTGGTTTAGTCCTGTTATAGGCTGCACATGGTGAGACATGCACATGGTGAGACCTGCACATGGTGAGACCTGCACATGGTGAGACCTGCACATGGTGAGACCTGCTCATGGTGAGACCTGCTCATGGTGAGACCTGCTCATGGTGAGACCTGCACATGGTGAGACCTGCTCATGGTGAGACCTGCTCATGGTGAGACCTGCACATGGTGAGACCTGCACATGGTGAGACCTGCACATGGTGAGACCTGCACATGGTGAGACCTGCACATGGTGAGACCTGCTCATGGTGAGACCTGCTCATGGTGAGACCTGCTCATGGTGAGACCTGCACATGGTGAGACCTGCTCATGGTGAGACCTGCTCATGGTGAGACCTGCTCATGGTGAGACCTGCTCATGGTGAGACCTGCACATGGTGAGACCTGCTCATGGTGAGACCTGCTCATGGTGAGACCTTCTCATGGTGAGACCTGCACATGGTGAGACCTGCTCATGGTGAGACCTGCTCATGGTGAGACCTGCACATGGTGAGACCTGCTCATGGTGAGACCTGCTCATGGTGAGACCTGCTCATGGTGAGACCTGCACATGGTGAGACCTGCACATGGTGAGACCTGCTCATGGTGAGACCTGCTCATGGTGAGACCTGCTCATGGTGAGACCTGCACATGGTGAGACCTGCACATGGTGAGACCTGCTCATGGTGAGACCTGCACATGGTGAGACCTGCTCATGGTGAGACCTGCTCATGGTGAGACCTGCACATGGTGAGACCTGCACATGGTGAGACCTGCACATGGTGAGACCTGCTCATGGTGAGACCTGCTCATGGTGAGACCTGCTCATGGTGAGACCTGCACATGGTGAGACCTGCTCATGGTGAGACCTGCACATGGTGAGACCTGCACATGGTGAGACCTGCACATGGTGAGACCTGCACATGGTGAGACCTGCTCATGGTGAGACCTGCACATGGTGAGACCTGCTCATGGTGAGACCTGCACATGGTGAGACCTGCTCATGGTGAGACCTGCACATGGTGAGACCTGCTCATGGTGAGACCTGCACATGGTGAGACCTGCTCATGGTGAGACCTGCTCATGGTGAGACCTGCACATGGTGAGACCTGCACATGGTGAGACCTGCTCATGGTGAGACCTGCTCATGGTGAGACCTGCACATGGTGAGACCTGCTCATGGTGAGACCTGCACATGGTGAGACCTGCTCATGGTGAGACCTGCACATGGTGAGACCTGCACATGGTGAGACCTGCACATGGTGAGACCTGCACATGGTGAGACCTGCACATGGTGAGACCTGCTCATGGTGAGACCTGCTCATGGTGAGACCTGCTCATGGTGAGACCTGCACATGGTGAGACCTGCTCATGGTGAGACCTGCTCATGGTGAGACCTGCACATGGTGAGACCTGCTCATGGTGAGACCTGCACATGGTGAGACCTGCTCATGGTGAGACCTGCTCATGGTGAGACCTGCACATGGTGAGACCTGCTCATGGTGAGACCTGCTCATGGTGAGACCTGCACATGGTGAGACCTGCTCATGGTGAGACCTGCTCATGGTGAGACCTGCTCATGGTGAGACCTGCTCATGGTGAGACCTGCACATGGTGAGACCTGCTCATGGTGAGACCTGCTCATGGTGAGACCTGCTCATGGTGAGACCTGCACATGGTGAGACCTGCTCATGGTGAGACCTGCTCATGGTGAGACCTGCTCATGGTGAGACCTGCACATGGTGAGACCTGCTCATGGTGAGACCTGCTCATGGTGAGACCTGCTCATGGTGAGACCTGCTCATGGTGAGACCTGCTCATGGTGAGACCTGCACATGGTGAGACCTGCTCATGGTGAGACCTGCACATGGTGAGACCTGCTCATGGTGAGACCTGCACATGGTGAGACCTGCACATGGTGAGACCTGCTCATGGTGAGACCTGCACATGGTGAGACCTGCACATGGTGAGACCTGCACATGGTGAGACCTGCACATGGTGAGACCTGCTCATGGTGAGACCTGCACATGGTGAGACCTGCACATGGTGAGACCTGCTCATGGTGAGACCTGCACATGGTGAGACCTGCACATGGTGAGACCTGCACATGGTGAGACCTGCACATGGTGAGACCTGCACATGGTCTCTGTAATCCTGGACCTGCTGGAAACGCATGGCCACAATCCACAGCCCTGGCCAAGAAAGAATCTGTCAAAACTGTCATTTTACATATTTAACCGAACAGGATTTTTGCAGTTGATATGTAAGAATATTTAATAAAGCTGTGTCTAAAATATCATAGTGGAACATATTTGACAAAAGAAACAGAACAGAAACCACCCGGATGGTGCTCTTACCTAAGAAAGCTCAGACTGAGAGAAGATCGTGCTCTGAGGAGCCTCACTGCCTCACTTCATCCGTCTGTCAAAGAGAAGGAATGCAAAAAGAACCAGCCTGAGGGAATCCTTCTGTAGTACACAGATATTATACAGATATTATACAGATATTATACAGATATTGTACAGATATTGTACAGATATTGTACAGATATTATACAGATATTATACAGATATTATACAGATATTATACAGATATTGTACAGATATTGTACAGATATTATACAGATATTATACAGATAGTACACAGATAGTACACAGATAGTACACAGATATTATACAGATATTATACAGATAGTACACAGATAGTACACAGATAGTACACAGATATTATACAGATAGTACACAGATATTATACAGATATTATACAGATATTATACAGATATTATACAGATATTATACAGATATTACACAGATAGTACACAGATAGTACACAGATATTATACAGATATTATACAGATAGTACACAGATAGTACACAGATAGTACACAGATAGTACACAGATAGTACACAGATATTACACAGATATTACACAGATAGTACACAGATAGTACACAGATAGTACACAGATAGTACATACCTGAATATTAAAGGTTTTAAGAAGACACCGGACATAGTTTTAAGCTGATCTGTAAATGCATGTACAGTATGTCAAATATTTGTGCATTGTTTGATTTCAACATTCCCAAATATGTTTCTATTTAAAATTGAAAAGATGCTTTGTCAAGTGTTTGTGTATTTTAATACATCACTCATAGTACAAGTGTTTCTGACATGGGGCAAGGTACAAACCAGGAGATATGAATGAAGTATGTATGCACAGTACTTACACGATCCAAATACCAGCGGTGCCAAACACACGTGTCTTTACTATTCTTATGCTTCAAAAAGAAGTATTAACACTGATCCCACGAGTGAACGAGCGGAATGTTCCAAACGTCATCGCTCTGATCTGAAAACACCAGCAGTGACTCATGGTGCCATGACAATGACCATTTACCAGAACTTCATGTACCAAAATGCAATGGGGCTCAAATGTATGGTTAGGGTTCATGAATAACTCTTAGTCAACTAATACTTAACATTTCTGATTTTAGTTTACCATAAATGTGCTTAACCTAACTTGGGTTTTCTCATTGATTCTTATATTGATGATTTATAAGTGCATTTTGTAAAACGTTCTCCTGTGTGAATAATTATATTATATTATATAATTATAA
Organism: Eucyclogobius newberryi; assembly: GCF_026437365.1. Taxonomy (NCBI): domain Eukaryota; kingdom Metazoa; phylum Chordata; class Actinopteri; order Gobiiformes; family Gobiidae; genus Eucyclogobius; species Eucyclogobius newberryi. The sequence continues at coordinate 35,565,426 of NW_027315757.1, read as the reverse complement.
TTACATTATAAGGACGGTTTTCCCGATCTCTTCCAGTGACGTGATGTTGGTGATGATTGACAGCTTCATCAAAGGTGTGACATCATCATCACGGCTTCTTGTCATTGCACGTTTTACTATATTATTTAAATGTATTTGAGCGGCTTACCTGATGTGTCCTAATATTCATGTTTTCACTCATGAAAACAGCCACAGGAACCTCTCCAATTTAAACCCTAAACTGGGTCAAGGCCTCGTGTTTACAGGTTTTACCTCCTGCGCCGGAGGAAACAGCCCCAGACACAGAAACATCACAACTCTGCACAGAAAGGCCCAGTCTGGCCCCGGGAGTCGAACCTGCGGGTGCTAACCACTCTGCCACTGCCCTGCACATCACAAGGATCAAAAAGCATATGAAATGATCCCGCACACAGTCAACTACAAACAAGTACACAACACTTTGTATGACGCACATTGTGTTGTTTAACCTCCTGGTCCCGCTCAAACCGAGAGAAGCTCTTTTAAATACCTCATCTCTTTTTACCATACAAGTTTGGGATTAAAAACTCATTTCACCTCTACATTGTTTTAGATAAATATAGTTTATTCAGTTTTGATTTGATGATGATTTTTATCCTCTCCTTGAACCGACACCTTAACGTGGTGGAGGGGTTTGAGTGCCCGAATGATCCCGGGAGCTATGTTGTCGGGGGCTTCATGCCCCTGGTAGGGTCTCCCAAGGCAAACAGGTCCTAGGTGACGGGTCAGACAAAGATCGGTTCAGAAGCCCCCTATGATGACAACACGAACAAGGCAGTTTACGTCGCCCGGATCGGCGTCACCGGGGCCCCATCCTGGAGCCAGGCCTGGGATGGGTGCTCCATGGCGAGCGCCTGGTGGCCGGGTCTTACCCCACGGGGCCCGGCCGGGCACAGCCCGAAAGAGCGACGTGGGGCCGCCCTCCCATGTTCCCACCACCCGCAGGAGGATCCATAAGGGGCCGGTGCAAAGAGATATGGGCAGCAGTCGACGGCAGGGGCCTCGACGACCAGATCTCCAGACACAGAGACTAACTCTGGGGACATGGAATGTCACCTTGCTGGGGGGGAAAGAGCCTGAGCTTGTGCAGGAGGTTGAGCGATATCGACTAGATATAGTCGGCCTCACCTCCACGCACAGTTTGGGCTCTGGAACCATCTCCTCGAGAGGGGCTGAACGCTCCACTTCTCTGGTGTTGCCTGCGGGGAGAGGCGGGACTGATGTGGGCAGGGCTGGTGTGGGCGGGGCTGGTGTGGGCTTATAGCCCCTCAGCTCAGCCACCACGTGTTGGAGTTTACCCCGGTGAACGAGAGGGTCGCGTCCCTCCGCCTTCGGGTGGGGGACAGGTCTCTCACTGTTGTGGCGGCCTACGGGCCGAACAGCAGTGCAGAGTAGCCGGCCTTCTTGGAGTCCTTGGGAGGGGTACTGGACAGTGCAGCGAACGGGGACTCCGTTGTTCTACTGGGGGACTTCAACGCCCACGTGGGCAATGACAGTGACACCTGGAGAGGGGTGATCGGGAAGAACGGCTTCCCCGATCTGAACACGAGCGGTGTTCAGTTATTGGACTTCTGTGCTAGCCACGGATTGTCCATAACGAACACCATGTTCAAGCACAAGGTCCATCAGTGCACATGGCACCAGGACACCCTAGGCCGGAGGTCAATGATCGACTTTGTTGTCGTGTCATCAGACCTCCGGCCGCGTGTCTTGGACACTCGGGTGAAGAGAGGGGCAGAGTTGTCAACCGATCACCACCTGGTGGTGAGTTGGATCCGCTGGCGGAGGAGGAAGCCGGACAGACTTGGCAGACCCAAGTGCATTGTGAGGGTCTGTTGGGAACGTCAGTCTCTGTCAGTAGGGTATTCAACTCGTACCTCCGGGAGAGCTTCTCCCATGTCCCGGGGGAGGCTGGGGACATTGAGTCCGAGTGGACCATGTTCTCCGCCTCCATTGTTGATGCGGCTGCTCGGAGCTGTGGTCGCAAGGTCTCCGGTGCCTGTCGTGGCGGCAACCCCCGAACCCGGTGGTGGACACCGGAAGTAAGGGATGCCGTCAGACTGAAGAAGGAGGCCTATCAGGCCACTCTGGCTTGTAGGTCTCCTGAGGTCATCGACGGGTATCGGCAGGCCAAACGGGCCGCGGCTCGTGCTGTCGCAGAGGCAAAAACCCGGGCCTGGGAGGAGTTCGGGGAGGCCATGGAGGAGGACTATCGGTCGGCACCAAAGAAATTCTGGCAAACCGTCCGGCGCCTCAGGAGGGGGAAGCAGTGTCTCACCAACACCGTTTACGGTGCGGGTGGAGGCCTGCTGACCTCGACTGGGGATGTCGTCGGACGGTGGAAGGAATACTTTGAGGTTCTCCTTAATCCCTCAGTCACGTCTTCCGAAGAGGAAGTAGAGACCGGGGACTCGGAGGCTGGCTCATCCATCACCCAAGCTGAAGTCACTGAGGTTGTTCACAAACTCCTCGGTGGCAGGGCTCCGGGGGTGGATGAGATCCGCCCTGAGTACCTAAAGTATCTGGATGTTGTAGGACTGTCTTGGCTGACATGTCTCTGCAACATCGCGTGGCGTTCGGGGACCGTGCCTCTGGACTGGCAGACCGGGGTGGTGGCCCCTCTGTTCAAGAAGGGGGACCGGAGGGTGTGTTCCAACTACAGAGGGATCACACTCCTCAGCCTCCCAGGTAAGGTCTATTCCAAGGTACTGGAGAGGAGAATCCAACCGATAGTTGAACCTCGGATTCAGGAGGAGCAGAGTGGTTTTCGTCCCGGTCGTGGAACACTGGACCAGCTCTATACCCTCCATCAGGTGCTTGAGGGTTCATGGGAGTTTGCCCAACCGGTCCACATGTGCTTTGTGGATCTGGAGAAGGCTTTCGACCGTGTCCCTCGGGGTGTCCTTTGGGGGGTGCTCCGGGAGTACGGGGTCTGGGGCCCTTTGCTCAGGGCTGTCCGGTCCCTGTATGACCGGAGCAGGAGCTGTGTTCGCATTGCCGGCAGTAAGTCAGACCTGTTCCCAGTGCATAAGTCAGAACTGTTCCCAGTGCATGTTGGACTCCGCCAGGGCTGCTCTTTGTCACCGGTTCTGTTCATAATTTTTATGGACAGAATTTCTAGGCGCAGTCAGGGGTCGGAGGGTGTCCGGTTTGGGGACCACAGGATCTCATCTCTGCTGTTTGCAGACAATGTTGTCCTGATGGCTCGATAAAGCCCGGACCTGCAACATGCACTGGGACGGTTTGCAGCCGAGTGTGAAGCGGCTGGGATGAGAATCAGCACCTCCAAATCCGAGGCCATGGTTCTCGACCGGAAAAAGGTGGCTTGCCCTCTCCAGGTGGGTGGGGTGTCCTTGCCCCAAGTGGAGGAGTTCAAGTATCTCGGGGTCTTGTTCACGAGTGAGGGAAGGATGGAGCGTGAGATTGACAGTTGGATCGGTGCAGCGGCTGCAGTGATGCAGTCGCTGCATCGTGACTGTTGTAGTAAAGAGGGAGCTGAGCCGAAAGGCAAAGCTCTCTATTTACCGGTCGGTCTATGTTCCTGACCTCACCTATGGTCATGAGCTTTGGGTAGTGACCGAAAGAACAAGATCGCGAATACAAGCGGTCGAAATGAGTTTCCTCCGCCGTGTGGCTGGGCGCTCCCTTAGAGATAAGGTGATGAGCTCGGCCACACGGGGGGAGCTCGGAGTAGAGCCGCTGCTCCTCCACGTCGAGAGGAGCCAGCTGAGGTGGCTCGGGCATCTGTTCCGGAGCCTCCTGGGCGCCTCCCTCGGGAGGTGTTTCAGGCATGTCCCACCGGGAAGAGGCCCCGGGGAAGACCCAGGACACGCTGGAGAGACTATGTCTCTTGGCTGGCCTGGGAACGCCTCGGGATCCCCCCGGAGGAGTTAGAGGAAGTGTCTGGGGAGAGGGAAGTCTGGGAGTCCCTGCTCAGACTGCTGCCCCCGCGACCCGGCCCCGGATAAAGCGGCAGAAAATGGATGGATGGATGATTTTCATTTTATTTGATCAATTTTAAAAAATGCATGTTTTATGTTCAAAGTCCTTGGCTGGCTGGCTCCTCCCCTTCCTCCTCCCCTTCCTCCTCCCCCTCTGTTAAAGGGCCTCATTATGGAACAGCCTCTGACCATTACAGAACGTCCATCACTGTCCATCACTGTCCACTACTGTCCATCACTGTCCATCACTGTCCACTACTGTCCACTACTGTCCATCACTGTCCATCACTGTCCACTACTGTCCACTACTGTCCACTACTGTCCATCACTGTCCATCACTGTCCACCACTGTCCATCACTGTCCATTACTGTCCATCACTGTCCACTACTGTCCACTACTGTCCATCACTGTCCATCACTGTCCATCACTGTCCACTACTGTCCATCACTGTCCACTACTGTCCAACACTGTCCATCACTGTCCATCACTGTCCACTTTCCACTTCCAAACTGTAGATGAAGGGACACGTCTGTGTCCTTGTGGTGGTGTTTGTAACTGTAACTGTCATTGACATGTTCATTCATAGAAACTGTCCAGAAACTAAATCATAAAACATTCAGACCATTTCAGATGCGTTGAATGTGACTTTTAGAATACTTTGAGGAGCTACATTATTATTCCAACATTTTTAAGATAATAGGACAAGAATAAATGACTTGAACTGTAATTACACGTTTATATTCTGAAATAAATGTCTGAACAAGCCGTGGTTTTCATTGCATTTATTTTACAGCAGTTTATCTACATTTATTTATATCACAATTCCAGCTCCATCTTGACATCCATTTTAGATTTGTACGGCTCCAGCAGAGGGCGCACTTCTTCAGACAGGAACCTGGACACCTGCACGTGACAGGAGAAGGAGGTGAAGTAGAAGGAGGTGAAGGAGAAGGAGGTGAAGTAGAAGGAGGTGAAGTAGAAGGAGGTGAAGTAGAAGGAGGTGAAGGAGAAGGAGGTGAAGTAGAAGGAGGTGAAGTAGAAGGAGGTGAAGTAGAAGGAGGTGAAGTAGAAGGAGGTGAAGTAGAAGGAGGTGAAGTAGAAGGAGGTGAAGTAGAAGGAGGTGAAGTAGAAGGAGGTGAAGGAGAAGGAGGTGAAGTAGAAGGAGGTGAAGTAGAAGGAGGTGAAGTAGAAGGAGGTGAAGTAGAAGGAGGTGAAGTAGAAGGAGGTGAAGTAGAAGGAGGTGAAGTAGAAGGAGGTGAAGTAGAAGGAGGTGAAGTAGAGGATGAACAGTGTGGTGCTGCTGTACCTGCTGAGGGGCGCGGCCGATGAAGGTCTTTGGGGCGAGCAGAGCGTCCAGCTGGCCCAGGATGGGAGCAAAGTACGGGTCAGCCTGGACTCTGGCCAACAGGTCGTTGTCACCTCCCTCCTGCTTGACCACGGCCGCTGCCTGCTGGGACAGGACGCGGATCTTCTCGTGGCAGTCCTGAGCACAGAGAGGCCGGGGTCCACATGATGAGAAACAAAGAAAACAGAAGAGCGACTGCAGCAGAAGAAGTCGTCTTTTTATTGTTTCTAAGAATATGAATTACTTCACAAATCAATTTCTTGGAGACAGATGAATTGGAGAGGGAGGAGCTCAAAACATAGATAAGATTTTACCACGTAATCTTACACTAAAAGTCATGAAAAGGTCCAATTTTGTCCAGTTCATGTGTTTTTTCAGGATTGATTCTAGTTTTAGTTCTGTTTGATACTTTTGAGTATCCCAGTACACAGCCATGTCACGTAAATTTAGACTTAAGGCCTCCATTTTATTCTTGTAAGTATTGTCTCTCATAGAGTCGTGACAGCAGCACTTTGGCCTCAGGGATGAGAGCTGAGTTGCTGTGAAACTGCACAAATATAAATACTAGCAATATATAGCTTTAACTGCGTCTACAACACTGGGTTGTGTGTGATAGAAAAAAGGCCGCGGCTCTGCAGACACGGCCTAGAAAAAAAAGCGACAATAACACAGATGTTGCCATAGTGATAACAATGAAACGTGCATCTCGTACCTGTCTGTTCCCTCCGGCCTTCACCATGGCCATGATCAGGTTTTCTGTGGCCATGAAGGGCAGCTCGTGGCGGATGTGCCTCTCAATGACTTTGGGGTAGACCACCAGCCCCTCGGTGATGTTCTGTAAGGTGCTGAGGATGATGTCTGCGGTCAGGAAGGACTCGGGGAGAGAGATCCGCCTGGACAAGTGACAAAAATGCAAATATGATTCAGTCATTTATAAGCTGTGCTTTAGAACTAGATTTGGTGTTGAAAGAGTTCCTGACCTGTTGGCGCTGTCATCCAGAGTCCTCTCCAGCCACTGCACTGAGGCCGTCTGCAGAGGGTTGGCCATTAGCGCCACCAGGTGACGGGCCAGGCTACAGCAGCGCTCCGCCCTCATGGGGTTCCTCTTGTACGGCATGGCACTAGAACCTGCACAGCACATTCAGACTCTACTATCATCTTCAGGAAAACACAGGACTATTCATTACAGAATATGGACTCTAATAATAAAGCTGGTACAGCAGAAGGCGACCTAAAACTAGGATGGACATGGCGTTCCATCATGTTTGGTGCTTCGCTTTTACCAGGCTAAATTTAGGCCAAAGACCTACTTTTTGCCCAAACACTATTAATCTAATAGTAATATCTCAGCTGCTGTTTGACCTCATTGTTTAGAACGCTCATATACCATATGTGGCTGAGGAATTTACAATCTTGGAACAAAACAGTTATTTTATGGTTTGCTATGACCAATATTAGGTAGATAATTGTTTGAAAAGTAGTACTGATGGTGTAGTCAGAGTACTGCAGGTGTAAAGCAGTGTGTGTGTACCGATCTGCTCCTTCTCAAAGGGCTCTTCGATCTCCTTCAGGTTGGCGAGGAGGCGGATGTCGGTGCAGATCTGTCACGGTGAGAAACACACATAAACCTCGACACTAGAGGGCGACATTGTCCTAACAGTTCCGTGGTGTTTACCTTGTGCACAGTGGCGCCCATACTGGCCAGAGCAGAGAGGCAGTCCACGTCCACCTTGCGGCTGTACGTCTGTCCAGTCACCAGGTAAGATCTGGCTCAAAGAACATGAATTATTTTATGATGATTATTCAAGCCAAACCAAGACGACACTGCTTACTTTTTGAAGCCCGACATCTCCGTCACCATCCGGTCCAGCTCTTCCACCTAATATACCAGTCATATCATTTATGTGTTTCATTACAACACAAATGGAAGAGTTTTGAATTTCAATACTGATGAAAACCAAATCCAATATTGCTCA
>NW_027315757.1:35235645-35553145 GCF_026437365.1 Eucyclogobius newberryi | reverse complement strand
ATACAGACGAGTCCCTCCACAATAAAGGCCACATACAGACGAGACCCTCCACAATAAAGGCCACATACAGACGAGACCCTCCACAATAAAGGCCACATACAGACGAGTCCCTCCACAATAAAGGCCACATACAGACGAGTCCCTCCACAATAAAGGCCACATACAGACGAGTCCCTCCACAATAAAGGCCACATACAGACGAGTCCCTCCACAATAAAGGCCACATACAGACGAGTCCCTCCACAATAAAGGCCACATACAGACGAGTCCCTCCACAATAAAGGCCACATACAGACGAGTCCCTCCACAATAAAGGCCACATACAGACGAGTCCCTCCACAATAAAGGCCACATACAGACGAGTCCCTCCACAATAAAGGCCACATACAGACGAGTCCCTCCACAATAAAGGCCACATACAGACGAGACCCTCCACAATAAAGGCCACATACAGACGAGACCCTCCACAATAAAGGCCACATACAGACGAGTCCCTCCACAATAAAGGCCACATACAGACGAGTCCCTCCACAATAAAGGCCACATACAGACGAGTCCCTCCACAATAAAGGCCACATACAGACGAGTCCCTCCACAATAAAGGCCACATACAGACGAGTCCCTCCACAATAAAGGCCACATACAGACGAGTCCCTCCACAATAAAGGCCACATACAGACGAGTCCCTCCACAATAAAGGCCACATACAGACGAGTCCCTCCACAATAAAGGCCACATACAGACGAGTCCCTCCACAATAAAGGCCACATACAGACGAGACCCTCCACAATAAAGGCCACATACAGACGAGTCCCTCCACAATAAAGGCCACATACAGACGAGTCCCTCCACAATAAAGGCCACATACAGACGAGTCCCTCCACAATAAAGGCCACATACAGACGAGACCCTCCACAATAAAGGCCACATACAGACGAGTCCCTCCACAATAAAGGCCACATACAGACGAGTCCCTCCACAATAAAGGCCACATACAGACGAGTCCCTCCACAATAAAGGCCACATACAGACGAGTCCCTCCACAATAAAGGCCACATACAGACGAGTCCCTCCACAATAAAGGCCACATACAGACGAGTCCCTCCACAATAAAGGCCACATACAGACGAGTCCCTCCACAATAAAGGCCACATACAGACGAGTCCCTCCACAATAAAGGCCACATACAGACGAGTCCCTCCACAATAAAGGCCACATACAGACGAGTCCCTCCACAATAAAGGCCACATACAGACGAGACCCTCCACAATAAAGGCCACATACAGACGAGTCCCTCCACAATAAAGGCCACATACAGACGAGTCCCTCCACAATAAAGGCCACATACAGACGAGTCCCTCCACAATAAAGGCCACATACAGACGAGTCCCTCCACAATAAAGGCCACATACAGACGAGTCCCTCCACAATAAAGGCCACATACAGACGAGACCCTCCACAATAAAGGCCACATACAGACGAGACCCTCCACAATAAGGGCCACATACAGACGAGTCCCTCCACAATAAAAGCCACATACAGACGAGTCCCTCCACAATAAAGGCCACATACAGACGAGTCCCTCCACAATAAAGGCCACATACAGACGAGTCCCTCCACAATAAAGGCCACATACAGACGAGTCCCTCCACAATAAAGGCCACATACAGAGGAGTCCCTCCACAATAAAGGCCACATACAGACGAGTCCCTCCACAATAAAGGCCACATACAGACGAGTCCCTCCACAATAAAGGCCACATACAGACGAGTCCCTCCACAATAAAGGCCACATACAGACGAGTCCCTCCACAATAAAGGCCACATACAGACGAGTCCCTCCACAATAAAGGCCACATTCAGACGAGTCCCTCCACAATAAAGGCCACATACAGACGAGTCCCTCCACAATAAAGGCCACATACAGACGAGTCCCTCCACAATAAAGGCCACATACAGACGAGTCCCTCCACAATAAAGGCCACATACAGACGAGTCCCTCCACAATAAAGGCCACATACAGACGAGACCCTCCACAATAAAGGCCACATACAGACGAGACCCTCCACAATAAGCCCACATACAGACGAGTCCCTCCACAATAAAGGCCACATACAGACGAGTCCCTCCACAATAAAGGCCACATACAGACGAGTCCCTCCACAATAAAGGCCACATACAGACGAGTCCCTCCACAATAAAGGCCACATACAGACGAGTCCCTCCACAATAAAGGCCACATACAGAGGAGTCCCTCCACAATAAAGGCCACATACAGACGAGTCCCTCCACAATAAAGGCCACATACAGACGAGTCCCTCCACAATAAAGGCCACATACAGACGAGTCCCTCCACAATAAAGGCCACATACAGACGAGTCCCTCCACAATAAAGGCCACATACAGACGAGTCCCTCCACAATAAAGGCCACATACAGACGAGTCCCTCCACAATAAAGGCCACATACAGACGAGTCCCTCCACAATAAAGGCCACATACAGACGAGTCCCTCCACAATAAAGGCCACATACAGACGAGTCCCTCCACAATAAAGGCCACATACAGACGAGTCCCTCCACAATAAAGGCCACATACAGACGAGTCCCTCCAAAATAAAGGCCACATACAGACGAGTCCCTCCACAATAAAGGCCACATACAGACGAGTCCCTCCACAATAAAGGCCACATACAGACGAGACCCTCCACAATAAAGGCCACATACAGACGAGTCCCTCCACAATAAAGGCCACATACAGACGAGTCCCTCCACAATAAAGGCCACATACAGACGAGTCCCTCCGCAATAAAGGCCACATACAGACGAGACCCTCCGCAATAAAGGCCACATACAGACGAGACCCTCCACAATAAGACCACATACAGACGAGTCCCTCCACAATAAAAGCCACATACAGACGAGTCCCTCCACAATAAAAGCCACATACAGACGAGTCCCTCCACAATAAAGGCCTCATACAGACGAGTCCCTCCACAATAAAAGCCACATACAGACGAGTCCCTCCACAATAAAAGCCACATACAGACGAGTCCCTCCACAATAAGACCACATACAGACGAGTCCCTCCACAATAAAGGCCACATACAGACGAGACCCTCCACAATAAGACCACATACAGACGAGTCCCTCCACAATAAAAGCCACATACAGACGAGTCCCTCCACAATAAAAGCCACATACAGACGAGTCCCTCCACAATAAAAGCCACATACAGACGAGTCCCTCCACAATAAAGGCCTCATACAGACGAGTCCCTCCACAATAAAAGCCACATACAGACGAGTCCCTCCACAATAAAAGCCACATACAGACGAGTCCCTCCACAATAAAAGCCACATACAGACGAGTCCCTCCACAATAAAGGCCTCATACAGACGAGTCCCTCCACAATAAAAGCCACATACAGACGAGTCCCTCCACAATAAAAGCCACATACAGACGAGTCCCTCCACAATAAAGGCCACATACAGACGAGTCCCTCCACAATAAAGGCCACATACAGACGAGTCCCTCCACAATAAAGGCCACATACAGACGAGTCCCTCCACAATAAAGGCCACATACAGACGAGTCCCTCCACAATAAAGGCCACATACAGACGAGTCCCTCCACAATAAAGGCCACATACAGACGAGTCCCTCCACAATAAAAGCCACATACAGACGAGTCCCTCCACAATAAAAGCCACATACAGACGAGTCCCTCCACAATAAAGGCCTCATACAGACGAGTCCCTCCACAATAAAAGCCACATACAGACGAGTCCCTCCACAATAAAAGCCACATACAGACGAGTCCCTCCACAATAAAGGCCACATACAGACGAGTCCCTCCACAATAAAGGCCACATACAGACGAGTCCCTCCACAATAAAGGCCACATACAGACGAGTCCCTCCACAATAAAGGCCACATACAGACGAGTCCCTCCACAATAAAGGCCACATACAGACGAGTCCCTCCACAATAAAAGCCACATACAGACGAGTCCCTCCACAATAAAGGCCACATACAGACGAGACCCTCCACAATAAGACCACATACAGACGAGTCCCTCCACAATAAAGGCCACATACAGACGAGTCCCTCCACAATAAAGGCCACATACAGACGAGTCCCTCCACAATAAAGGCCACATACAGACGAGTCCCTCCACAATAAAGGCCACATACAGACGAGTCCCTCCACAATAAAAGCCACATACAGACGAGTCCCTCCACAATAAAGGCCACATACAGACGAGACCCTCCACAATAAGACCACATACAGACGAGTCCCTCCACAATAAAGGCCACATACAGACGAGTCCCTCCACAATAAAGGCCACATACAGACGAGTCCCTCCACAATAAAAGCCACATACAGACGAGTCCCTCCACAATAAAAGCCACATACAGACGAGTCCCTCCACAATAAAGGCCTCATACAGACGAGTCCCTCCACAATAAAAGCCACATACAGACGAGTCCCTCCACAATAAAAGCCACATACAGACGAGTCCCTCCACAATAAAGGCCACATACAGACGAGTCCCTCCACAATAAAGGCCACATACAGACGAGTCCCTCCACAATAAAGGCCACATACAGACGAGTCCCTCCACAATAAAGGCCACATACAGACGAGTCCCTCCACAATAAAGGCCACATACAGACGAGTCCCTCCACAATAAAAGCCACATACAGACGAGTCCCTCCACAATAAAGGCCACATACAGACGAGACCCTCCACAATAAGACCACATACAGACGAGTCCCTCCACAATAAAGGCCACATACAGACGAGTCCCTCCACAATAAAGGCCACATACAGACGAGTCCCTCCACAATAAAGGCCACATACAGACGAGTCCCTCCACAATAAAGGCCACATACAGACGAGTCCCTCCACAATAAAAGCCACATACAGACGAGTCCCTCCACAATAAAGGCCACATACAGACGAGACCCTCCACAATAAGACCACATACAGACGAGTCCCTCCACAATAAAGGCCACATACAGACTGTGACTTCATTCCGTTGGTTAAATTGACTGTGAATTTCCCTCGTTCTAAACTTCTGTTAAATATAAAATCAAAGTAATAAAGATAACAGTCACTAAAATGCCATTAGAGACTTAAAGGTCATGTTCTGTTGAAACTGAGGAGTGTGGGTCTATTTTTAATTCAAACGCAATGAAGAAACAATGTAATGTTAATGTTAATGTAATGTTAATGTAATGTTAATGTAATGTTAATGTAATGTTACGCACAGTACTTCTGCACAGTACTTCTGCACAGTACACAGTACTACTGCACAGTACTACTGCACAGTACACAGTACTACTGCACAGTACACAGTACTACTGCACAGTACTTCTGCACAGTACTACTGCACAGTACTACTGCACAGTACTACTGCACAGTACTACTGCACAGTACACATGCACAGTACACAGTACTACTGCACAGTACACAGTACTACTGCACAGTACTACTGCACAGTACAAAGTACTACTGCACAGTACTACTGCACAGTACTACTGCACAGTACACAGTACTACTGCACAGTACTTGCTGGGTCCTCCTCAGACTTTAATTATATTTAGAATAGGAACTTAATAGGTCGGAAAGTAAATATGTGTGAATAAAAAACACATGAAACATTAAGAGGATAAACTGGTCCAAACCTTCTCCGCTTTAGCAAGACAAATCCACAGTTTTCTCCAGGTGCTGAACTTCTTCTTGTCACTGAAGTTAAAGGCCATTTCTTTACTCGCATAACGAGACACGAGCGGAGAGCGGTACTTCATGAAGTCCTCTTCCATGTTTGAGAGAGACGCCTTCTACACGGGGACAGCGAGACACTGAGACACTGAGACACAGTGAGACACAGCGAGTCTCACACGAGCTGCACGAGAAGTGTCTCAGTCTCACTTTGACTCAAACACTCGTGTAACGGTCTTTACGCCACTGTGTGTCGCTTTACGGCATACAGTTCCTTACGACACATGTCACGTGCGCACGGCTGCTGTTACGTAATCGCTTCAACTATTTTGAAAATTATGTTTCTTTCGCATTTAGTTTTCATTGACACTTAATCCGTATTTTTCTAAAATGATGTTTTAATATTGTTTTGTACAATTGACCTTAAAGTGACAGCGCCTCAAATAACCGCGAGTGTCACGTGTCCTGTAACGTACAGCTGGTCCTCCTCATTTGTCAGACATAATACTAATACTTACATAACATAATACATACTAGAGTATTAATACATAACACATACTAGAGTATTAATACATAATACATACTAGAGTATTAATACATAATACATACTAGAGTATTAATACATAATACATACTAGAGTATTTATACATGATACATACTAGAGTATTAATACATAATACATACTAGAGTATTTATACATGATACATACTAGAGTATTAATACATAATACATACTAGAGTATTAATACATAATACATACTAGAGTATTTATACATGATACATACTAGAGTATTAATACATAATACATACTAGAGTATTAATACATAACACATACTAGAGTATTAATACATAACACATACTAGAGTATACATACTAGAGTATTAATACATAGTACATACTAGAGTATTAATACATAACACATACTAGAGTATTAATACATAACACATACTAGAGTATTAATACATAATACATACTAGAGTATACATACATAACACATACTAGAGTATTAATACATAACACATACTAGAGTATACATACTAGAGTATTAATACATAATACATACTAGAGTATTAATACATAACACATACTAGAGTATACATACATAACACATACTAGAGTATTAATAAATAACACATACTAGAGTATACATACTAGAGTATTAATACATAATACATACTAGAGTATTAATACATAACACATACTAGAGTATTAATACATAACACGTGTTACCGTGGGTTCTCTCCGGGTTCTCCGGCTTCCTCCCACCATCCAAAGACATGCATGTGTTAGGTAAAATTGGCGACTCTAAATTGGCCCTAGTGAATGAATGTGAGAGTGAACTGTCTGTAATGTCTATGTCTCTGTGTTGGTCCTGCGACAAGTTGGCCACTGTCCAGGGTGTACCCCGCCTAAGGCCCGAAGTCACTGGGATAGGCTCCAGTCACCCGCGACCCCGAAAGGGAACAAGCGGTAGAAAATGGATGGATGGATGGATGGACATACTAGAGTATTAATACATAATACATACTAGAGTATTAATACATAATACATACTAGGGTATTAATGCATAACACATACTAGAGTATTAATACATAACACATACTAGAGTATTAATACATAACACATACTAGAGTATTAATACATAACACATACTAGAGTATTAATAATAATAATACATACATACATACTAGAGTATTAATACATAACACATACTAGAGTATTAATACATAACACATACTAGAGTATTAATAATAATAATAATACATACATACTAGAGTATTAATACATAACACATACTAGAGTATTAATACATAACACATACTAGAGTATACATACTATAATTCATACTAGAGTATTAATACATAACACATACTAGAGTATTAATACATAACACATACTAGAGTATTAATACATAACACATACTAGAGTATTAATACATAACACATACTAGAGTATACATACTAGAGTATTAATACATAACACATACTAGAGTATACATACTAGAGTATTAATTCCTGTGTCAACCGATGGTAAGAAGAGCACACTTTTTACAAGAAAAACTGCTACTTTCAACCTAAACCGCAGTGACTCTGTGTCGTTTCCAAAACTGTCTAAAAACCAGAAAGACCAGGCTGTTTCTTGGAACAAACTTGGAGCAAAGCCTAAACGATACAAAGATAACGTGAAGTCACCTAAAATACAGCTCACAAACAGATTTTTACTACTTTCAGAGATGAAATTAAATGAAAAAAGGAAAGATGACGTGGCCAAAATACAGCGAGGAGGATCTGCCAAGGTCACGCAGATTGTTTTGGTTGGGGACGGCGCGATAAGTCACGTGACGCATGAAAAGATAAACACACATTCTTTTCCAAGCGCCACTGTTTCTGAGATAACGTCACTCCTTCCAAATATCATGGCTAAGCATGGAGGAGCTAAACAGCTGATTGTGCACGTGGGTGCAGTGGACATGCGGCGGGAACAGACTGAAGTTTTGAAAAAAGACTTCTTGAAGTTATTCGACGTGCTTGATAAAATGGAAATCAAAACATTCATAAGTGGACCTCTTCCAAACATCGACAGGAGGATAAACAAGTTTAGCCGGCTTCTTCAGCTGAACACATGGCTGTCCAAAGAGTGCTCCCCGAGAGGACTACACTACATTGAGAACTTCTATCTATTCTGGAAACGAGAGGACCTGTTTAAGAGAAATGGCCCCCACCTATGCAGAGGTGGAGTGAGGGTGCTGACAGAGAACCTGCTCCACGCTCTGAGGCATTGGACTGGGCCTGGACAGGGTCCTGAGCAGATAGTTAGAGAAGAGAGGAATGAGAGAAGAATTCCTGCTCCATCAGCCAGAGACCGAGCCAATGTTTCAACATCAAAAGCACCACAACCTCAGCCTCCACCAAAGGATTCATCAGCAGCTGCTCCACCACCACCAGCAAAGGATTCAGCTCCAGCTGCTCCACATTCACCTCAACCGCCTCCAGCAAAGGAACAATCTTCAAAGGCCTTGGACCCATCTGTGACAAGCCCAACAACATCCCTGTCATCGCCCCTGCCTTCACACCAGCCCTGGGTTCCCCCTGCAACATCTACTCCCACTAAAGATTCATCATTCTCCTTCTCATCTCCACTCTCACCCATGGGCCTTCCCAGCCATTTTGAAAGTCTGATCAAATCAGGCATTAAGATGGCTCCACTCACGCCCAATATAGCAAGGGCTATGTCAATACTTATCAACTCTTCCCTGCACAAGCCGACTACACCAACAAAAGCCCCACCACCCATTCCCCCTCGCCTCTCACCTGGTCCCAAACTCTCCTTGGCTACAAAAGCCCCACCACCCATCCAACCTCGCCTTGCACCTGGTATCTCCCATAGCTAGGATGCACTGGGTCTCAGCGTTGCCGGGACTTATTGTCACATTAAAAATCAAACCAACCCGGGGCCCTATGTAAAAAGAGCCCTCCCTAGTGCTATTTCTGTAGTCACATCATCACAGAGATGGAAAAACAAAATGCGAGTCAGGCCCAATCTGAGAAATGTGATTCATATTCCCTGTGAAAAGATAAAGCCCAGTCCCACTGAAACTAGTCTGAAACTTGCTGTGCTAAATGTCAGATCCTTATGTAACAAATCTCTCTTAATTAATAATTTTATTTCTTCTTATAATCTTGATTTTATGTTTTTAACTGAAACATGGCTTGACAAAAACACAGGAAATGTAGTTCTGATCTGAATCTGCTCCACCCAACTTTAAGTTTGAATCTGAAACACGAGAAAACAAAAAAGGGGGTGGAGTCTGTGCTGTCTTTAGAGATGAAATAATTACCCGCAGGTTGTCTTTTGGGGTGTTTTCATCATTTGAGTATGTATCCTTTAAAATGGAGCTAAAACGGTCTCCATCCATTCTCTTCATTGTTTTATACCAGCCTCCCCAACACTGCCAAAGTTTAATTGATGATATTTTTCTGAAATAATTGGAAGCTGCAGTAACAACTCGCGTGTCCTGTTTGCCACAGTAAACAGATTAACAAACCCTCCAGCTCAGCTGCCGTTAGAACTCATTTCCACATCCAAGTGTAATGAGTTTGCATTATTCTTTAATGACAAAGTTCAGGGCATTAAAAATGCTATAAATCCCACAATGCAAAAAATTACCCTAAAACCACCAAGACACTTAGAGCTAACTCACTTTGCACCAGTAACTGACAAAACTGTCCATGAGATCATCACCAGTCTGAGTTCATCTACATGCTGCCTCGATGTGTTACCCACCAGATTTCTAAAGTCTGTGCTGAACAGTTTGTTAGCACCATTCACTCACATAGTTAACATGTCGCTTCAATCTGGAACATTCCCAATGTCTTTGAAAACTGCGGTCATAAAGCCTCTCCTAAAGAAGAGCAGTCTTGATGCTGCAGTACTGAGTCATTACCGGCCCATCTCTAATCTGCCATTTTGGGGCAAAGTCCTTGAAAAGGTTGTTTACCAACAGCTCACAGATTTCCTCTTAATAAACAACTCATTTGATGTTTTTCAGTCAGGTTTTAGACCTCATCACAGCACTGAGACTGCTCTTGTCAAGGTGACAAATGACATCCGCCTGAACACTGACACGGGCAAAGCCTCAGTCTTAATTCTGTTGGATCTGAGTGCTGCTTTTGACACTGTCGATCATGGGGTCCTCTTACAGAGACTAGAGGACTGGGTGGGCATCACTGGCACTGCCCTGAACTGGTTAAGGTCCTATCTGGAAGACAGGAAGTACTTTGTTGAAATTGGTAGCTGTGTCTCAGACCACATGACCCTGACCTGTGGAGTGCCCCAAGGGTCAGTCCTGGGTCCCCTTCTGTTCAACCTCTACATGCTGCCGTTAGGTCAGTTGATACGCAGTGAAAATGTGTCCTATCACAATGATGCAGACGACACTCAGATCTATGTTTCACTATCGGCAGGTGAATATGGACCAGTAGATTCACTCTGTCACTGCATCCAACAGATCAGTTTGTGGATGCAAAACAACTTTCTCCAGCTGAACTCAGACAAGACTGAAATAATCGTTTTTGGCCCACAGAAACAAAGAGAAAGTGTTAGCGGTCACCTCCAGAGTCTCGCTCTAAAACCTACAAACCAAGTTAGAAATCTGGGGGTAATAATGGACTCAGACTTGAACTTTAATAGCCACATCAAATCAATAACATCAGCAGCTTTTTACCATCTAAAAAACATTGCCAAAATCAAAAATATAGTGTCAAAACCAGATTTAGAGAGACTTGTCCATGCGTTTGTCTCCAGTAGATTAGACTGTAACGGCCTGCTCACTGGTCTCTCCAAACGAGCTGTAAAACAGCTGCAGTACATCCAGAACGCTGCTGCTCGGGTCCTGACCAGAACCAGGAAGTATGATCACATTAGTCCTGTTCTCAGGTCTCTGCACTGCCCCCTGTGGCCCAGAGAAGAGACTTTAAAGCAGCTCTGCTTGTGTACAAGTCTCTCCATGGCCTAGCACCAAAGTACATCTTGGATATGTTAGTGCCATGTGAACCATCTCGGACTCTGAGGACCTCAGGGACCGGCCTCCTGCTGGTGCCAGAGTCAGGACTGAACATGGACCGGCCTCCTGCTGGTGCCAGAGTCAGGACTAAACATGGACCGGCCTCCTGCTGGTGCCAGAGTCAGGACTAAACATGGACCGGCCTCCTGCTGGTGCCAGAGTCAGGACTAAACATGGACCGGCCTCCTGCTGGTGCCAGAGTCAGGACTGAACATGGACCGGCCTCCTGCTGGTGCCAGAGTCAGGACTAAAATAGGACCGGCCTCCTGCTGGTGCCAGAGTCAGGACTGAACATGGACCGGCCTCCTGCTGGTGCCAGAGTCAGGACTAAACATGGACCGGCCTTCTGCTGGTGCCAGAGTCAGGACTAAACATGGACCGGCCTCCTGCTGGTGCCAGAGTCAGGACTGAACATGGACCGGCCTCCTGCTGGTGCCAGAGTCAGGACTAAAATAGGACCGGCCTCCTGCTGGTGCCAGAGTCAGGACTGAACATGGACCGGCCTCCTGCTGGTGCCAGAGTCAGGACTGAACATGGACCGGCCTCCTGCTGGTGCCAGAGTCAGGACTAAAATAGGACCGGCCTCCTGCTGGTGCCAGAGTCAGGACTGAACATGGACCGGCCTCCTGCTGGTGCCAGAGTCAGGACTGAACATGGACCGGCCTCCTGCTGGTGCCAGAGTCAGGACTGAACATGGACCGGCCTCCTGCTGGTGCCAGAGTCAGGACTAAACATGGGGAATCTGTGTTTCAGTTTTATGCAGCTAAAATCTGGAACATTTTTCCTGAAGATGTGAGACAGGTTCTACTCTGACAATGTTCAAATCTAAGCTAAAAACAGTTTTGTTTAGCTGCGCATATGACTGAAACAATTTTTTCTTTGCACTCTTCTCTTTTGTTTGTGATTTTATTAGTTTAGAAAATCAGTTGGATTGATAATTTTTAATTTAGTTAATTTTATTGTATTTCTGTAATTTCTTTGTGATTTGAATGCATTTTTCCTGCTGTGAAGCACTTTGAATTGCCTTGTGTATGAAATGTGCTCTACAAATAAACTTGCCTTGCCTTAATACATAACACATACTAGAGTATTAATACATAATACACACTAGAGTATTAATACATAACACATACTAGAGTATTAATACAATATACGTACTAGAGTATGAATACATAACACACACTAGAGTATTAATACATAACACATACTAGAGTATTAATACAATATACATACTAGAGTATTAATACATAACACATACTAGAGTATTAATACATAATACACACTAGAGTATTAATACATAACACATACTAGAGTATTAATACATAACACATACTAGAGTATTATGTGTCCCATACTCTGGTCACATGGGGACACATGCACTGCACAGTGAAGCAGCTGATGCTCTTGTCACATGGATTTGCTTGTGTCATTATTGAAACGTGCTCATGCTGTGCACCAGCCTCATCACCAGCCTCGTGCTCATGCTGTGTTCATACTGTGCACCAGCCTCGTGCTCATGCTGTGTTCATACTGTGCACCAGCCTTATCACCAGCCTCGTGCTCATGTCGTGCATCAGCCTCGTGCTCATGCTGTGTTCATGCTGTGCATCAGCCTCGTGCTCATGCTGTGCACCAGCCTCATGCTCATGCTGTGTTCATGCTGTGCATCGGCCTCGTGCTCATGCTGTGCATCAGCCTCGTGCTCATGCTGTGCACCAGCCTCGTGCTCATGCTGTGCTCATGCTGTGCACCAGCCCCGTGCTCATGCTGTGCTCATGCTGTGCATCAGCCTCATGCTCATCCTGTGCATCAGCCTCGTGGCCTCATGCTCATGCTGTGCATCAGTCTCATGCTCATGCTGTGCATCAGCCTCGTGCTCATGCTGTGTTCATACTGTGCACCAGCCTCGTGCTCATGCTGTGTTCATACTGTGCACCAGCCTCATCACCAGCCTCGTGCTCATGCCGTGCATCAGCCTCGTGCTCATGCTGTGTTCATGCTGTGCATCAGCCTCGTGCTCATGCTGTGCACCAGCCTCATGCTCATGCTGTGTTCATGCTGTGCATCGGCCTCGTGCTCATGCTGTGCATCAGCCTCGTGCTCATGCTGTGCACCAGCCTCGTGCTCATGCTGTGCTCATGCTGTGCACCAGCCCCGTGCTCATGCTGTGCTCATGCTGTGCATCAGCCTCATGCTCATCCTGTGCATCAGCCTCGTGGCCTCATGCTCATGCTGTGCATCAGCCTCATGCTCATCCTGTGCATCAGCCTCGTGGCCTCATGCTCATGCTGTGCATCAGTCTCATGCTCATGCTGTGCATCAGCCTCGTGCTCATGCTGTGCTCATGCTGTGCATCAGCCTCGTGCTCATGCTGTGCTCATGCTGTGCACCAGCCTCGTGCTCATGCTGTGCTCATGCTGTGTACCAGCCTCGTGCTCATGCTGTGCTCATGCTGTGCATCAGCCTCGTGCTCATGCTGTGCATCAGCCTCATGCTCATGCTGTGCATCAGCCTCGTGCTCATGCTGTGCTCATGCTGTGCATCAGCCTCGTGCTCATGCTGTGCTCATGCTGTGCACCAGCCTCGTGCTCATGCTGTTTTCATGCTGTGTACCAGCCTCGTGCTCATGATGTGCTCATGCTGTGCACCAGCTTCGTGCTCATGCTGTGCTCATGCTGTGCATCAGCCTCGTGCTCATGCTGTGCTCATACTGTGCAACAGCCTCGTGCTCATGCTGTGCTCATGCTGTGCACCAGCCTCGTGCTCATGCTGTTTTCATGCTGTGCACCAGCTTCGTGCTCATGCTGTGCTCATGCTGTGCATCAGCCTCGTGCTCATGCTGTGCTCATGCTGTGCACCAGCCTCGTGCTCATGCTGTGCTCATGCTGTGCACCAGCCTCGTGCTCATGCTGTGCTCATGCTGTGCATCAGCCTCGTGCTCATGCTGTGCTCATGCTGTGCACCAGCCTCGTGCTCATGCTGTGCTCATGCTGTGCACCAGCCTCGTGCTCATGCTGTGCTCATGCTGAGCACCAGCCTCGTGCTCATGCTGTGCTCATGCTGTGCACCAGCCTCGTGCTCATGCTGTGCTCATGCTGTGCACCAGCCTCGTGCTCATGCTGTGCTCATGCTGAGCACCAGCCTCGTGCTCATGCTGTGCTCATGCTGTGCACCAGCCTCGTGCTCATGCTGTGCTCATGCTGTGCACCAGCCTCGTGCTCATGCTGTGCTCATGCTGAGCACCAGCCTCGTGCTCATGCTGTGCTCATGCTGTGCACCAGCCTCGTGCTCCTCGTGCAGACACCACTAATAGATACAGTATGTTAGTGTCAGAGTGGATAGATGTAGTGCACAGCTGCAGCTGGAGAACATATTCCACTGTAAACAGCACATGCCCTCTCTCTCTCTGTCTATCCATCCTTCTGTCCTCACTGCAGTCTGGTTACAGTGCCACTGCTGCTGGAGCTGGAGCTGGAGTCTCAAGTCAGTAGGAATATTTTTACTTGAAAAAGAGCACATTTCTCAGAGGCTGATTTGTCTGTCTTTCTTCACCCACAGAGATGAAATATACAACATTGCAGGTCTGAGTCCAAAGGAGGAGACTCTCTATGGACAGCTGTAGCTGCTGAGGAGGTGTGTGGGCTGGAGCGAGAGGGAGCGAGAGGGAGCGAGAGGGAGCGAGGCTGAGTGGCAGTGGAATGAGGAGAGAAAGCGGAGCAGGAGGGAACACACACGGATGTACACTGCAGTAGAATGAGAGCCACGACCAGGGCCAAGACGCACATGAGCTGCCATCCGTCCCCGCTCCCCTCCGCATCCTCGCCGTCTCCTTTCTGAAGAGGCATCGCACCAGAGCACGCCACCGTGGAGCCCAGAAGAAGACGGAGGAGGGGGGCAGAGGAGGATGAAGCCAGAGGTTCGACACACAAGATGGCTGCTGTGTCCTCTGCTTCTGACACTGGTGAGTGGCTGTTGTTGCTCTGTTCTTCCACAGGAGCGTCCGCGCAGAGCAGAGCCAGCTTCAGGGAGCATCGGCTCTAAACTGTTGCCGCTGAGGTCCACTTCCTGTGTGGACGCTCACATGGACCAGTGTCAGCGGCTGTGGCGTGCTGGAGGAATCAATAAAACTTCTGCTCCTCCCCAAGTTCACTCATGATGTCGTGCTCGCCCCTCACCTTCTTTTACGTGAATCATAATATAATCTGTTCGTTTGTTCATACAGGATTTTATGTTTCCCTCAGAGATTAAGGAGCACAGACATAAGTGCTAATTTAAAGCCAACAAGGTGACACATTTTGTCTGAATATGTAAAACACTGACATGATGTACTGGAGCCTGGAGCATGAACATACATTTTGACTCTAATATTTCAGCGCGTCTGAGGTAGAGTCATTGCATATGTTGTGCTCACATTATAGAATCCCGAGGGCGGCACCCACCTGAGCGCCGACTGCTGATCCTGGGGGGCCCTCGCTCAGGGAAAACCACCACTGCCAACTCCATCTTAGGGGAGGAGGCCTTCGACGCCGGGGCGGAGACCACGCACAGCAACGTGGGCCAGACGGAGATCTTTGGCCGGCGGGTCACTGTGGTGGACACGCCCGCCTGGGCCGTTCCCCGAGACGTGGAGGAGGAAGACGAGGACGACGAAGAGGACACGGAGACGGACGACAACAACGACGCGGGCGCCGAATCGGACAGTCCCAGGAGACCCCCTCCCAGCCTGGACAGCGAGGGGCCGAGCATGGGGGCCATCCTGTGCCCGCCGGGGCCCCATGCCATCCTGCTGGTGGTGAGTGTGGCCCAGCCTTTCACTGAGGTGCATCGGAGGGCCGCGGAGGAGCAGCTGGGGGCCCTGGGGGGCGGCACGTGGCGCTACTCCATGGTGGTCTTTACTTGTGTCGACAAACTACCCAAAGGGGTCTTCATCGAGGAGCACATCGCCAACACTGGGGAGGCCCTGCAGTGGCTGGTAGAGCGATGTGGAAGCAGGTGAGCAATCAATGTGATATATGACTTATTAATGACACTTTTGACTTATTTCTCATGTTTGACTTTAGACTTTGTTCGACCAGGAGCAGGAATTCTTCAGTTAGTGCTGCGCAATTACTTTAATTATTTTGATTCGCTTCTATTTTTAATAATCAATCATTATTACGCTCCGGACAGGGAATAAATGTAACAATAAAGCATGAAATGGATCGAGAGACAGAACAGTTTGGCTCAAAAGAGAAAATACACATACAAACAGATAATACTGACTAAGTAAAGTAAATGACGTATCTATTCAAATGTAATTGAAGGCAGTTTAAATAGCAGGATGTGATAAGAATGAAACTGTCTGAAGGATCAAACTTGCATTCAAATCAATACCAACTGTAATTGTCCAAAGTTTAAGATTTATTTGTGACCTGAGCGAGAGCGTTTAAGGGACAGTAAAGTTGGATCATATGTTAGTGTAACTTCCATCTTTACTCTAACAAAACAATGATCTAATGTGGTTATGGCATCTAAACCTACAATGTCCATAGATTTTCTGTTATATTTAATAATGCTGTTATATGTATATTAATGGTATATTTAATAATACTGTTATATGTATATATTCAATGGTATATTTAATAATGCTGTTATATGTATACATTTAATGGTATATTTAATAATACTGTTATATGTATATATTTAATGGTATATTTAATAATACTGTTATATGTATATATTTAATGGTATATTTAATAATACTGTTATATGTATATATTCAATGGTATATTTAATAATGCTATTATATGTATATTAATGGTATATTTAATAATACTGTTATATGTATATATTTGATCGTATATTTAATCATGCTGTTATATGTATATTAATGGTATATTTATTATATATTAGGTATCATGCTTTTGACAACATCCGTAAGAACACAGAGGACAACACCCAAGTGCCAGAGCTGATGGAGAAGGTGGAGGAGATGATCACAGACAACCAGGGTAGGGCCTAAACTCCAGTTCCACTTCACTGTTGGCATGGTTACAACGGTGTGATGCGTTCTGTATAAGTTATATGACTCTTATTGATTCTTCTTTGGTGCAGGCTGGTACTTTGAAGTGAACGAATTGATTTTGCTGGAGGAAGAGCAGGCCAGGAGAGCCTTGGAGGAGGAGAGGATGAGGATGGAGGAGCACGCTCGGCAGAGGGAGCAGATGATTGGAGGACCACCCCGAGGTAGGCGGGGCTATGGGACTCTGAGTCATGCGGTCACATGGTCACACAGCTGCCGCCAAAACAACAGCCTCATCGTTCCACAGTCAGAACAGCCTCATTTTCCTCTGAGCGGCTCTGACACCAGTTTCACCTGGTTTAAGATGGTCGTGTCCAGAGAAGAGTTTACAAAGAAGCATCTGGACAATGTCAGGATAGTGAAATGAGTATTTATAGATTTGGTGGACTTACACTTAGCTGTAATAGTGACCTAAAGGAACAGTCTGTAGCCTCCACTCTTTGTTTTTTCAGGTACTAAAATGACAGTAAAAGCTATATTTCATTTTTGTCTGGGGAAATATATAGGTCATGTTTAAAATCTTACATACCATTCTATAAACTATATTTTTCTTGTTTTAATGAGTGGAAACAACAGCATTGTAGAAATGTTTTTTGAATTGTACTTTATACTGGATTTATACTGGATTTATACTGGATTTAGTCATTGGTTCATTTCTGAGAATGTAATGACTCCATTTGATGCTGACGTGACTTTCTGCTTTGTTACTGAAGCAGTGTAAACAGTTTAAAAGGGTCATTTCTGTGGGCACAGACTTACCTATCGATGAAGTCTAATTAGGTGTTTTTGGTCTGATCTATGATCATTTATTTCAAAGGTTATTCTTACAGACAAGAGTGACTGTTTTTCACACTTGACCGTTTCGACTGCTCTCGCAGAGTCTTCTTCACAGTCTTCTTCAGAGTCTTCTTCAGAGTCGTTGTTGCTGTGACATGTCTTGTCTTGGGACTGTAAACCGGGATGAGGGACCTTTTGACTCTCCCACACTGTAATACTGTCCTGAAGAAGTTGGAGCTGATGCCTCTGTCCTTCTGCCTCAGAGAAAACCAGCTGACAAGACACGTCACAGCAACATGACGGGACGCTGAAGAAGACTCTGAAGAAGACTCTGAAGAAGACTCTGAAGAAGACTCTGAAGAAGACTCTGAAGAAGACTGCGAGTATGAAAAACAGACTCCTTCTGTGGTGATTTGCTCACTGTATCTGCACGTTGGTTCACAGAGCTGAGGCTGCTGTTGTTGGGCTGGAAGGGCGTGGGGAAGAGCTCCGTGGGGAACACCATCCTGGGACGCAGGTTCTTCGAGTCAGGACAGGAGACAGAGCTGTGCCTCCGCAGACAGGCCCTTGTCTTTGGACGCCGTGTGACTATAGTGGACACCCCGGGATGGGACTGGTTCTCT
Source organism: Eucyclogobius newberryi (assembly GCF_026437365.1). Classification (NCBI taxonomy): domain Eukaryota; kingdom Metazoa; phylum Chordata; class Actinopteri; order Gobiiformes; family Gobiidae; genus Eucyclogobius; species Eucyclogobius newberryi. The sequence continues at coordinate 35,534,397 of NW_027315757.1, read as the reverse complement.
GTGAGGCGAACCCCAAAGCGGATTCGTCAGGAGTCCCAGCGTGGGGCGGCCCTGCTGCGGCCCGGGCCCCACACGTTGCTGCTGGTCCTGCCTGTGGTCTCATCCCTCACGGCCCGGAAGAGACGCACCCTCCTGGCCCACATAGACACTCTGTTTGGGGAAGGGGCCTGTCTCCACACCATGGTCCTGTTCAGCTGCGGGGACTGGCTGGGACACACCCCTATAGAAGAGCACATCCTGCGAGGGGGACGGGAGCTGCAGCGCCTCCTGGAGTTCTGTGGCAACTATTACCATGTGCTGGACAGTAAGACGCCGGGCAAGGACCGGGGCGTGGCCGTCCTGCTGGATAAGATCGAGGAGATGATCAGAGAGAACGGAGACAAGGCCTTCCTCCCCATCCAGACAGAGTGGTGTAAGTCATCCGAAACTGTTCACTACAAAAGTCTAATTAAAGCATAAAAACATGACTGTTTTACTTCAAACCTTTACATAGTTAACAACACAACTTGATACAGAAAAGTCTGAAGTAAACAAAAACATGATTATATTTTCTTTTTTAAAAGATCAAACACAGAACAGAAACAGATCATGACCAGATCAACTAAACTAAACTAAAAGTCCCGTTTGGTCCAAAGTGTGTCAAATGTGTCATTGTTTCCATTTGTCGGATGTCTGTTCCGTGTCAGTCCAGTCCTTGATCGTTGATGTAGTTTGTGTCAATCATTTCTTTGTGATGGACGTTTTTCCTGCTGCCAAAAGTACCTTCCAAATGTCTCCGTTTATTGTGTCCACGGCAGGAGTTCTGAGGCCCAAATACATAGTTCTATTTAGTGTCTTAATTAGTCTTAGAACTTGAATCATTTTACCCTCTACAGCTCAAATTGTGCTACAAAAATACTAAAAAGTTCCCCACCAAAAAATGTACATATGATAAATATTGAGCCCAAAAGCTTGGATTTATTGAACAATAAGTAGCTGTATAAATGCTTGTGCTGGGCCTGGTGAGGCGTGCGCGTGCTCTGCCTCCTGGTGAGTCAGTGCCACATTACAACACTTCATATTATCCTTTGCCTTTTGCAGTGAGCGAGGACAGCTCCTACTCGTCGGACAACACAGAGCCAGAAGACGACTGCAGAGGATGCCAACTGCAGTGACTGGTCTGCAAAGGACTCTTCACGAATGACATCGCCTCATGTTTAACCTCATCTTTTACAACAAGCAAAAAGACATCAGCCTAACGACCTTGACAGCAATGTCCAAACCAAACCCACCGTTTACTGAAGTGAAGCTGCACCAGGAAGTGCACATGACATGGACTCAGAGGAAGTAAGACTCCTGCATCTGCTGGAGGAGCAGAGACATGAGCACGTTCAGAGCTGCTGCAGACCCTGCTCCACACTGAGGAGCAGAGACATGAGCACGTTCAGAGCTGCTGCAGACCCTGCTCCACACTGAGGAGCAGAGACATGAGCACGTTCAGAGCTGCTGCAGACCCTGCTCCACACTGAGGAGCAGAGACATGAGCACGTTCAGAGCTGCTGCAGACCCTGCTCCACACTGAGGAGCAGAGACATGAGCACGTTCAGAGCTGCTGCAGACACTGAGGAGCAGAGACATGAGCACGTTCAGAGCTGCTGCAGACACTGAGGAGCAGAGACATGAGCACGTTCAGAGCTGCTGCAGACCCTGCTCCACACTGAGGAGCAGAGACATGAGCACGTTCAGAGCTGCTGCAGACCCTGCTCCACACTGAGGAGCAGAGACATGAGCACGTTCAGAGCTGCTGCAGACCCTGCTCCACACTGAGGAGCAGAGACATGAGCACGTTCAGAGCTGCTGCAGACCCTGCTCCACACTGAGGAGCAGAGACATGAGCACGTTCAGAGCTGCTGCAGACCCTGCTCCACACTGAGGAGTAAACACTGCTCAGCGTCCTAACGAGCTTTCTCCTCTTGGAAGTAAGTAGTGTTGGAACTATGGTAATTGTGGTGCAGTAACATTGTATTTCTTGGTATTTATACATCTTGTACCATTAGCTTTGTGGGTAGTGAATTGTATATTTTGCAAGTACATCTTAGTTTATATTTTTAAATAGGCTTCAAGCAAAATGCTCTGAGTGAAGGTGTTTTTTAAATCAGATAAGATTTGTGTCAATTCTTTAGTGTAGAATACTTGAGAGAATAATCCATTTGCACTCATGATTCTTCAGCACACACCACATAGATGTGCAGGATTTACCTTCTGTTCTCTTTAATGATCCACTGCTCAGGGAGGCGGCAGGGGCGGCAGGAGCGCAATTGATTCCTCTAGGGCAAAATCTGGCACACTTACAAACATGCTGAGCAGAGCTGAGGGGAAAACTGCAGACGCCAGTTACTGTGAGTGAAGCAGCTTTACTTTGACGCAGAAGCCTTTTTGCACTTTGGTTGGAATCAGATTCTTTTCACCTTAAAACTGTTCAAACGTTCTGCTCCTTAAATCATCTTGCTGAAACAACAACACAATATCCTAAAGGTGTTGATACTGTGCGGATGGGGCTGGACCGGCTGCTGTTTGTCTCGTGCGTTCATTACATTTATGACAAAGTAGATTCAGAAATGTGCCTCAGCATCAGAAGTGTTCCACTTCTCTCAGCGACATCAAGCTTCAGCGTGCTGCAGAAACAAGATAAAACCTCATCAGCCATTCAAGCTCAGTATTTGGGAACTTACTATGTTACTATGCCACTGACACTGTTGTATGACAAAACATGGTACATGTCCACAGCATGTTTGTGCATCGCATGCAGTGAAGACTCCAGGCGACCTTCTGACTCTGCCCAGCTCACATCTGTGTCCCCAACAGCAAAAAACACCTGAGTGGAAAAAGAACCTTTTACTTTTATTGGTACAATAAATGTCCAACTCCACTGCCAAAGCAGTTGTATTTGTTTTATAAAAAAAAAGAGTAGCAAATACTGACAGAGCTCCATCTAGTGGCATCTACAGCTCTCACTGGTGTGAACTTCATCAGTCGCTGTAGAGTTCCTCACATGTTGTATTTTGCCGTTTAGTAGATTAACAGTGTATTAATGTTCAAATGTGAGCTTTTAGCAAGCGGTCCACACTGTGTAAGCTCCACTGTAGCCAAATCATGTACTCCTGTGGTCCTGTGTCCTCATCGCAATAAAGAATATGGATATTTCATAAATGTTGCTATTATGTTGTTTAAGATGCAAAGCAACTCTTTTATATTTTGGTTAGAGCTTTTCAAATAGAAATAATTAACAGATAATTTAGAATGTGTTTAGTCAATATAAAGTCTGGCATTTCAGACACGAGACTAAATTGTTTCAGCTCCATCTACAGTATATTGTGGCTCAAAAACCTTTGGTCACATCATCTGTAATGCACTTTCTATAGAACACGGGTTCAGTGTGTTCGGTGGAGCCTCTGAAGGGGCTGAACCTGCAGGTCAAATACCGGTTAGATCAAACTTTTAAATTACCCATTAGTTTTCACATCTGCACCTTCGTTATTCTCTTAATGTAATAGTTTGTTGTGCTTTATGTCTAAGATCAAGGCCCATTTCCCCCGTTACAGTAATTAACTGGCGTCGATAAAAAATGTTCAGAAAGACAGTCCGATATTCCAATCAAGGCTCTTTATTATGAGATGAATACATAAGGTTTATCTACAACTAACAATTCAAAATCTTACAAGACATTATACTTCAAAGTAACAAATCCATACTTTATGTAAAACACCCTTTTCCACAGAACTACTCTATACAATGTATTTAATACCAAGGTAAATATATTCAGGAGAATAATTCTGACGGTTTTCATGGGTTAAGCATCAAACACGTTGAATACAACTATCCGAGCTCCTCACACATCAGTCTGACCACTAGGGGTCAGCACTGAGCCCCTTCTTCACTCTGGTCAGCCGCACCTCGTCCATCAGCTCTTTGAGGTACTGGATCTCTCTGGACATGGACTCTGCCTTCTCCGTCAGCTCCACGTTCTTCCTCTCGAGAATGGCAAACTCGTCTGAGAGTGCGTCGTGCTCCGCCCTCTTCTTCTGCCTGTACCGAGTGGCCGCAGTCTTATTCTGCTCCATCTTCTTGCTTTTCTTATCTCTTGGTGCTTTAAGTTGGACCCTGTCCTCCATGGCGCTCTGGGAGGACTTGACCTTAACACCGCTGGGAGGCGATGGGCACGTCTTGTGTTTGGGATCGGGGTAGGGCCTGCTGCGAGAGGCCCTGGTCGGAGGGCAGGGCTCAGGGGCCTCTGTGGGGGTGGTAGTTACAGTGGCGGTGCTGGTGCCGAGCTGGTCTCTGGGGGCCAGCACAAGGACAATGCGGGTGGGGGACAGGGACACCACAAACCTGGGGATCTGGGGGATGACCGAGGCGACCACTGGCTTCACTTCTGTCACTTCCACCTCGCTCTCCGACACATCGACCTCACTGCCCAGGTCCAGAGTGTAGACGGGGGACGAGGGCGCAGGAGAAACCGGCTCAGATTTGATTTGGAGCTCCTCCTGGGGCTCGGGGACACATGGGGGCGTGGTGGGAACCTCCTGACTGTCGACGGGGGAAGTAGGTTGTGCAGTGGGAACAAAGTAGTCTAGACAAGTGGTGGAATGTAAAGAGGGAGCAATTTCTGGAAGGGAAGAGCACAGGATGTGTACTGGGGATGAGACTGTGGACACAGGGTAGGAGTCGAACTCCATGGAGCAATCAAGGGAGGCGAGCAGGTCCTCTGGAGAGCCCGGAGAGTCTTCAGAAGGACCGCAGGAGCCAATGAGAGAGTCAAAGTCAAACTCCTTCTCAACCATCCAGTCAAGGTCCCCAAACACGTTCTCTGTAAAACAAAGGCAGTGTTAGCCCGGTCAGTCTGTCCAGCTCATGACGTCCAGACTTCATCCTCTTACCTTTGCTGTCATCTGAGACGGCGTGACATCTCAGTTGACCAGGATGGTCCAACCAGGGAATGGAGAGCAGGTCCGACTCAGACCCAGGTTTGTCCCCATGAAGTCTGGCGGTGGGAGGCGAAGGGGGCGGAGAATAGAAGGGCGGGGGAGAGGAGGAGCAGGACAAAGATGAGTTGAGGGCTGACGCAGGTGAGGCGCTTCCCTCAAAAGAATTTTCTCCACGTTGTTCGTCTTGGTCAGGGTGGACAAAGGGGGAGCCCATGGGGTCAGCCATGGGAAAGGAAGGCCCCCAAAGAAGGGCCTCCATGTCTTCCAGGCCAAACTGTGAGCTTGTCATCATCGTGGTCATAGTGGCTGTTGTTGGTCACTAAGAGGCTGTGTGACAGAAGTATGGAAGTGTTGAACTCTTTAGTGCTGGCAGATGCAGCAGTGCTCAGGGTTTCCTTAAAGGACCTGGAAATACAAGACAAACCGGGTGAAAACATGATCACAGCACAAGACTAAGATAAGATGAGGCTTTATTGTCCACACATGGGGAAATGTTGGTGTTCCACTGCAGTAGATCCAGAGGAAAAGGACAGAACGTATAGGAAGTTTAAAAAACACAGAAGAACTCTTTCTGAACAGAACTCCTGTAAAACAGGACCCTCATATTCTGCCCCATCACTGCAACGCACCCGCTCTGGTCACGTGCTCCGGTCACGTGCTCAGACAGTCATGTGACTCTGACGTCACACCGTCTGTAAATAGGTCCCTCCCCCTCCCCCACAGTCACTGCCTTCCTGGTCCAAAGCCGCCATTTTAGCAGCAAAGAGGAAACCACCCTGAACGTGACGCTAGGGTTTATAACGCAGTTATAACGCAGTTATATCGTGCTTAAGTGACGGGAGGGCGAGTTAAACGTTTAGTTTAACAACTATTGAATTAAAAACACGACGGATCTAGTCTCCTTCTTCTATTTAACCAAATACTGAATTCCACATGACGTCACGTCGCCACCAAATTATGGATGTTTTTTTTAATGTAATCGAGCATTAATGCCACATATATATATATATATATATATATATACATACACAAGTGTCCCATGTCATTCTTATGAATAAATAATCTGCCGTGTTCGATGATCCGTTCTGAGGCGCCACGCGGCCCGCGCGGCCTGTGACAGCGCGAGCGCACGTTAACAATAAAGTCAATACTTACGACATGTTGCTGGATTAGAGAGACTTCAGTGCACTTGCGTGTTGCACTGTTGTTGTGGCGGCTGCGGGTCGCTGCACTTTCACACGGCCATGACTCAAAGGACGAGGTTCCTAAAGCTGCAGTTTGTTGTTTCTCTGGAGGGAAAATGGCGCGGAGTGAGACAGCGCCGTCTTTTACAGCTGCCGCGTGTCGCATATCCATCCGCGGAAGGCTCCTCTTACTCCACCCTCTAAAGTAGTCCCACCCATAAAAACATGGCAGTGTTTTTAATGCCACTGTTAAAACAATCACTTCTACACGATCACTTCTACACGATCACTTCACTTCTACACGATCACTTCTACACGATCACTTCTACACGATCACTTCACTTCTACACGATCACTTCTACACGATCACTTCTACACGATCACTTCACTTCTACACGATCACTTCTACACGATCACTTCTACACAATCACTTCTACACGATCACTTCTACACGATCACTTCACTTCTACACGATCACTTCTACACGATCACTTCTACACGATCACTTCACTTCTACACAATCACTTCTACACAATCACTTCTACACGATCACTTCTACACGATCACTTCTACACGATCACTTCTACACGATCACTTCACTTCTACACGATCACTTCACTTCTACACGATCACTTCTACATGATCACTTCTACACGATCACTTCTATACGATCACTTCACTTCTACACGATCACTTCTACACGATCACTTCACTTCTACACGATCACTTCACTTCTACACGCTCACTTCTACACGATCACTTCCACACGATCACTTCTACACGATCACTTCTACACGATCACTTCACTTCTACATGATCACTTCTACACGATCACTTCCACACGATCACTTCTACACGATCACTTCTACACGATCACTTCACTTCTACATGATCACTTCACTTCTACACGATCACTTCCACACGATCACTTCCACACGATCGCTTCTACACAATCACTTCTACACGATCACTTCTACACGATCACTTCACTTCTACACGATCACTTCTACACGATCACTTCACTTCTACACGATCACTTCACTTCTACACGATCACTTCTGCACGATCACTTCTACACGATCACTTCTACACGATCACTTCACTTCTACACGATCACTTCTGCACGATCACTTCTACACGATCACTTATACACGATCACTTCACTTCTACACGATCACTTCTACACGATCACTTCACTTCTACACGATCACTTCACTTCTACACGCTCACTTCTACACGATCACTTCCACACGATCACTTCTACACGATCACTTCTACACGATCACTTCACTTTTACACAATCACTTCACTTCTACACGATCACTTCCACACGATCACTTCCACACGATCACTTCTACACAATCACTTCTACACCATCACTTCTACACGATCACTTATCACTTCTACACAATCACTTCTACACAATCACTTCTACACGATCACTTCTACACGATCACTTACACACGATCACTTCACTTCTACACAATCACTTCTACACGATCACTTCCACACGATCACTTCACTTCTACACAATCACTTCTACACAATCACTTCCACACGATCACTTCTACACGCTCACTTCTACACGATCACTTCTACACGATCACTTCTACACGCTCACTTCTACACGATCACTTCCACACGATCACTTCTACACGCTCACTTCTACACGATCACTTCTACACGATCACTTCTACACGCTCACTTCTACACGATCACTTCTACACGATCACTTCTACACGCTCACTTCTACACGATCACTTCTACACGATCACTTCTACACGATCACTTCTACACGATCACTTCTACACGATCACTTCTACACGATCACTTCTACACGATCACTTCTACACGGTCACTTCTACACGACCACTTCTACACGGTCACTTCCACACGATCACTTCTACACGATCACTTCACTTTTACACAATCACTTCACTTCTACACGATCACTTCTACACGATCACTTCTACACGATCACTTCACTTTTACACAATCACTTCACTTCTACACGATCACTTCCACACGATCACTTCCACACGATCACTTCTACACAATCACTTCTACACGATCACTTCTACACGATCACTTATCACTTCTACACAATCACTTCTACACAATCACTTCTACACGATCACTTCTATACGATCACTTCCACACGATCACTTCACTTCTACACAATCACTTCTACACGATCACTTCCACACGATCACTTCCACACGATCACTTCCACACGATCACTTCACTTCTACACAATCACTTTTACACGATCACTTCACTTCTACACAATCACTTCTACACGATCACTTCTACACAATCACTTCCACACGATCACTTCCACACAATCACTTCACTTCCACGCGATCACTTCTACACAATCACTTCTACACAATCACTTCCACACGATCACTTCCACACGATCATTTCTACACGATCACTTCTACACAATCACTTCTACACAATCACTTCCACACGATCACTTCTACACGATCACTTCCACACGATCACTTCTACACGATCACTTCTACACAATCACTTCTACACGCTCACCTCTACACAATCACTTCTACACGCTCACTTCTACACGATCACTTCTACACGATCACTTCTACACGCTCACTTCTACACGCTCACTTCTACACGATCACTTCTACACGCTCACTTCTACACGCTCACTTCTACACGATCACTTCTACACGCTCACTTCTACACGATCACTTCTACACGATCACTTCTACACGATCACTTCTACACGATCACTTCTACACGCTCACTTCTACACGATCACTTCTACACGATCACTTCTACACGATCACTTCCACACGATCACTTCCACACGATCACTTCCACACGATCACTTCTACACGATCACTTCTACACGCTCACTTCTACACGATCACTTCTACACGCTCACTTCTACACGATCACTTCTACACGATCACTTCCACACGATCACTTCTACACGATCACTTCTACACGCTCACTTCTACACGATCACTTCTACACGATCACTTCTACACGCTCACTTCTACACGATCACTTCTACACGATCACTTCTACACGATCACTTCTACACGATCACTTCTACACGCTCACTTACACGATCACTTCCACACGCAGAAGACAATAACTGTAATACACGCATGAGCACATGTTCCATTGTAAGCCTTGTATAATATTGTAATATTGTAATAATGTAATAATGTAATAACACTGGACGCTCTGCTCAGGCGTCTCAGTTGAACATTTCCCACATATTATTTAAATAATCCAATTCATCTTGAAGATTTTCTGCAAGTAAACGCACTCGACCGGAAAACTTGCTCTTCCTGGACTTTTTCAGCTTCTGTCCTTCCTTCTCTGTAAAATAATAATCCAGTTCTTTTGCAAAGCCCTGCAGGAGTCTCTCAGAGGACATTCCACCGGTCGGGGCCCCTGGGTTCCTCCTCACACTGTCCATGTTGTTAAACACTGACTGAGTCATCTGTGCGATCTTCAGAGCGTTGTGCTGGGCCCCGGCTCGTTGCAGTCGTGCAGTGTCAAAGCGGCGCAGCTCGTTCATCCCAGAGAGAATGAAGCTCAAGCACTGCTCCGGCTCCTTGACTTTGTCTGTGAACTCCTTTATGACTCGCTCCACTCCGTCTCTCGTGATAATCTTCTTTTTAGTCTTAGCGATATGAGCAGACACTCCCCCGGCAGAGGCCACCATACCAGCGCCCACTGCTGTGGCAATGAGAGAGGCTCCAAAAGTCACAGGGGCCAGGGCCAGGCCCACCACTGCAGTGACCCCTCCTACAGCGCCCGTGGTGCCTCCGGCCACTTGGAGGGTTTTCTTCCTTTTGAGCGCCTTGTCCAGAACGTCAGAGGTGAAGATGAGCTCTGAGATGTGAGCGCGCAGCGCTTCACTGCGCTTCATCATGAGCAGGTTGAAGAGGCGCAGAGCCTTCTTCAGGTCCATGGACGTGTGATGAAACGTTCTGGAGAGAACAGAAATATTAGGTGACTAACTAATATTATATTATATATAAATATATAAAAAACAACATGTGCATATTGTTCACATATTTAGTCACCTGATTTCTTCTTCTAAACTAGCTCCATATAAAGATGTGATGTTGTCTCCTCCTGTAAAACAAGTCATATCACGATGGTCATACGAGTATCACGACGGTCATACGAGTATCACGACGGTCATACGAGTATCACGACGGTCATACGAGTATCACGACGGTCATACGAGTATCACGACGGTCATACGAGTATCACGACGGTCATACGAGTATCACGATGTGCACGAGTATACGAGTATCACGACGGTCATACGAGTATCACGATGTGCACGAGTATACGAGTATCACGATGGTCATACGAGTATCACGACGGTCATACGAGTATCACGACGGTCATACGAGTATCACGACAGTCATACGAGTATCACGACGGTCATACGAGTATCACGACGGTCATACGAGTATCACGATGTGCACGAGTATACGAGTATCACGACGGTCATACGAGTATCACGATGTGCACGAGTATACGAGTATCACGATGGTCATACGAGTATCACGATGGTCATACGAGTATAACGATGGTCATACGAGTATCACGACGGTCATACGAGTATCACGATGTGCACGAGTATACGAGTATCACGACGGTCATACGAGTATCACGACGGTCATACGAGTATCACGATGGTCATACGAGTATCACGATGGTCATACGAGTATCACGACGGTCATACGAGTATCACGATGGTCATACGAGTATCACGATGGTCATACGAGTATAACGATGGTCATACGAGTATCACGACGGTCATAAGAGTATCACGATGTGCACGAGTATACGAGTATCACGACGGTCATACGAGTATCACGATGTGCACGAGTATAAGAGTATCACGATGGTCATACGAGTATCACGACGGTCATACGAGTATCACGATGGTCATACGAGTATAACGATGGTCATACGAGTATCACGACGGTCATAAGAGTATCACGATGTGCACGAGTATACGAGTATCACGACGGTCATACGAGTATCACGATGTGCACGAGTATACAAGTATCGCGACGGTCATACGAGTATCACGACGGTCATACGAGTATCACGACGGTCATACGAGTATCACGACGGTCATACGAGTATCACGACGGTCATACGAGTATCACGATGGTCATACGAGTATCACGACGGTAATACGAGTATCACGACGGTCATACGAGTATCACGACGGTCATAGGAGTATCACGACGGTCATACGAGTATCACGACGGTCATACGAGTATCACGATGGTCATACGAGTATCACGACGGTCATACGAGTATCACGATGGTCATACGAGTATCACGATGTGCACGAGTATACGAGTATCACGATGGTCATACGAGTATCACGACGGTCATAAGAGTATCACGATGTGCACGAGTATACGAGTATCACGATGGTCATACGAGTATCACGACGGTCATACGAGTATCACGATGGTCATACGAGTATCACGATGGTCATACGAGTATCACGATGGTCATACGAGTGTCATACGAGTATCACGATGGTCATACGAGTATCACGACGTGCATACGAGTATCACGATGGTCATGCGAGTGTCATACGAGTATCACGATGTGCAAACGAGTATCACGATGGTCATACGAGTATCACGATGGTCATACGAGTATCACGATGGTCATACGAGTATCACGATGGTCATACGAGTATCACGACGGTCATACGAGTATCACGATGGTCATACGAGTATCACGACGCGCATACGAGTATCACGATGGTCATACGAGTGTCATACGAGTATCACGATGGTCATACGAGTATCACGACGCGCATACGAGTATCACGATGGTCATACTAGTGTCATACGAGTATCACGACGGTCATACGAGTATCACGATGGTCATACGAGTATCACGACGTGCATACGAGTATCACGATGGTCATGCGAGTGTCATACGAGTATCACGACGTGCATACGAGTATCACGATGGTCATACGAGTATCACGATGGTCATATTAGTATCAAGACGGTCATACGAGTATCACAATGGTCATGCGAGTGTCATACGAGTATCACGATGTGCATACGAGTATCACGATGGTCATACGAGTATCACGATGGTCATACGAGTATCACGATGGTCATATGAGTATCACGACGGTCATACAAGTATCAAGATGGTCATACGAGTATCACGACGTGCATACGAGTATCACGATGGTCATACGAGTGTTATACGAGTATCACGATGGTCATACGAGTATCATGACGGTCATACGAGTATCACGATGGTCATACGAGTATCACGACGTGCATACGAGTATCACGATGGTCATGCGAGTGTCATACGAGTATCATGATGGTCATACGAGTATCACGACGGTCATACGAGTGTCATACGAGTATCACGACGGTCATACGAGTATCACGACGGTCATACGAGTATCACGACGGTCATACGAGTATCACGACGGTCATACGAGTATCACGACGTGCATACGAGTATCACGACGGTCATACGAGTATCACGACGGTCATACGAGTATCACGACGTGCATACGAGTATCACGACGGTCATACGAGTATCACGACACTCATACGAGTATCACGATGGTCATACGAGTATCACGACGGTCATACGAGTATCACGATGGTCATACGAGTATCACGATGTGCACGAGTATACGAATATCACGATGGTCATACGAGTATCACGACGGTCATAAGAGTATCACGATGTGCACGAGTATACGAGTATCACGATGGTCATACGAGTATCACGATGGTCATACGAGTATCACGATGGTCATACGAGTATAACGATGGTCATACGAGTATCACGACGGTCATACGAGTATCACGATGTGCACGAGTATACGAGTATCACGACGGTCATACGAGTATCACGACGGTCATACGAGTATCACGATGGTCATACGAGTATCACGATGGTCATACGAGTATCACGACGGTCATACGAGTATCACGAGGGTCATACGAGTATCACGATGGTCATACGAGTATAACGATGGTCATACGAGTATCACGACGGTCATAAGAGTATCACGATGTGCACGAGTATACGAGTATCACGACGGTCATACGAGTATCACGATGTGCACGAGTATAAGAGTATCACGATGGTCATACGAGTATCACGACGGTCATACGAGTATCACGATGGTCATACGAGTATTACGACGGTCATACGAGTATCACGATGTGCACGAGTATACAAGTATCACGACGGTCATACGAGTATCACGACGGTCATACGAGTATCACGACGGTCATACGAGTATCACGACGGTCATACGAGTATCACGACGGTCATACGAGTATCACGATGGTCATACGAGTATCACGATGTGCACGAGTATACGAGTATCACGATGGTCATACGAGTATCACGACGGTCATAAGAGTATCACGATGTGCACGAGTATACGAGTATCACGATGGTCATACGAGTATCACGACGGTCATACGAGTATCACGATGGTCATACGAGTATCACGATGGTCATACGAGTATCACGATGGTCATACGAGTGTCATACGAGTATCACGATGGTCATACGAGTATCACGACGTGCATACGAGTATCACGATGGTCATGCGAGTGTCATACGAGTATCACGATGTGCAAACGAGTATCACGATGGTCATACGAGTATCACGATGGTCATACGAGTATCACGATGGTCATACGAGTATCACGACGGTCATACGAGTATCACGATGGTCATACGAGTATCACGACGCGCATACGAGTATCACGATGGTCATACGAGTGTCATACGAGTATCACGATGGTCATACGAGTATCACGACGTGCATATGAGTATCACGATGGTCATACGAGTGTCATACGAGTATCACGACGGTCATACGAGTATCACGATGGTCATACGAGTATCACGACGTGCATACGAGTATCACGATGGTCATGCGAGTGTCAGACGAGTATCACGACGTGCATACGAGTATCACGATGGTCATACGAGTATCACGATGGTCATATTAGTATCACGACGGTCATACGAGTATCACGATGGTCATGCGAGTGTCATACGAGTATCACGATGTGCATACGAGTATCACGATGGTCATACGAGTATCACGATGGTCATACGAGTATCACGATGGTCATATGAGTATCACGACGGTCATACGAGTATCACGACGGTCATATGAGTATCACGATGGTCATACGAGTATCACGACGTGCATACGAGTATCACGATGGTCATACGAGTGTCATACGAGTATCACGATGGTCATACGAGTATCATGACGGTCATACGAGTATCAAGATGGTCATACGAGTATCACGACGTGCATACGAGTATCACGATGGTCATACGAGTGTCATACGAGTATCACGACGGTCATACGAGTATCACGACGGTCATACGAGTATCACGACGGTCATACGAGTATCACGACGGTCATACGAGTATCACGACGGTCATACGAGTATCACGACGGTCATACGAGTATCACGACGTGCATACGAGTATCACGACGGTCATACGAGTATCACGACGTGCATACGAGTATCACGACGGTCATACGAGTATCACGACGGTCATACGAGTATCACGATGGTCATACGAGTATCACGACGGTCATACGAGTATCACGATGGTCATACGAGTATCACGATGTGCACGAGTATACGAGTATCACGATGGTCATACAAGTATCACGACGGTCAAAAGAGTATCACGATGTGCACGAGTATACGAGTATCACGATGGTCATACGAGTATCACGACGGTCATACGAGTATCACGATGGTCATACGAGTATCACGATGGTCATACGAGTATCACGATGGTCATACGAGTGTCATACGAGTATCACGATGGTCATACGAGTATCACGACGTGCATACGAGTATCACGATGGTCATGCGAGTGTCATACGAGTATCACGATGTGCAAACGAGTATCACGATGGTCATACGAGTATCACGATGGTCATACGAGTATCACGATGGTCATACGAGTATCACGATGGTCATACGAGTATCACGACGGTCATACGAGTATCACGACGGTCATACGAGTATCACGACGCGCATACGAGTATCACGATGGTCATACGAGTGTCA
The DNA here is from genome assembly GCF_026437365.1 of Eucyclogobius newberryi. Lineage (NCBI taxonomy): Eukaryota > Metazoa > Chordata > Actinopteri > Gobiiformes > Gobiidae > Eucyclogobius > Eucyclogobius newberryi. The sequence goes on along the minus strand of NW_027315757.1, from coordinate 35,519,109 downwards.
TACGAGTATCACGATGGTCATACGAGTATCACGACGTGCATACGAGTATCACGCTGGTCATACGAGTGTCATACGAGTATCACGACGGTCATACGAGTATCACGATGGTCATACGAGTATCACGACGTGCATACGAGTATCACGATGGTCATGCGAGTGTCATACGAGTATCACGACGTGCATACGAGTATCACGATGGTCATACGAGTATCACGATGGTCATATTAGTATCACGACGGTCATACGAGTATCACGATGGTCATGCGAGTGTCATACGAGTATCACGATGTGCATACGAGTATCACGATGGTCATACGAGTATCACGATGGTCATACGAGTATCACGATGGTCATATGAGTATCACGACGGTCATACGAGTATCACGACGGTCATACGAGTATCACGATGGTCATACGAGTATCACGACGTGCATACGAGTATCACGATGGTCATACGAGTGTCATACGAGTATCACGATGGTCATACGAGTATCATGACGGTCATACGAGTATCACGATGGTCATACGAGTATCACGACGTGCATACGAGTATCACGATGGTCATGCGAGTGTCATAACTGTATCATGATGGTCATACGAGTATCACGACGGTCATACGAGTGTCATACGAGTATCACGACGGTCATACGAGTATCACGACGGTCATACGAGTATCACGACGTGCATACGAGTATCACGACGGTCATACGAGTATCACGACGGTCATACGAGTATCACGACGGTCATACGAGTATCACGACGTGCATACGAGTATCACGACGGTCATACGAGTATCACGACGTGCATACGAGTGTCATGACGGTCATGGCAAGGCAAGGCAAGTTTATTTGTAGAGCACATTTCATAAACAAGGCAATTCAAAGTGCTTCACAGCAGGAAAAATGCATTCAAATCACAAAGAAATGACAGAAACAGAAATACAATAAAATTAACTAAATTAAAAATTATCAATCCAACTGATTTTCTAAACTAATAAAATCACAAACAAAAGAGAAGAGTGCAAAGAAAAAATCCTTTCAGTCATATGCGCAGCTAAACAAAACTGTTTTTAGCTTAGATTTGAACATTGTCAGAGTAGAAACTGTTCTTCAGGAAGACTGTTCCAGATTTTAGCTGCATAAAACTGAAACGCAGATTCCCCATGTTTTGTCCTGACTCTGGCACCAGCAGGAGGCCGGTCCATGTTCAGTCCTGACTCTGGCACCAGCAGGAGGCCGGTCCCTGAGGTCCTCAGAGTCCGAGATGGTTGATATGGCACTAACATATCCAAGATGTACTTTGGTGCTAGGCCATGGAGAGACTTGTACACAAGCAGAGCTGCTTTAAAGTCTATTCTCTGAGCCACAGGGAGCAGTGCAGAGACCTGAGAACAGGACTAATGTGATCGTACTTCCTGGTTCTAGTCAGGACCCGAGCAGCAGCGTTCTGGATGTACTGCAGCTGTTTTACAGCTCGTTTGGAGAGACCAGTGAGCGGCCGTTACAGTCTAATCTACTGGAGACAAACGCGTGGATAAGTCTCTCTAAATCTGGTTTTGACACTATATTTTTGATTTTGGCAATGTTTTTTAGATGGTAAAAAGCTGCTGATGTTATTGATTTGACGTGGCTATTAAAGTTCAAGTCTGAGTCCATTATTACCCCCAGATTTCTAATTTGGTTTGTAGGTTTTAGAGCGAGACTCTGGAGGTGACCGCTAACACTTTCTCTTTGTTTCTGTGGGCCAAAAACGATTATTTCAGTCTTGTCTGAGTTCAGCTGGAGAAAGTTGTTTTGCATCCACAAACTGATCTGTTGGATGCAGTGACAGAGTGAATCTACTGGTCCATAGTCACCTGCCGATAGTGAAACATAGATCTGAGTGTCGTCTGCATCATTGTGATAGGACACATTTTCACTGCGTATCAACTGACCCAACGGCAGCATGTAGAGGTTGAACAGAAGGGGACCCAGGACTGACCCTTGGGGCACTCCACAGGTCAGGGTCATGTGGTCTGAGACACAGCTACCAATTTCAACAAAGTACTTCCTGTCTTCCAGATAGGACCTTAACCAGTTTAGGGCAGTGCCAGTGATGCCCACCCAGTCCTCTAGTCTCTGTAAGAGGATCCCATGATCGACAGTGTCAAAAGCAGCACTCAGATCTAACAGAATTAAGACTGAGGCTTTGCCCGTGTCAGTGTTCAGGCGGATGTCATTTGTCACCTTGACAAGAGCAGTCTCAGTGCTGTGATGAGGTCTAAAACCTGACTGAAAAACATCAAATGAGTTGTTTATTAAGAGGAAATCTGTGAGCTGTTGGTAAACAACCTTTTCAAGCCCCAAAATGGCAGATTAGAGATGGGCCGGTAATGACTCAGTACTGCGGCATCAAGACTGCTCTTCTTTAGGAGAGGCTTTATGACCGCAGTTTTCAAAGACATTGGGAATGTTCCAGATTGAAGCGACATGTTAACTATTTGAGTGAATGGTGCTAACAAACTGTTCAGCACAGACTTTAGAAATCTGGTGGGTAACACATCAAGGCAGCATGTAGATGAACTCAGACTGGTGATGATCTCATGGACAGTTTTGTCAGTTACTGGTGCAAAGTGAGTTAGCTCTAAGTGTCTTGGTGGTTTTAGGGTAATTTTTTGCATTGTGGGATTTATAGCATTTTTAATGCCCTGAACTTTGTCATTAAAGAATATTGCAAACTCATTACACTTGGATGTGGAAATGAGTTCTAACGGCAGCTGAGCTGGAGGGTTTGTTAATCTGTTTACTGTGGCAAACAGGACACGCGAGTTGTTACTGCAGCTTCCAATTATTTCAGAAAAATATCTTTCCCTAGTTCTACATAAGATTAGGTTGTACATGTTCAGCTTCTCTTTGTAAATCTCTTTTTGAACCTGGAGCTTTGACTTGCGCCATTTCCGTTCGGCCCTGCGGCACTCCCTTTTCTGTGCCCTGACCCAATCATCATTTCTCCACGGCGCCTTCTGCTTATTTTTAACCATTTTAGCCTTTATAGGGGCGATGGTGTCCAGAACATTCAAAACACTAGATGTAACAGAGTTCAACAAATCATTTACATTAGAACATGAGACATTTTCAAAGTTTATCATTTCCATAAACAGTGCACCTGTGCCATCACTTATGTGTCTCCTCTGAACAACTGCAGGACCAACCGGAGGTTTGGGAGAAACAGACAGGTCAAAGAAGACACAGAAATGATCAGACAGAGCAACATCGATCACATTAACATTTGAAATATTTACCCCCTTTGTAATTATGAGATCTAGAGTGTGTCCTTTGCTGTGGGTGGGGCCTCTCACATGCTGAGTAAGACTGAAGGTTTCAAGGACAGCATCAAGCTCTTTAGCGTTTCTGTCACAAATATTATCAACATGCACATTGAAATCACCTGTAATGACCAAACCATCAAAGTCTGTGCATACGACTGAAAGCATCTCAGTAAAATCATCAATAAAACTTTGGCAGTGCTGGGGAGGCTTGTATAAAACAATGAAGAGAATGGATGGAGACCGTTTTAGCTCCATTTTAAAGGATACATACTCAAATGATGAAAACACCCCAAAAGACAACCTGTGGGTAATTATTTCATCTCTAAAGACAGCACAGACTCCACCCCCTTTTTTGTTTTCTCGTGTTTCAGATTCAAACTTAAAGTTGGGTGGAGCAGATTCTATCAGAACTACATTTCCTGTGTTTTTGTCAAGCCATGTTTCAGTTAAAAACATAAAATCAAGATTATAAGAAGAAATAAAATTATTAATTAAGAGAGATTTGTTACATAAGGATCTGACATTTAGCACAGCAAGTTTCAGACTAGTTTCAGTGGGACTGGGCTTTATCTTTTCACAGGGAATATGAATCACATTTCTCAGATTGGGCCTGACTCGCATTTTGTTTTTCCATCTCTGTGATGATGTGACTACAGAAATAGCACTAGGGAGGGCTCTTTTTACATAGGGCCCCGGGTTGGTTTGATTTTTAATGTGACAATAAGTCCCGGCAACGCTGAGACCCAGTGCATCCTAGCTATGGGAGATACCAGGTGCAAGGCGAGGTTGGATGGGTGGTGGGGCTTTTGTAGCCAAGGAGAGTTTGGGACCAGGTGAGAGGCGAGGGGGGATGGGTGGTGGGGCTTTTGTTGGTGTAGTCGGTACTGACATAGCCCTTGCTATATTGGGCGTGAGTGGAGCCATCTTAATGCCTGATTTGATCAGACTTTCAAAATGGCTGGGAAGGCCCATGGGTGAGAGTGGAGATGAGAAGGAGAATGATGAATCTTTAGTGGGAGTAGATGTTGCAGGGGGAACCCAGGGCTGGTGTGAAGGCAGGGGCGATGACAGGGATGTTGTTGGGCCTGTCACAGATGGATCCAAGGCCTTTGAAGATTGTTCCTTTGCTGGAGGCGGTTGAGGTGAATGTGGAGCAGCTGGAGCTGAATCCTTTGCTGGTGGTGGTGGAGCAGCTGCTGATGAATCCTTTGGTGGAGGCTGAGGTTGTGGTGCTTTTGATGTTGAAACATTGGCTCGGTCTCTGGCTGATGGAGCAGGAATTCTTCTCTCATTCCTCTCTTCTCTAACTATCTGCTCAGGACCCTGTCCAGGCCCAGTCCAATGCCTCAGAGCGTGGAGCAGGTTCTCTGTCAGCACCCTCACTCCACCTCTGCATAGGTGGGGGCCATTTCTCTTAAACAGGTCCTCTCGTTTCCAGAATAGATAGAAGTTCTCAATGTAGTGTAGTCCTCTCGGGGGACACTCTTTGGACAGCCATGTGTTCAGCTGAAGAAGCCGGCTAAACTTGTTTATCCTCCTGTCGATGTTTGGAAGAGGTCCACTTATGAATGTTTTGATTTCCATTTTATCAAGCACGTCGAATAACTTCAAGAAGTCTTTTTTCAAAACTTCAGTCTGTTCCCGCCGCATGTCCACTGCACCCACGTGCACAATCAGCTGTTTAGCTCCTCCATGCTTAGCCATAATATTTGGAAGGAGTGACGTTATCTCAGAAACAGTGGCGCTTGGAAAAGAATGTGTGTTTATCTTTTCATGCGTCACGTGACTTATCGCGCCGTCCCCAACCAAAACAATCTGCGTGACCTTGGCTCCTGGCACAGATCCTCCTCGCTGTATTTTGGCCACGTCATCTTTCCTTTTTTCATTTAATTTCATCTCTGAAAGTGGTAAAAATCTGTTGGTGAGCTGTATTTTAGGTGACTTCACGTTATCTTTGTATCGTTTAGGCTTTGCTCCAAGTTTGTTCCAAGAAACAGCCTGGTCTTTCTGGTTTTTAGACAGTTTTGGAAACGACACAGAGTCACTGCGGTTTAGGTTGAAAGTAGCAGTTTTTCTTGTAAAAAGTGTGCTCTTCTTACCGTCGGTTGACACAGGAATGGTATCGTGAAGAACTTTTTCAGATTCCAAAACAAATATCCGTGTTTTCAGCTCATTAATTTCTTGTTGATATTTCCGACAGCGTTCACAGTCTTTCTCACTTCTTCTCCCGGACATGTCGCTGGCGTCAGATATGTCGTTAAAACTGGAAAAATGTTCTTAAAATCCTTGGTTTACTTGAAAAAGTCTAAAGCAAAAATGTTTGGAAGACAAAAACTGATTAAAAAGCAAAATAAATAAGGAAAGCAGCGATAGCAAGCGGAGCGAGCAAAAAAGCGTGTGCACTCTTCGGAAGCAGGATATACAGTCATACGAGTATCACGATGGTCATACGAGTATCACGATGGTCACACGAGTATCACGATGGTCATATTAGTACTTACTGGACACGACTTTCAACCATCTTAACATCTCCTGTGTTTCCTGCAGAAAAGATTGTTCATGTTTTGGTTGGTTTAAGCAGCAGAAAGTTACATCTCCAGAAGCAGATTCAGGGGCAAAGCTCTCTCAACGTTTGCAGATGTTAAAATGTGTCATTTAAGGCTGATCACATTTGTTTTAGACGTTAGAACTTTACCTGTGTTAAAGCCATGCTCGTGCGCTTTGTGCCAGAACGGCTGGTGCTGTTGAGAGCAGGCTTCTCGGGGGCCTAAAGAGACAAAAATACAGATTATTTTCAGAATGTGCACATCTGTGGCTTTAACACTATCGTCACTTACCACATTGTTATCATGTTCAGGCAGAATGTGCAAATAAGCTGGGAGCTGTATCTCACTGTACAACGGCTCTGTGTCCGTGGGTGGAGGAGGGGGACTGAAGGCCGGTGGTGGAGGTCTCATCTGCAGCAGATCACGCAGCAACATTCAATATCATGATGTTTTGTTGCATTATTGCATTGTTACATTATCTATTGGGAACGCACTGCTGACGACTCATGAAAAGCTGGTTCAAATTCAGTATACGGTGTGCAAATACTCAGAGCCGGCTCCCATAATTAATACCTGAGAAGTCAGCGATGCCGATGAGACGTACGGCTGCTTGGGCTGAGGGGGCCGAGGTGGAACAGCAGGTTTCTCTTGGCTCTCATCCTGAAATAAAGCTCCATTACAACATGTTCATTCAGTTGCAATTCAGTACGATACTGTCAAACGCAGTCCAACCGAAAGCACACAGTAAAGCAGAATAAAAGTAGAATCTACCATTGAGCGATATGTGCCAAAGAGGGTCCCGTGTTCGTCTGTGGGAGCTGGAGCCACGGATTCTCCACTGTTTTCATTGTCAGAGGACTGAAGAATAGAACGTGTTAAAGATAAGAGAGCGCACACGTTTCAGCTGGTTCTTTGTCACATACTACCATAGACGTGGGCTTGGGTGCGGAGGAGAAGCTGCCATAGTAACCAGTTGGAGGTGGGGGTCGCTTAGGTCGAGGGAACGAAGACGATCTCTTGACTTCTATATTTCTGAGAGACTAAATGGGAAATACTATTTAATTTACATCAAATGTATTCAAGAGCTTAAGTCTACTGCAGATCCAGAGGAAAAGGACAGAACTTATAGGAAGTTTAAAAAAAACACTCTTAATAGAAGAAATCTTATGAACAAAAACAAAAAACTCTTATTAAAAAACTCCTGTAAACAGGACCTCTCATATCTAAATAAGGAATGGAGGGCATTTTTATGGTTTTGCTGTACTTACTTTTTACTGTCTTAAGAGGAGTAATGTGCCATATGCATAAAGGTGATTTACATTGCTAGTTACATGAGCGTCTTGTGCCATAACAATGTTGTTTAGCTGCATTATACAGAGATAGCTTACATTACTCGGTGCTAAGGGTCCAGGGGCCGGTCCAGGGGCCGGCTCAGGGGCCGGCTCAGGCGCGCTCGCTACAGGAGGCTGGAATCAGAAGAGAGATTCTGGTAAAACAAATGAAAATTATAATAATAATAAAGTAATGTAATGTAATATATACAGTAAATGGTCATACATAATTGATATATAACTCTGTATAATGTTCTCTTACTGTTTCACTGCTTGTTTCCTCGGTGGAGCTCTGGTTCTCAGGAACATCCAGGTGGATTTTGGCCCTGGGAAGTGGCACAGGTTCTGGTGTTTGGTCAGATTCTCCATCGTCCGACAGAGCGGGCTGAAAACAACACAAACGCAGGATCTGTGCTGTGTTGCATTGCACTTATGGCAATCAGACTCCTATTTATTGCCGGCACTTTGAGTACTTTATTTTTCATCGTTAACTGTGTTCATTTTTCACCACTACTACACCAGATTATACCGGTTCTTATTACGATTCTGTTTTCAATATCAAACGAATACCGCAGGACTGTAATTGTTACCTGTGTAGTTTCTGACGGGCGGCTGACATCTTCGCTCGTCTCCTGTTCATCGGACGGACCTGGAGACGTGCTGGACTCTGGGTTGAGTGAAATGTCAATAGTGTCAATCGTTTCCTGGCCGTCTTCATCGCCAGACGCCTGTCGAAGAAAACAACCTCTTGTAACAGAAAGTACTCAATAACACGACACTGTATGCTTTCTATGCATCATTTACATACCTGTGTCGTGCCTGGATCTTCTGGGGCACTTTGGATTGTGTCGTAGGAGCTCGTTATGCCAGAGGTCATCATGAAACCTTCTGTGAGGGTCATACATATATGTTTAAAGTAGAAATCTGGTTATCTTTGGCACAAGAAAACAAGAGAACCATGGCAGCAGTTTGATGAGGTATAAATGAGTGTAAAAAGAAATCATGTTGTTCTTACCGTCACTCTCCAGTACGAATATGTTCTACCACTAATCCATCATGCTCCAGCAGCTCCAGCAGCAGCAGCAGCTCCAGCAGCGTGGATTCTGGTTTGTTCCACAGATGCCACAGATATTTGCTCCTCCTTTTCTTTTTGTCTTGCCCTCGTGCCCTCTCCCTGACGTTCATCCTGTCTTCGTCTGTAAAGGTGTGTTTCCCTGAGCTGGGCGGGTCATCCACATGTGAAGGTCTGAACAAGCACAGGATTGACCTTGTACACAATGTTATTTAATCTGTGCTATAAGTTTTATATTTGTATTTGTTTGTATTTGTTATATTTATTTTACATTTATTTTTTGGTTATTATACTGGAGTGTATTTGTCAGATTGTATATGATCAGAACTGGTTGAACTGGCCCAGTCAGTGACTGTTTGAGTGACGGCTTTCTGGCTTTGTCGTGTGACGGAAGTTTCATTTTGTTGACAGATCTGTGACATGACTCATGCACCGGTTCTTGTCTTTGTTTTTTGGGTTCAACTAAACAACTGTCATCTGGCGTTTGTATCAACACGTTACATGCATTTTAAAACAGGGAATGCCTTCACTGGCCTTTGAGCCATTCTAAAGTCGTTGAGAAAAGACCATTTATTTTAGGTGCTGTTCATACTAAGCATAGCTTTATTTTTAAATTGTTGACAGGGACATTGTCCAGACCAGGAAGCTGCAGCATGAGTTATGCTTGTTATGGCGTTACATTCCTTGAGATGATTTATGTCTCATACCTTTACCTTGTCCAGTAGATTAGACTGTAAAGACCTGCTCACCGGCCACGCCAAACGAGGCTGCAGCACATCCAGAACGTCCTGACCTGAACCAGGAAGTACCATCACATTAGTCCTGACCTGAACCAGGAAGTACCATCACATTAGTCCTGACAAGAACCAGGAAGTACCATCACATTAGTCCTGACCTGAACCAGGAAGTACCATCACATTAGTCCTGACAAGAACCAGGAAGTACCATCACATTAGTCCTGACAAGAACCAGGAAGTACCATCACATTAGTCCTGACCTGAACCAGGAAGTACCATCACATTAGTCCTGACCAGAACCAGGAAGTACCATCACATTAGTCCTGACAAGAACCAGGAAGTACCATCACATTAGTCCTGACAAGAACCAGGAAGTACCATCACATTAGTCCTGACCTGAACCAGGAAGTACCATCACATTAGTCCTGACAAGAACCAGAAAGTACCATCACATTAGTCCTGACAAGAACCAGGAAGTACCATCACATTAGTCCTGACCAGAACCAGGAAGTACCATCACATTAGTCCTGACAAGAACCAGGAAGTACCATCACATTAGTCCTGACCAGAACCAGGAAGTACCATCACATTAGTCCTGACCTGAACCAGGAAGTACCATCACATTAGTCCTGACAAGAACCAGGAAGTACCATCACATTAGTCCTGACAAGAACCAGAAAGTACCATCACATTAGTCCTGACCTGAACCAGGAAGTACCATCACATTAGTCCTGACAAGAACCAGGAAGTACCATCACATTAGTCCTGACAAGAACCAGGAAGTACCATCACATTAGTCCTGACCTAAACCAGGAAGTACCATCACATTAGTCCTGACAAGAACCAGGAAGTACCATCACATTAGTCCTGACAAGAACCAGGAAGTACCATCACATTAGTCCTGACAAGAACCAGGAAGTACCATCACATTAGTCCTGACAAGAACCAGGAAGTACCATCACATTAGTCCTGACAAGAACCAGGAAGTACCATCACATTAGTCCTGACCCGAACCAGGAAGTACCATCACATTAGTCCTGACAAGAACCAGGAAGTACCATCACATTAGTCCTGACCTGAACCAGGAAGTACCATCACATTAGTCCTGACAAGAACCAGGAAGTACCATCACATTAGTCCTGACAAGAACCAGGAAGTACCATCACATTAGTCCTGACAAGAACCAGGAAGTACCATCACATTAGTCCTGACAAGTACCAGGAAGTACCATCACATTAGTCCTGACCTGAACCAGGAAGTACCATCACATTAGTCCTGACCTGAACCAGGAAGTACCATCGAATTAGTCGGGACAAGAACCAGGAAGTACCATCACATTAGTCCTGACAAGAACCAGGAAGTACCATCACATTAGTCCTGACAAGAACCAGGAAGTACCATCACATTAGTCCTGACAAGAACCAGGAAGTACCATCACATTAGTCCTGACAAGAATCAGGAAGTACCATCACATTAGTCCTGACCTGAACCAGGAAGTACCATCGAATTAGTCCTGACAAGAACCAGGAAGTACCATCACATTAGTCCTGACAAGAACCAGGAAGTACCATCACATTAGTCCTGACCTGAACCAGGAAGTACCATCACATTAGTCCTGACAAGAACCAGGAAGTACCATCACATTAGTCCTGACCTGAACCAGGAAGTACCATCACATTAGTCCTGACAAGAACCAGGAAGTACCATCACATTAGTCCTGACAAGAACCAGGAAGTACCATCACATTAGTCCTGACAAGAACCAGGAAGTACCATCACATTAGTCCTGACAAGAACCAGGAAGTACCATCACATTAGTCCTGACAAGAACCAGGAAGTACCATCACATTAGTCCTGACAAGAACCAGGAAGTACCATCACATTAGACCTGACAAGAACCAGGAAGTACCATCACATTAGTCCTGACCAGAACCAGGAAGTACCATCACATTAGTCCTGACCAGAACCAGGAAGTACCATCACATTAGTCCTGACCTGAACCAGGAAGTACCATCACATTAGTTCTGACAAGAACCAGGAAGTACCATCACATTAGTCCTGACCTGAACCAGGAAGTACCATCACATTAGTCCTGACCTGAACCAGGAAGTACCATCACATTAGTCCTGACCTGAACCAGGAAGTACCATCACATTAGTCCTGACCTGAACCAGGAAGTACCATCACATTAGTCCTGACAAGAACCAGGAAGTACCATCACATTAGTCCTGACCAGAACCAGGAAGTACCATCACATTAGTCCTGACAAGAACCAGGAAGTACCATCACATTAGTCCTGACCTGAACCAGGAAGTACCATCACATTAGTCCTGACAAGAACCAGGAAGTACCATCACATTAGTCCTGACAAGAACCAGGAAGTACCATCACATTAGTCCTGACCAGAACCAGGAAGTACCATCACATTAGTCCTGACCAGAACCAGGAAGTACCATCACATTAGTCCTGACCTGAACCAGGAAGTACCATCACATTAGTCCTGACAAGAACCAGGAAGTACCATCACATTAGTCCTGACCTGAACCAGGAAGTACCATCACATTAGTCCTGACCTGAACCAGGAAGTACCATCACATTAGTCCTGACAAGAACCAGGAAGTACCATCACATTAGTCCTGACCTGAACCAGGAAGTACCATCACATTAGTCCTGACAAGAACCAGGAAGTACCATCACATTAGTCCTGACCTGAACCAGGAAGTACCATCACATTAGTCCTGACCAGAACCAGGAAGTACCATCACATTAGTCCTGACCTGAACCAGGAAGTACCATCACATTAGTCCTGACAAGAACCAGGAAGTACCATCACATTAGTCCTGACAAGAACCAGGAAGTACCATCACATTAGTCCTGACCTGAACCAGGAAGTACCATCACATTAGTCCTGACCTGAACCAGGAAGTACCATCACATTAGTTCTGACAAGAACCAGGAAGTACCATCACATTAGTCCTGACAAGAACCAGGAAGTACCATCACATTAGTCCTGACCTAAACCAGGAAGTACCATCACATTAGTCCTGACAAGAACCAGGAAGTACCATCACATTAGTCCTGAATAAAACCAGGAAGTACCATCACATTAGTCCTGACCAGAACCAGGAAGTACCATCACATTAGTCCTGACCTGAACCAGGAAGTACCATCACATTAGTCCTGACAAGAACCAGGAAGTACCATCACATTAGTCCTGACAAGAACCAGGAAGTACCATCACATTAGTCCTGACCAGAACCAGGAAGTACCATCACATTAGTCCTGACAAGAACCAGGAAGTACCATCACATTAGTCCTGACCTGAACCAGGAAGTACCATCACATTAGTCCTGACAAGAACCAGGAAGTACCATCACATTAGTCCTGACAAGAACCAGGAAGTACCATCACATTAGTCCTGACCAGAACCAGGAAGTACCATCACATTAGTCCTGACCAGAACCAGGAAGTACCATCACATTAGTCCTGACCTGAACCAGGAAGTACCATCACATTAGTCCTGACAAGAACCAGGAAGTACCATCACATTAGTCCTGACCTGAACCAGGAAGTACCATCACATTAGTCCTGACCTGAACCAGGAAGTACCATCACATTAGTCCTGACAAGAACCAGGAAGTACCATCACATTAGTCCTGACCTGAACCAGGAAGTACCATCACATTAGTCCTGACAAGAACCAGGAAGTACATCACATTAGTCCTGACCAGAACCAGGAAGTACCATCACATTAGTCCTGACCAGAACCAGGAAGTACCATCACATTAGTCATGACCTGAACCAGGAAGTACCATCACATTAGTCCTGACAAGAACCAGGAAGTACCATCACATTAGTCCTGACAAGAACCAGGAAGTACCATCACATTAGTCCTGACCTGAACCAGGAAGTACCATCACATTAGTCCTGACCTGAACCAGGAAGTACCATCACATTAGTCCTGACCTGAACCAGGAAGTACCATCACATTAGTCCTGACAAGAACCAGGAAGTACCATCACATTAGTCCTGACCAGAACCAGGAAGTACCATCACATTAGTCCTGACCAGAACCAGGAAGTACCATCACATTAGTCCTGACCAGAACCAGGAAGTACCATCACATTAGTCCTGACCTGAACCAGGAAGTACCATCACATTAGTTCTGACAAGAACCAGGAAGTACCATCACATTAGTCCTGACCAGAACCAGGAAGTACCATCACATTAGTCCTGACAAGAACCAGGAAGTACCATCACATTAGTCCTGACCAGAACCAGGAAGTACCATCACATTAGTCCTGACCAGAACCAGGAAGTACCATCACATTAGTCCTGACCTGAACCAGGAAGTACCATCACATTAGTCCTGACAAGAACCAGGAAGTACCATCACATTAGTCCTGACCTGAACCAGGAAGTACCATCACATTAGTCCTGACCTGAACCAGGAAGTACCATCACATTAGTCCTGACAAGAACCAGGAAGTACCATCACATTAGTCCTGACCTGAACCAGGAAGTACCATCACATTAGTCCTGACAAGAACCAGGAAGTACCATCACATTAGTCCTGACCTGAACCAGGAAGTACCATCACATTAGTCCTGACCAGAACCAGGAAGTACCATCACATTAGTCCTGACCTGAACCAGGAAGTACCATCACATTAGTCCTGACAAGAACCAGGAAGTACCATCACATTAGTCCTGACAAGAACCAGGAAGTACCATCACATTAGTCCTGACCTGAACCAGGAAGTACCATCACATTAGTCCTGACCTGAACCAGGAAGTACCATCACATTAGTTCTGACAAGAACCAGGAAGTACCATCACATTAGTCCTGACAAGAACCAGGAAGTACCATCACATTAGTCCTGACCTGAACCAGGAAGTACCATCACATTAGTCCTGACCTGAACCAGGAAGTACCATCACATTAGTCCTGACAAGAACCAGGAAGTACCATCACATTAGTCCTGACCTGAACCAGGAAGTACCATCACATTAGTCCTGACAAGAACCAGGAAGTACATCACATTAGTCCTGACCAGAACCAGGAAGTACCATCACATTAGTCCTGACCAGAACCAGGAAGTACCATCACATTAGTCATGACCTGAACCAGGAAGTACCATCACATTAGTCCTGACAAGAACCAGGAAGTACCATCACATTAGTCCTGACAAGAACCAGGAAGTACCATCACATTAGTCCTGACCTGAACCAGGAAGTACCATCACATTAGTCCTGACCTGAACCAGGAAGTACCATCACATTAGTCCTGACCTGAACCAGGAAGTACCATCACATTAGTCCTGACAAGAACCAGGAAGTACCATCACATTAGTCCTGACCAGAACCAGGAAGTACCATCACATTAGTCCTGACCAGAACCAGGAAGTACCATCACATTAGCCCTGACCTGAACCAGGAAGTACCATCACATTAGTCCTGACAAGAACCAGAAAGTACCATCACATTAGTCCTGACCCGAACCAGGAAGTACCATCACATTAGTCCTGACAAGAACCAGGAAGTACCATCACATTAGTCCTGACCTGAACCAGGAAGTACCATCACATTAGTCCTGACCTGAACCAGGAAGTACCATCACCTGAACCAGGAAGTACCATCACATTAGTCCTGACCTGAACCAGGAAGTACCATCACATTAGTCCTGACCTGAACCAGGAAGTACCATCACATTAGTCCTGACCTGAACCAGGAAGTACCATCGAATTAGTCCTGACAAGAACCAGGAAGTACCATCACATTAGTCCTGACAAGAACCAGGAAGTACCATCACATTAGTCCTGACAAGAACCAGGAAGTACCATCACATTAGTCCTGACAAGAACCAGGAAGTACCATCACATTAGTCCTGACCAGAACCAGGAAGTACCATCACATTAGTCCTGACCAGAACCAGGAAGTACCATCACATTAGTCCTGACCTGAACCAGGAAGTACCATCACATTAGTCCTGACAAGAACCAGGAAGTACCATCACATTAGTCCTGACCTGAACCAGGAAGTACCATCACATTAGTCCTGACAAGAACCAGGAAGTACCATCACATTAGTCCTGACAAGAACCAGGAAGTACCATCACATTAGTCCTGACCTGAACCAGGAAGTACCATCACATTAGTCCTGACAAGAACCAGGAAGTACCATCACATTAGTCCTGACAAGAACCAGGAAGTACCATCACATTAGTCCTGACCAGAACCAGGAAGTACCATCACATTAGCCCTGACCTGAACCAGGAAGTACCATCACATTAGTCCTGACAAGAACCAGAAAGTACCATCACATTAGTCCTGACAAGAACCAGGAAGTACCATCACATTAGTCCTGACAAGAACCAGGAAGTACCATCACATTAGTCCTGACTAGAACCAGGAAGTACCATCACATTAGTCCTGACAAGAACCAGGAAGTACCATCACATTAGTCCTGACCTAAACCAGGAAGTACCATCACATTAGTCCTGACAAGAACCAGGAAGTACCATCACATTAGTCCTGACAAGAACCAGGAAGTACCATCACATTAGTCCTGACCAGAACCAGGAAGTACCATCACATTAGTCCTGACCAGAACCAGGAAGTACCATCACATTAGTCCTGACCTGAACCAGGAAGTACCATCACATTAGTCCTGACAAGAACCAGGAAGTACCATCACATTAGTCCTGACCTGAACCAGGAAGTACCATCACATTAGTCCTGACCTGAACCAGGAAGTACCATCACATTAGTCCTGACAAGAACCAGGAAGTACCATCACATTAGTCCTGACCTGAACCAGGAAGTACCATCACATTAGTCCTGACAAGAACCAGGAAGTACCATCACATTAGTCCTGACCAGAACCAGGAAGTACCATCACATTAGTCATGACCTGAACCAGGAAGTACCATCACATTAGTCCTGACAAGAACCAGGAAGTACCATCACATTAGTCCTGACAAGAACCAGGAAGTACCATCACATTAGTCCTGACCTGAACCAGGAAGTACCATCACATTAGTCCTGACCTGAACCAGGAAGTACCATCACATTAGTCCTGACCTGAACCAGGAAGTACCATCACATTAGTCCTGACAAGAACCAGGAAGTACCATCACATTAGTCCTGACCAGAACCAGGAAGTACCATCACATTAGTCCTGACCAGAACCAGGAAGTACCATCACATTAGCCCTGACCTGAACCAGGAAGTACCATCACATTAGTCCTGACAAGAACCAGAAAGTACCATCACATTAGTCCTGACAAGAACCAGGAAGTACCATCACATTAGTCCTGACAAGAACCAGGAAGTACCATCACATTAGTCCTGACAAGAACCAGGAAGTACCATCACATTAGTCCTGACTAGAACCAGGAAGTACCATCACATTAGTCCTGACCAGAACCAGGAAGTACCATCACATTAGTCCTGACCAGAACCAGGAAGTACCATCACATTAGCCCTGACCTGAACCAGGAAGTACCATCACATTAGTCCTGACAAGAACCAGAAAGTACCATCACATTAGTCCTGACCCGAACCAGGAAGTACCATCACATTAGTCCTGACAAGAACCAGGAAGTACCATCACATTAGTCCTGACCTGAACCAGGAAGTACCATCACATTAGTCCTGACCTGAACCAGGAAGTACCATCACATTAGTCCTGACAAGAACCAGGAAGTACCATCACATTAGTCCTGACAAGAACCAGGAAGTACCATCACATTAGTCCTGACAAGTACCAGGAAGTACCATCACATTAGTCCTGACCTGAACCAGGAAGTACCATCACATTAGTCCTGACATGAACCAGGAAGTACCATCACATTAGTCCTGACAAGAACCAGGAAGTACCATCACATTAGTCCTGACCTGAACCAGGAAGTACCATCGAATTAGTCCTGACAAGAACCAGGAAGTACCATCACATTAGTCCTGACAAGAACCAGGAAGTACCATCACATTAGTCCTGACAAGAACCAGGAAGTACCATCACATTAGTCCTGACAAGAACCAGGAAGTACCATCACATTAGTCCTGACCAGAACCAGGAAGTACCATCACATTAGTCCTGACCAGAACCAGGAAGTACCATCACATTAGTCCTGACCTGAACCAGGAAGTACCATCACATTAGTCCTGACAAGAACCAGGAAGTACCATCACATTAGTCCTGACCTGAACCAGGAAGTACCATCACATTAGTCCTGACAAGAACCAGGAAGTACCATCACATTAGTCCTGACAAGAACCAGGAAGTACCATCACATTAGTCCTGACCTGAACCAGGAAGTACCATCACATTAGTCCTGACAAGAACCAGGAAGTACCATCACATTAGTCCTGACAAGAACCAGGAAGTACCATCACATTAGTCCTGACCAGAACCAGGAAGTACCATCACATTAGCCCTGACCTGAACCAGGAAGTACCATCACATTAGTCCTGACAAGAACCAGAAAGTACCATCACATTAGTCCTGACAAGAACCAGGAAGTACCATCACATTAGTCCTGACAAGAACCAGGAAGTACCATCACATTAGTCCTGACTAGAACCAGGAAGTACCATCACATTAGTCCTGACAAGAACCAGGAAGTACCATCACATTAGTCCTGACCTAAACCAGGAAGTACCATCACATTAGTCCTGACAAGAACCAGGAAGTACCATCACATTAGTCCTGACAAGAACCAGGAAGTACCATCACATTAGTCCTGACCAGAACCAGGAAGTACCATCACATTAGTCCTGACCAGAACCAGGAAGTACCATCACATTAGTCCTGACCTGAACCAGGAAGTACCATCACATTAGTCCTGACAAGAACCAGGAAGTACCATCACATTAGTCCTGACCTGAACCAGGAAGTACCATCACATTAGTCCTGACCTGAACCAGGAAGTACCATCACATTAGTCCTGACAAGAACCAGGAAGTACCATCACATTAGTCCTGACCTGAACCAGGAAGTACCATCACATTAGTCCTGACAAGAACCAGGAAGTACCATCACATTAGTCCTGACCAGAACCAGGAAGTACCATCACATTAGTCATGACCTGAACCAGGAAGTACCATCACATTAGTCCTGACAAGAACCAGGAAGTACCATCACATTAGTCCTGACAAGAACCAGGAAGTACCATCACATTAGTCCTGACCTGAACCAGGAAGTACCATCACATTAGTCCTGACCTGAACCAGGAAGTACCATCACATTAGTCCTGACCTGAACCAGGAAGTACCATCACATTAGTCCTGACAAGAACCAGGAAGTACCATCACATTAGTCCTGACCAGAACCAGGAAGTACCATCACATTAGTCCTGACCAGAACCAGGAAGTACCATCACATTAGCCCTGACCTGAACCAGGAAGTACCATCACATTAGTCCTGACAAGAACCAGAAAGTACCATCACATTAGTCCTGACAAGAACCAGGAAGTACCATCACATTAGTCCTGACAAGAACCAGGAAGTACCATCACATTAGTCCTGACAAGAACCAGGAAGTACCATCACATTAGTCCTGACTAGAACCAGGAAGTACCATCACATTAGTCCTGACAAGAACCAGGAAGTACCATCACATTAGTCCTGACAAGAACCAGGAAGTACCATCACATTAGTCCTGACAAGAACCAGGAAGTACCATCACATTAGTCCTGACCCGAACCAGGAAGTACCATCACATTAGTCCTGACAAGAACCAGGAAGTACCATCACATTAGTCCTGACCCGAACCAGGAAGTACCATCACATTAGTCCTGACAAGAACCAGGAAGTACCATCACATTAGTCCTGACCTGAACCAGGAAGTACCATCACATTAGTCCTGACCTGAACCAGGAAGTACCATCACATTAGTCCTGACAAGAACCAGGAAGTACCATCACATTAGTCCTGACAAGAACCAGGAAGTACCATCACATTAGTCCTGACCTGAACCAGGAAGTACCATCACATTAGTCCTGACCTGAACCAGGAAGTACCATCACATTAGTCCTGACAAGAACCAGGAAGTACCATCACATTAGTCCTGACCTGAACCAGGAAGTACCATCGAATTAGTCCTGACAAGAACCAGGAAGTACCATCACATTAGTCCTGACAAGAACCAGGAAGTACCATCACATTAGTCCTGACAAGAACCAGGAAGTACCATCACATTAGTCCTGACAAGAACCAGGAAGTACCATCACATTAGTCCTGACAAGAACCAGGAAGTACCATCACATTATTCCTGACAAGAACCAGGAAGTACCATCACATTAGTCCTGACCAGAACCAGGAAGTACCATCACATTAGTCCTGACCAGAACCAGGAAGTACCATCACATTAGTCCTGACCAGAACCAGGAAGTACCATCACATTAGTCCTGACTAGAACCAGGAAGTACCATCACATTAGTCCTGACCTGAACCAGGAAGTACCATCACATTAGCCCTGACCTGAACCAGGAAGTACCATCACATTAGTCCTGACAAGAACCAGGAAGTACCATCACATTAGTCCTGACAAGAACCAGGAAGTACCATCACATTAGTCCTGACCTGAACCAGGAAGTACCATCACATTAGTCCTGACCTGAACCAGGAAGTACCATCACATTAGTCCTGACAAGAACCAGGAAGTACCATCACATTAGTCCTGACAAGAACCAGGAAGTACCATCACATTAGTCCTGACAAGTACCAGGAAGTACCATCACATTAGTCCTGACCTGAACCAGGAAGTACCATCACATTAGTCCTGACAAGAACCAGGAAGTACCATCACATTAGTCCTGAAAAGAACCAGGAAGTACCATCACATTAGTCCTGACAAGTACCAGGAAGTACCATCACATTAGTCCTCACCTGAACCAGGAAGTACCATCACATTAGTCCTGACCTGAACCAGGAAGTACCATCACATTAGTCCTGACAAGAACCAGGAAGTACCATCACATTAGTCCTGACCTGAACCAGGAAGTACCATCGAATTAGTCCTGACAAGAACCAGGAAGTACCATCACATTAGTCCTGACAAGAACCAGGAAGTACCATCACATTAGTCCTGACAAGAACCAGGAAGTACCATCACATTAGTCCTGACAAGAACCAGGAAGTACCATCACATTAGTCCTGACCAGAACCAGGAAGTACCATCACATTAGTCCTGACCAGAACCAGGAAGTACCATCACATTAGTCCTGCCCTGAACCAGGAAGTACCATCACATTAGTCCTGACAAGAACCAGGAAGTACCATCACATTAGTCCTGACCTGAACCAGGAAGTACCATCACATTAGTCCTGACAAGAACCAGGAAGTACCATCACATTAGTCCTGACAAGAACCAGGAAGTACCATCACATTAGTCCTGACCTGAACCAGGAAGTACCATCACATTAGTCCTGACAAGAACCAGGAAGTACCATCACATTAGTCCTGACAAGAACCAGGAAGTACCATCACATTAGTCCTGACCAGAACCAGGAAGTACCATCACATTAGCCCTGACCTGAACCAGGAAGTACCATCACATTAGTCCTGACAAGAACCAGAAAGTACCATCACATTAGTCCTGACAAGAACCAGGAAGTACCATCACATTAGTCCTGACAAGAACCAGGAAGTACCATCACATTAGTCCTGACTAGAACCAGGAAGTACCATCACATTAGTCCTGACAAGAACCAGGAAGTACCATCACATTAGTCCTGACCTAAACCAGGAAGTACCATCACATTAGTCCTGACAAGAACCAGGAAGTACCATCACATTAGTCCTGACAAGAACCAGGAAGTACCATCACATTAGTCCTGACCAGAACCAGGAAGTACCATCACATTAGTCCTGACAAGAACCAGGAAGTACCATCACATTAGTCCTGACCTGAACCAGGAAGTACCATCACATTAGTCCTGACAAGAACCAGGAAGTACCATCACATTAGTCCTGACAAGAACCAGGAAGTACCATCACATTAGTCCTGACTAGAACCAGGAAGTACCATCACATTAGTCCTGACAAGAACCAGGAAGTACCATCACATTAGTCCTGACAAGAACCAGGAAGTACCATCACATTAGTCCTGACAAGAACCAGGAAGTACCATCACATTAGTCCTGACAAGAACCAGGAAGTACCATCACATTAGTCCTGACCCGAACCAGGAAGTACCATCACATTAGTCCTGACAAGAACCAGGAAGTACCATCACATTAGTCCTGACCCGAACCAGGAAGTACCATCACATTAGTCCTGACAAGAACCAGGAAGTACCATCACATTAGTCCTGACCTGAACCAGGAAGTACCATCACATTAGTCCTGACCTGAACCAGGAAGTACCATCACATTAGTCCTGACAAGAACCAGGAAGTACCATCACATTAGTCCTGACAAGAACCAGGAAGTACCATCACATTAGTCCTGACCTGAACCAGGAAGTACCATCACATTAGTCCTGACCTGAACCAGGAAGTACCATCACATTAGTCCTGACAAGAACCAGGAAGTACCATCACATTAGTCCTGACCTGAACCAGGAAGTACCATCGAATTAGTCCTGACAAGAACCAGGAAGTACCATCACATTAGTCCTGACAAGAACCAGGAAGTACCATCACATTAGTCCTGACAAGAACCAGGAAGTACCATCACATTAGTCCTGACAAGAACCAGGAAGTACCATCACATTAGTCCTGACAAGAACCAGGAAGTACCATCACATTAGTCCTGACAAGAACCAGGAAGTACCATCACATTAGTCCTGACCAGAACCAGGAAGTACCATCACATTAGTCCTGACCAGAACCAGGAAGTACCATCACATTAGTCCTGACCAGAACCAGGAAGTACCATCACATTAGTCCTGACCTGAACCAGGAAGTACCATCACATTAGTCCTGACAAGAACCAGGAAGTACCATCACATTAGTCCTGACCTGAACCAGGAAGTACCATCACATTAGTCCTGACCTGAACCAGGAAGTACCATCACATTAGTCCTGACAAGAACCAGGAAGTACCATCACATTAGTCCTGACCTGAACCAGGAAGTACCATCACATTAGTCCTGACAAGAACCAGGAAGTACCATCACATTAGTCCTGACCAGAACCAGGAAATACCATCACATTAGTCCTGACCAGAACCAGGAAGTACCATCACATTAGCCCTGACCTGAACCAGGAAGTACCATCACATTAGTCCTGACAAGAACCAGAAAGTACCATCACATTAGTCCTGACAAGAACCAGGAAGTACCATCACATTAGTCCTGACAAGAACCAGGAAGTACCATCACATTAGTCCTGACTAGAACCAGGAAGTACCATCACATTAGTCCTGACAAGAACCAGGAAGTACCATCACATTAGTCCTGACAAGAACCAGGAAGTACCATCACATTAGTCCTGACAAGAACCAGGAAGTACCATCACATTAGTCCTGACAAGAACCAGGAAGTACCATCACATTAGTCCTGACAAGAACCAGGAAGTACCATCACATTAGTCCTGACCCGAACCAGGAAGTACCATCACATTAGTCCTGACAAGAACCAGGAAGTACCATCACATTAGTCCTGACCTGAACCAGGAAGTACCATCACATTAGTCCTGACCTGAACCAGGAAGTACCATCACATTAGTCCTGACAAGAACCAGGAAGTACCATCACATTAGTCCTGACAAGAACCAGGAAGTACCATCACATTAGTCCTGACAAGTACCAGGAAGTACCATCACATTAGTCCTGACCTGAACCAGGAAGTACCATCACATTAGTCCTGACAAGAACCAGGAAGTACCATCACATTAGTCCTGACAAGAACCAGGAAGTACCATCACATTAGTCCTGACCTGAACCAGGAAGTACCATCGAATTAGTCCTGACAAGAACCAGGAAGTACCATCACATTAGTCCTGACAAGAACCAGGAAGTACCATCACATTAGTCCTGACTAGAACCAGGAAGTACCATCACATTAGTCCTGACAAGAACCAGGAAGTACCATCACATTAGTCCTGACAAGAACCAGGAAGTACCATCACATTAGTCCTGACAAGAACCAGGAAGTACCATCACATTAGTCCTGACAAGAACCAGGAAGTACCATCACATTAGTCCTGACAAGAACCAGGAAGTACCATCACATTAGTCCTGACCCGAACCAGGAAGTACCATCACATTAGTCCTGACAAGAACCAGGAAGTACCATCACATTAGTCCTGACCTGAACCAGGAAGTACCATCACATTAGTCCTGACCTGAACCAGGAAGTACCATCACATTAGTCCTGACAAGAACCAGGAAGTACCATCACATTAGTCCTGACAAGAACCAGGAAGTACCATCACATTAGTCCTGACAAGTACCAGGAAGTACCATCACATTAGTCCTGACCTGAACCAGGAAGTACCGTCACATTAGTCCTGACAAGAACCAGGAAGTACCATCACATTAGTCCTGACAAGAACCAGGAAGTACCATCACATTAGTCCTGACAAGAACCAGGAAGTACCATCACATTAGTCCTGACAAGAACCAGGAAGTACCATCACATTAGTCCTGACAAGAACCAGGAAGTACCATCACATTAGTCCTGACCTGAACCAGGAAGTACCATCACATTAGTTCTGACAAGAACCAGGAAGTACCATCACATTAGTCCTGACCTGAACCAGGAAGTACCATCACATTAGTCCTGACAAGAACCAGGAAGTACCATCACATTAGTCCTGACAAGAACCAGGAAGTACCATCACATTAGTCCTGACCTGAACCAGGAAGTACCATCACATTAGTCCTGACAAGAACCAGGAAGTACCATCACATTAGTCCTGACAAGAACCAGGAAGTACCATCACATTAGTCCTGACCTGAACCAGGAAGTACCATCACATTAGTCCTGACAAGAACCAGGAAGTACCATCACATTAGTCCTGACCTGAACCAGGAAGTACCATCACATTAGTCCTGACAAGAACCAGGAAGTACCATCACATTAGTCTGAGGACCTCAGGGACCGGCCTCCTGCTGGTGCCAGAGTCAGGACTAAACATGCAGCGGCCTCCTGCTGGTGCCAGAGTCAGGACTGAACATGGACCGGCCTCCTGCTGGTGCCATGACGCTGCGGCCGCGCCCCCTGGACAACACCAACTGCTCCGGGGCCTGTCTGGCACATGGTCCGGGGCGAGCAGCGGGACATAACGATCACTGATCGGACTGCGTCACATGAAGCCCGGTTTGAGTGACAGCTGCTGAGTGACAGTGTCTGGGTATCAATGATGATTATTTTGCGTAAAGTGAGGAATGCAGCAGTTTGCGATTCTCACTCTTAATAATAATAATAATAATAACTTTTATTTATATAGCGCTTTTCAGTGACCCAAAGACGCTGAACATAATAAAAAAGGGGGGTGTATTTACAGACAGGGGGGGACAACACGTACAGAACACATTAATATACAGATAAAATGAACAAGACAGAAGAAGTAGAGAGAAAAAGATGGGGATGTAACAGAGGGTAGAAGAGTAGGCAATGGGGTAGAGGAGGCTAGGGGTAGGGGAGGTCATAGGCTTGGGTGAAGAGGTCATGTTTTTAGGCGGGATTTGAATGTTGTGAGTGAGGGAGAGTGGGACGGGGGAGGGAGTTCCAGAGTCGGGGTTTCTTGTTTCATGTTACAGGGTTACCGTTGGCAACCAACTGACTTTTTGCAAAAGTGGATGTCAAGCAATCGTTGACACGGGCACGTCTCTGATCGTGGGCCCCGTGGCAGAAATCAGGGCTTTGCACAAAGTCATTGGAGCTCTGCCTTTGATCATGGGGGAGGTAAATATGCCCAGTGTTGGAACATGTACTGCACAAGAATCATGTACTGCACAAGAATCATGTACTGCACAAGAATCATGTACTGCACACACAAGAATCATGTACTGCACACACAAGAATCATGTACTGCACAAGAATCATGTACTGCACACACAAGAATCATGTACTGCACACACAAGAATCATGTACTGCACACACAAGAATCATGTACTACACAAGAATCATGTACTGCACACACAAGAATCATGTACTACACAAGAATCATGTACTGCACACACAAGAATCATGTACTGCACAAGAATCATGTACTACACAAGAATCATGTACTGCACACACAAGAATCATGTACTGCACACACAAGAATCATGTACTGCACACACAAGAATCATGTACTACACAAGAATCATGTACTGCACAAGAATCATGTACTGCACAAGAATCATGTACTGCACAAGAATCATGTACTGCACAAGAATCATGTACTACACAAGAATCATGTACTGCACACACAAGAATCATGTACTGCACAAGAATCATGTACTGCACACACAAGAATCATGTACTGCACACACAAGAATCATGTACTACACAAGAATCATGTACTGCACAAGAATCATGTACTGCACACACAAGAATCATGTACTGCACACACAAGAATCATGTACTACACAAGAATCATGTACTGCACAAGAATCATGTACTGCACACACAAGAATCATGTACTGCACAAGAATCATGTACTGCACACACAAGAATCATGTACTGCACAAGAATCATGTACTGCACAAGAATCATGTACTGCACAAGAATCATGTACTGCACACACAAGAATCATGTACTGCACAAGAATCATGTACTGCACACACAAGAATCATGTACTGCACAAGAATCATGTACTGCACAAGAATCATGTACTGCACACACAAGAATCATGTACTGCACAAGAATCATGTACTGCACACACAAGAATCATGTACTGCACAAGAATCATGTACTGCACACACAAGAATCATGTACTACACAAGAATCATGTACTGCACAAGAATCATGTACTGCACAAGAATCATGTACTGCACACACAAGAATCATGTACTGCACACACAAGAATCATGTACTGCACACACAAGAATCATGTACTGCACACACAAGAATCATGTACTACACAAGAATCATGTACTGCACACACAAGAATCATGTACTGCACAAGAATCATGTACTGCACACACAAGAATCATGTACTGCACAAGAATCATGTACTGCACAAGAATCATGTACTACACAAGAATCATGTACTGCACACATCAGTCACATCAGAATCAGCCTCGTCAGACACATTTGTGGTGTATTCTGATAGTGTTTTATACTGACAGGATTGTCACATTATTACATCTCTTTCTTTGAAGTACATGATTGACTGTAAAAAGATCCCGGCTCTGCCACTCGTGTCTTTCAACATCGGTGGAATGTTGTATAACTTCACTGGAGAGGATTATGTCCTGAAGGTGCGTAAACTCATATATTCTGAGGTTTTCTGTGCTGCCACATGAAATGTCAGACTTGGTTGTGGTTGTGCAGGAGTCTCAGAAGGGAGCGTCCGTGTGTCTGTCTGGATTCATGGCCGTTCCTCCTCCTGCAGGGCCTCTGTGGATCCTGGGAGACGTGTTCATAGGAAAGTACTACACTGTTTTTGACAGGAGCAATGACCGTGTGGGCTTTGCCCCTGCCAAGTAGCTCGTGCTTCGTTTCTAGTGCTAAACGGAACATTAAGCTGCAGCAATGATCTTTGTCACTAGGATGTTTTAGCCTTCATGTGATATCGAGTAAACTAAAGGTGTCCTTGAAAATGCATTGTGTTCACATGTCTGTGGTGTTAGAAGAGAAGAGTCAATAAACAGGGTCATTTGCAACATTTAATGGTGGCGCTGCAGATGATCATGCGACAAGAGACCACAGAGTACAACGCTTCTGATGAACATTAAATAAATGTGGCACAGTGTTTATCACCTCAGCATCATGATGTCCAGCTCTTTAAAATAAACCTTTGGTCTACAAATGTACGTTAAATACAAATGAGCAGGTTTGGTTTTTGTTTTTGAGCGAGTTGCACATTTCCAAAGGTTTTTGAAAACCTGCCCAAAAAGCTTTTATTTCAGTATTTGTGGAAAAAACACTTCAAATTTTGAGTAACTTTCATTTGGTGGTAAAAAGAGTTACAGAAATACAGCGACAGAAGAACGTTGGTGTTTCACGTGGTCAGAGATATTCCAGCTCGTCCTTGACCAGAGCTCTGAGGCGAAACATGTTCAAATGTTTGTCCAGCTGACTTTTGTCACGTATACGTCCATCAGATAAGTTCATACCAAAGCACCAAACCAAACTACTTCAATTCCATGTCATGTTTTTACACTGATGCAACTAAATGTGAAAAACAAATCTTAATACTGTATTCTGATTGGACCATGCATAGGAATATGTAACCAAATACATTTTAATGCAGGTATTCTGTAAGTGGCGCCTGAAGTCAAACGTGTAACAAAGTCCTTCTGGATTCCACTTCTTACTTTCCCATGAACAACCGTAACAGAGAAGGTCACGCAAGAGAGTTTCAGAGTCGCTCTCAGAATGCCGGCCTTCTGGTGGTGCCAAGAGTCTCTAAAAGTACTGTAGGAGGTAGAGCGTTTAGCTCCCAAGCTCCTGTGTTATGGAATCAGCTCCCGACCCATGTTAAATATGCTGACACAGTCTCTTCATTTAAGTCCAGGCTTAAAACGTTCCTCTTCGAAATCGCTTATGGTCAGACTAGTTAGGAACAGAAAGATAAACCCACAGCTTCAGCTACGCTGCCCTAGGAGTAACTGCTGGGGGAAGTATGACAGCTTGAGCACTATCCTCTTCTTCTTCTGACTACTTATGCTATCAAACAATATTTATTTTTTGATTCCACTTGCAAACTGTTCACCGCCTTCTTTTCTTTCTCTCACTCCTGAGGACCTGTGGACCCAGATGCCCCTCCCCTGGTGAAGTGGTCCCTGCCCTGTGTGGACGGTCCCTCATCTGCCTGAAGAGTGGGTCCAGCTCCAGTCTCCTCGTGTCCGTCTGTCCGTCTGTGAGAGTGGGATCTCTCCTTCACTGGAACTCCTCCAGGTTTCTACGCTTTTTTCCCAAAGAGGTTTTTTGTAGTTTTTCCTGGCCGAGAAGGAGAGTCTAAGGACAGAGGACCCTGGGACATCGTCCATCGCCACCACAGACATTGTTGATTCATTTCTCCCTGTGGCCCTCAGAGGCAACTGTTGTTGTGATTTTAGGCCTTACAAAAATAAATTGATTTGATTTGAGTTTATCCAGAGCAATTTTGGCATTTTAGCTACTACATGAATTCAAAATGGTCGCCTCAATGACGAGCGTCTTCAGTGTAGCATGAGCTGTACATCATTAGCATTATTGTTTTAGGCAATAAGCAAACACACAAGCTTTAAACATTGAAATCAAGTCTGTCAACTCTGTCTCAACTAGATATATTTACATTTGAGTTGGCTTAACATCTGTATTTGTTTCTTAGAAGGTAAATGACAATATAATGTAACAGCAGCACACACAGTCACAAGTCATAGTTTTTATAACGTCTAAACTTAAGCATCATACGAGTCCCTGAAGTGGTTGACTGAAATTTATATATATATATATATATATATATATATATATATATATATATATATATATATATATATATATATATATATATATAATCTCTTTATTACTTTTACAACAGTAGAGGGAGTCAAACTTCATTAACCCAGCCTTTTCTTTAATATCAAAATAAAATCATGTCTTTGGATGTCATAAAGCCTATGTCACAGGTCAACAGCTAGTTTAGTTTATTTAGAATAGGTCAATAAAAAACAAGAGCATGTTCATGTCGACGATGTTTTCATGCAGCCGTTTCTATGGATACGAGCTGCAAACGTGAACAAACTGGAGGTCAGGGAGGCGCTTCCAGAGCAATCCTCAAAAGCCCCCCTGGGTCAGAAAGAGCACAGTAAAGTGTATATCCCAGTTCGTCCACTTCCTGCTCAGTGAGTTCACAGAATAAATTCACTTTTGGGTTGAGCGCACATGGCAGTCTCCCGGCTTCTAAGTGTCCTACTAGAGCGCGCAGCAGCTGGAGGAAGCGATCAGCCAGAGCTTCCTGGGTCCAGTCCCCTTCCCGCTCACTCAGCAGTAAAATGGCGTTGGTGAGTTGGCTGGAGTTGAGCCGGTTAAGAGCCGGGTTTAATTTGCACATGGCCTTGGCCACTTTCAAACAGGTGCATCTGCAGCCTCCGTCCTCCTGGTCCAGAGCCCGGAGGCGAGCCGTCTCCGCCACACGGAAACTCTGACGCCACAGGTTCTCGTGGCGCTCTGCAGCCAGACGGTGAGGCTTGGCAATAAGTGATGTTCCATCTTCCATCACTAGTAATGGAAGGAAATCCACATAGAGCTTTCGATCAGTCTCATATTGCACCTCAAGGGTGAGTGTTTCAGAGGGTACCACTGGATGGATGACATAATCAAGGACACTTCCTATGGCAGGCCAGTTGATAGAGCCAGCTACAAACTTATCAAACACCTCCAGAACTGATTTGGGAGAGAGGTACCCACCCACCATGCAGCGGTCCCAGTAACTACTGTTGCGTGGAAAATATTCCAAGTTTTCCCTCCGGACAAGCCCGAAGCCTGGGACATTCATGATGGTGTCTTCTCCCGGGATGGATGACCACAAATTCTTCTCCAAGACCAGAGGCACAATCAGCTGAGCATGATCAGCCGTTACGACCTAGAGGCACGAGAGAAAATGGCAACAATGAACCTTTTATAGCAGCGCTTTCACAGTAGATTGAATTCCCCGCGTATTCTTGGTACCTGCAGGTCGTCATAGAGACTGCCACTCAGGTACATCTCCCTCAGTGGCATGTCAGGCAACTTGGCATGAAGGAACACTCTGAGCTCAGCACAGATGTCCAGGGCTGCCCTCCTGGCCATTGCTTGCTCCTCAGAGGGGATATTCACAGAACTCTGGTAGAATCCCCATAGATGCTCTTGTAGTGACAGGCGCATCCGGGCGCGAAGCAGCTCCGCCTCAGTGGAACCAGTGGCGCCCACCGCAGCTCGACCAACAGCTCTTCGCAGGCCGTCTTAAGAAATCATTATTTACACTCTTACTTACGCTTGTTTGTGAAGAACATGCAATATTCCATCGTGTCTAAACTGTTTATAGCACATGTAATTAACAACAACACACAGTATCTATCCTACCACTGGATGGACTTTATATTGCTTCACTATATTCACTTCAAACATGGTTAACACCCACTGTAAAGAAAGAGCAAGACTCCTCCAAACAGGCCGTCTGTTAAGATATTTTATCACAAGTTAATTTATCAATAACAAACCTATATTGACAGTAAACAAAAGGAATACTGCAAATACATTCTGACCTGGTTGAAAAGAATGTGAAGAAGTAGGCAGAGATTGGAGAGAGCGGCTCACTGTGGCCTTCATGTCAGCGTTTAAGACCCGAGGTGAAGAACCCATCCAGGCAGGTTCCTCCCAACTCCTCTTCCCAGATTTCTCCATCTTTGTGGGGCTCGTGGGAACACTTACAGCTCGATCGTACATCTGTAGGAACAGGGCCGGATGAAAAATGAGTTTCAAATTGAGGGAAAAATAGAGAAAATATATTCATGTCACTCACTCTTTTGACAGCCAGTGTAGCGATCCCCAGCACGGCCGCTCCCCCCACGCCAAGCACAAGTTTGGCATTAGAAAGCATAAAATCAATGGCTGTCCCAATGCCATTGTCATCTTTCTTGCCTTTCCGGTCTCCATTCACACCCGCCATGGTGACACTGAGAGGAAATATGTGTGAAAACACTTTCTGGAATCAACTAAGACACGATTAACATGTGATCTGATGCCTTCATTTCCTCACCTGGGAGATGAACTTCCAGCTGACTTGATTCCCCTGTGACGCTACATAAGCCCCCCGAGCCTGCTGTGTAAGAAGAACTGGCCCCTCTTCAGAGCATCCTCCTTCTCCTGGGGGCCACTCAAAGCCTGGCAGCGGCGAAACTCCCGAGTCACGGCCCGGCGGTAGTAGTTACGGTCGGTGTGCTGGAGATGACGCCCCGCACGGAGGAGCGCTCTGTACAGCTCCAACACGGCACCGGGTGACCAGCCACCCATCAGTGATCACACGGAGGAAGAGGCACCCTGACACAGAGGAAGAAGCACCCTGACACAGACGAAGAAGCACCCTGACACAGACGAAGAAGCACTGTGACACAGAGGAAGAAGCACCCTGACACAGACGAAGAAGCACTGTGACACAGAGGAAGAAGCACTGTGACACAGAGGAAGAAGCACCCTGACACAGACGAAGAAGCACTGTGACACAGAGGAAGAAGCACCCTGACACAGAGGAAGAAGCACCCTGACACAGAGGAAGAGGCACCCTGACACAGAGGAAGAGGGCACCGTGACACAGAGGAAGAGGGCACCCTGACACAGAGGAAGAAGCACCCTGACACAGAGGAAGAAGCACCCTGACACAGAGGAAGAGGGCACCCTGACACAGAGGAAGAGGGCACCCTGACACAGAGGAAGAAGCACCCTGACACAGACGAAGAAGCACTGTGACACAGAGGAAGAAGCACTGTGACACAGAGGAAGAAGCACCCTGACACAGACGAAGAAGCACTGTGACACAGAGGAAGAAGCACTGTGACACAGAGGAAGAAGCACCCTGACACAGAGGAAGAGGCACCCTGACACAGAGGAAGAGGGCACCGTGACACAGAGGAAGAGGGCACCGTGACACAGAGGAAGAGGGCACCCTGACACAGAGGAAGAAGCACCCTGACACAGAGGAAGAGGGCACCCTGACACAGAGGAAGAAGCACCGTGACACAGAGGAAGAGGCACCGTGACACAGAGGAAGAGGCACCGTGACACAGAGGAAGAGGGCACCCTGACACAGAGGAAGAGGCACCCTGACACACAGGAAGAAGCACCCTGACACAGAGGAAGAGGCACCCTGACACAGAGGAAGAGGGCACCCTGACACAGAGGAAGAGGCACCGTGACACAGAGGAAGAAGCACCCTGACACAGACGAAGAAGCACCGTGACACAGAGGAAGAAGCACCGTGACACAGAGGAAGAAGCACTGTGACACAGAGGAAGAAGCACCCTGACACAGAGGAAGAAGCACCCTGACACAGAGGAAGAGGGCACCCTGACACAGAGGAAGAGGGCACCCTGACACAGAGGAAGAAGCACCGTGACACAGAGGAAGAGGCACCGTGACACAGAGGAAGAGGGCACCCTGACACAGAGGAAGAGGCACCCTGACACAGAGGAAGAGGGCACCCTGACACAGAGGAAGAGGGCACCCTGACACAGAGGAAGAGGCACCCTGACACAGAGGAAGAGGCACCCTGACACAGAGGAAGAAGCACCCTGACACAGAGGAAGAAGCACCCTGACACAGAGGAAGAGGCACCCTGACACAGAGGAAGAGGGCACCCTGACACAGAGGAAGAGGGCACCCTGACACAGAGGAAGAGGCACCCTGACACAGAGAGTGCGTTAGGAAGCGGTATCTACACAATGTTTGTAAGATAAAACAGTCCGTTTACATAAAGCAGCCGCTGCCACCACACACCGCCACTACAGCACACACCCACTAGCATCTGTTGCTCTATAATGCCCTTTGTACATAATGTAATGTACATAATGTAATGTACATAATGTAAGCCATTTTAGAGGCGCCGCGAGTTAAATCTGAGCTCACATTTCTCCTGAACATGGCTGAACCATCAAGTGTCGCACACTTCTTGCACTGACTTAGCTCAATTCGCTAAGTAGCTTCTTCGCTAAGCGACTCCTGACCTTACAATCAACTCATCCAACTTTAAATCCACTCACGGAAGCGCAAAAGAGCCAGAAATCTGACACCCAAATCAGCTCAATCAAACTTACGATTCAGGGTGGAAAATAAGACTTTCCACTGTTTAAAGAGGAACAGTTCTTCTCAAGCCGAAGGGTCAGATGTGGGTGACCCCGGAAACAAACACGCAGCGGGATTACAACTTCCGGGTTACACGAGTCTTTCAATTCTTCTGGTTTATTATCCTTTATTCCTGCATTAGAAAACAAATTATAAATAATATATATATATATTATATACATATATAATATATATTATACATATATATACATTTCTTTATTATTTTAACAAAACTCTAAAATAATGTAAAAGCTTCCATGAATTTTCATGGCAATCGAATCACCGCAGCCAAATGTATCTGCATAAATGTACCTTCAGATAGGCACACACACATTTCCTTACAAAGGCTATACATATAGTATATGTATAATACATAGGCTGTGCATATCAACAAAGGCACATGTTTCAAAATAAAATAATTGAAATGTTACAATTAAATAAATAAGCTATAAATACAATATTGACAGTAGCCTATGTAGGCCTATCAGAATCAGAACTTAATGTGGCAACATACAACAATGAAGAGTTGTGAGTGAAAGGTTTGTTTAGGGTCAAATGAGGACGTGGGTCCCTCCCGGTCCCTTCCGGTCCCTCCCACAGCCAATCTTCACTTTACTGGCCCTGTGCCCACCTCACAGCCTGCCTCAGAGCAGCAGGGAACAGCAGGGAGCAGCAGGAGCAGCAGGGAACAGCAGGGAACAGCAGGAGCAGCAGGAACAGCAGGAGCAGCAGGGAACAGCAGGGAACAGCAGGAGCAGCAGGAACAGCAGGAGCAGCAGCGAACAGCAGGAGCAGCAGGAACAGCAGGAGCAGCAGGAGCAGCAGGAACAGCAGGAGCAGCAGGGAACAGCAGGAGCAGCAGGGAACAGCAGGAGCAGCAGGAACAGCAGGAGCAGCAGGGAACAGCAGGAGCAGCAGGAACAGCAGGAACAGCAGGAGCAGCAGGAGCAGCAGGAACAGCAGGAGCAGCAGGGAACAGCAGGAGCAGCAGGAGCAGCAGGAGCAGCAGGGAACAGCAGGAACAGCAGAAGCAGCAGGGAACAGCAGGAGCAGCAGGAACAGCAGGAACAGCAGGAGCAGCAGGGAACAGCAGGAGCAGCAGGAACAGCAGGAGCAGCAGGGAACTGCAGGAGCAGCAGGAGCAGCAGGGAACAGCAGGAGCAGCAGGGAACAGCAGGACCAGCAGGGAACAGCAGGAGAAGCAGGAACAGCAGGGAACAGCAGGAGCAGCAGGAACAGCAGGAGCAGCAGGAACAGCAGGAGCAGCAGGGAACAGCAGGAGCAGCAGGGAACAGCAGGAGTAGCAGGAGCAGCAGGGAACAGCAGGAGCAGCAGGGAACAGCAGGAGCAGCAGGAACAGCAGGAGCAGCAGCGAACAGCAGGAGCAGCAGGAACAGCAGGAGCAGCAGGAGCAGCAGGAACAGCAGGAGCAGCAGGGAACAGCAGGAGCAGCAGGGAACAGCAGGAGCAGCAGGAACAGCAGGAGCAGCAGGGAACAGCAGGAGCAGCAGGAACAGCAGGAACAGCAGGAGCAGCAGGAGCAGCAGGAACAGCAGGAGCAGCAGGGAACAGCAGGAGCAGCAGGAGCAGCAGGAGCAGCAGGGAACAGCAGGAACAGCAGAAGCAGCAGGGAACAGCAGGAGCAGCAGGAACAGCAGGAACAGCAGGAGCAGCAGGGAACAGCAGGAGCAGCAGGAACAGCAGGAGCAGCAGGGAACTGCAGGAGCAGCAGGAGCAGCAGGGAACAGCAGGAGCAGCAGGGAACAGCAGGACCAGCAGGGAACAGCAGGAGAAGCAGGAACAGCAGGGAACAGCAGGAGCAGCAGGAACAGCAGGAGCAGCAGGAACAGCAGGAGCAGCAGGGAACAGCAGGAGCAGCAGGGAACAGCAGGAGTAGCAGGAGCAGCAGGGAACAGCAGGAGCAGCAGGGAACAGCAGGGAACAGCAGGAGCAGCAGGGAACAGCAGGAGCAGCAGGAACAGCAGGGAACAGCAGGAGCAGCAGGAGCAGCAGGAACAGCAGGAGCAGCAGGAGCAGCAGGAGCAGCAGGAGCAGCAGGAACAGCAGGGAACAGTAGGAGCAGCAGGAACAGCAGGAGAAGCAGGGAACAGCAGGAGCAGCAGGAACAGCAGGAGCAGCAGGGAACAGCAGGGAGCAGCAGGAACAGCAGGGAACAGCAGGGAACAGCAGGAGCAGCAGGAACAGCAGGTAACAGCAGGAGCAGCAGGAACAGCAGGAGCAGCAGGGAACAGCAGGAGTAGCAGGAGCAGCAGGGAACAGCAGGGAGCAGCAGGAGCAGCAGGGAACAGCAGGAGCAGCAGGGAACAGCAGGAGCAGCAGGAACAGCAGGAGCAGCAGGAACAGCAGGAGCAGCAGGAGCAGCAGGGAACAGCAGGAGTAGCAGGAGCAGCAGGGAGCAGCAGGAGCAGCAGGGAACAGCAGGAGCAGCAGGGAACAGCAGGAGCAGCAGGGAACAGCAGGAGCAGCAGGAACAGCAGGAACAGCAGGAGCAGCAGGGAACAGCAGGAGCAGCAGGGAACAGCAGGAGCAGCAGGGAAGAGCAGGAGCAGCAGGAACAGCAGGGAACAGCAGGAGCAGCAGGGAACAGCAGGAGCAGCAGGGAACAGCAGGAGCAGCAGGGAACAGCAGGAGCAGCAGGGAACAGCAGGAGCAGCAGGAGCAGCAGAAACAGCAGGAGCAGCAGGGAACAGCAGGAGCAGCAGGAACAGCAGGAGCAGCAGGAGCAGCAGCAGGGAACAGCAGGAGCAGCAGGGAACAGCAGGACCAGCAGGGAACAGCAGGAGCAGCAGGAACAGCAGGGAACAGCAGGGAACAGCAGGAGCAGCAGGAACAGCAGGGAACAGCAGTAGCAGCAGGAACAGCAGGAGCAGCAGGAACAGCAGGAGCAGCAGGGAACAGCAGGAGTAGCAGGAGCAGCAGGGAACAGCAGGAGCAGCAGGGAACAGCAGGAACAGTAGGAGCAGCAGGAGCAGCAGGAACAGCAGGAGCAGCAGGGAGCAGCAGGAGCAGCAGGAGCAGCAGCAGGGAACAGCAGGAGCAGCAGGGAACAGCAGGACCAGCAGGGAACAGCAGGAGCAGCAGGAACAGCAGGGAACAGCAGGAGCAGCAGGAACAGCAGGGAACAGCAGTAGCAGCAGGAACAGCAGGAGCAGCAGGGAACAGCAGGAGCAGCAGGGAACAGCAGGAGTAGCAGGAGCAGCAGGGAACAGCAGGAGCAGCAGGGAACAGCAGGAACAGCAGGAGCAGCAGGAACAGCAGGAGCAGCAGGAACAGCAGGAGCAGCAGGGAACAGCAGGAGCAGCAGGAACAGCAGGGAACAGCAGGAGCAGCAGGAACAGCAGGAGCAGCAGGGAACAGCAGGAGCAGCAGGAACAGCAGGAGCAGCAGGAGCAGCAGGAGCAGAAGGGAACAGCAGGAGCAGCAGGGAACAGCAGGAGCAGCAGGGAACAGCAGGAACAGCAGGGAACAGCAGGAGCAGCAGGAACAGCAGGAGCAGCAGGGAACAGCAGGAGCAGCAGGAGCAGCAGGGAACAGCAGGAGCAGCAGGAACAGCAGGGAACAGCAGGGAACAGCAGGAGCAGCAGGAACAGCAGGGAACAGCAGTAGCAGCAGGAACAGCAGGAGCAGCAGGGAACAGCAGGAGCAGCAGGGAACAGCAGGAGTAGCAGGAGCAGCAGGGAACAGCAGGAGCAGCAGGGAACAGCAGGAACAGCAGGAGCAGCAGGAGCAGCAGGAACAGCAGGAGCAGCAGGAACAGCAGGGAACAGCAGGAGCAGCAGGAGCAGCAGGGAACAGCAGGAGCAGCAGGAACAGCAGGAGCAGCAGGAGCAGCAGGAGCAGCAGGGAACAGCAGGAGCAGCAGGGAACAGCAGGAGCAGCAGGGAACAGCAGGGAACAGCAGGAGCAGCAGGAACAGCAGGGAACAGCAGGAGCAGCAGGAACAGCAGGAGCAGCAGGAGCAGCAGGAGCAGCAGGAGCAGCAGGAGCAGCAGGAGCAGCAGGGAACAGGGAGGCAGACATGGGAATGCAAAGCCAGGCTCTCGTCACTTCAAGGTGGCTCGGAAATATGGTGAAAAGGAATCTAGTCGGACCAAGTCTGCGCATTCTGGACACGTCCTGGTTCCTTCCCATGATGAACCGAGACGGAAAGAAGGAATTTGCTCAAACGCACATCCCAGGAGCGTCCCATTTTGACATTGATGATTGCTCAGACAGGACGTCACAGTTTGACCACACGCTGCCCAGTGAGGAGTTGTTCTCAGACTACGTGGGCCACCATGGCATCAGTAACGACAGTCACGTGATCGTGTACGACGCCAGTGACTTTGGTGCGTTTTCGTGCACCAGAGTCTGGTGGATGTTCCGCTTGTTTGGACAAACCCAAAGTGTCAGTGCTGAACGGAGGCTTCAGGTCCTGGGTGAAGGAGGGGCACCCTGTGACTGACCAGTGCAGCCGGCCACAGCCAGTCAAGTTCAAGGCCAAAATGAACCGTGAATGGGTCAAATCTTTTGAGGACATAACGGAGAACATTACAACACCGCAATACCAGGTGGTAGACGTCAGACCTTATGCCAGGTTCCTAGGCAAAGAGGCCGAGCCACGAGAAGGTAACGTCCACGTCCACGTCCACGTCCCCACCACCTGAGCTCAGGGGTGTTCTGCACCTGCTGTTTATCCTGTAGCCTGAACACACTCAGTAACTCCTGAACACACTGTAGTAACTCCTGAACACACTGTAGTAACTCCTGAACACACTGTAGTAACTCCTGAACACACTTAGTAACTCCTGAACACACTGTAGTAACTCCTGAACACACTGTAGTAACTCCTGAACACACTTAGTAACTCCTGAACACACTGTGGTAACTCCTGAACACAATGTAGTAACTCCTGAACACACTTAGTAACTCCTGAACACACTGTACTAACTCTTGAACACACTTAGTAACTCCTGAACACACTGTAGTAACTCCTGAACACACTTAGTAACTCCTGAACACACTTAGTAACTCCTGAACACACTGTACTAACTCTTGAACACACTTAGTAACTCCTGAACACACTGTAGTAACTCCTGAACACACTTAGTAACTCCTGAACACACTTAGTAAATCCTGAACACACTGTAGTAACTCCTGAACACACTTAGTAACTCCTGAACACACTTAGTAACTCCTGAACACACTTAGTAACTCCTGAACACACTGTAGTAACTCCTGAACACACTTAGTAACTCCTGAACACACTGTAGTAACTCCTGAACACACTGTAGTAACTCCTGAAAACAATGTAGTAACTCCTGAACACACTTAGTAACTCCTGAACACACTGTAGGAACTCCTGAACACACTTAGTAACTCCTGAACACACTGTAGTAACTTCTGAACACACTTAGTAACTCCTGAACACACTTAGTAACTCCTGAACACACTGTATTAACTCCTGAACACACTTAGTAACTCCTAAACACACTGTAGTAACTCCTGAACACACTGTAGTAACTCCTGAGCACACTTAGTAACTCCTGAGCACACTTAGTAACTCCTGAACACAATTAGTAACTCCTGAACACACTATAGTAACTCCTGAACACACTGTAGTAACTCCTGAACACACTTAGTAACTCCTGAACACACTGTAGTAACTCCTGAACACACTGTAGTAACTCCTGAACACACTTAGTAACTCCTGAACACACTGTAGTAACTCCTGAACACACCGTAGTAACTCCTGAACACATTTAGTATCTCCTGAACACACCGTAGTAACTCCTGAACACACCGTAGTAACTCCTGGACACACCGTAGTAACTCCTGAACACACCGTAGTAACTCCTGAACACACTTAGTAACTCCTGAACACACTTAGTAACTCCTGAACACACTTAGTAACTCCTGAACACACTGTAGTAACTCCTGAACACACTTAGTAACTCCTGAACACACTGTAGTAACTCCTGAACACACTTAGTAACTCCTGAACACACCTAGTAACTCCTGAACACACTGTAGTAACTCCTGAACACACTTAGTAACTCCTGAGCACACTTAGTAACTCCTGAGCACACTTAGTAACTCCTTAACACACTTAGTAACTCCTGAACACACTTTAGTAACTCCTGAACACTCTTAGTAACTCCTAAACACACTGTAGTAACTCCTGAGCACACTTAGTAACTCCTGAACACACTGTAGTAACTCCTGAGCACACTTAGTAACTCCTGAACACACTTAGTAACTCCTGAACACACTGTAGGAACTCCTGAACACACTGTAGTAACTCTTGAACACACTGTAGTAACTCCTGAACACACTGTAGTAACTCCTGAACACACTGTAGTAACTCCTGAACACACTTAGTAACTCCTGAACACACTGTAGTAACTCTTGAACACACTGTAGTAACTCTTGAACACACTGTAGTAACTCCTGAACACACTGTAGTAACTCCTGAACACACTTAGTAACTCCTGAACACACTGT
Organism: Eucyclogobius newberryi; assembly: GCF_026437365.1. Lineage (NCBI taxonomy): Eukaryota > Metazoa > Chordata > Actinopteri > Gobiiformes > Gobiidae > Eucyclogobius > Eucyclogobius newberryi. The sequence goes on along the minus strand of NW_027315757.1, from coordinate 35,479,713 downwards.
AGTAACTCCTGAACACATTGTAGTAACTCCTGAACACACTGTAGTAACTCTTGAACACACTGTAGTAACTCCTGAACACATTTAGTAACTCCTGAACACACTGTAGTAACTCCTGAACACACTTAGTAACTCCTGAACACACTGTAGTAACTCCTGAACACACTGTAGTAACTCCTGAAAACAATGTAGTAACTCCTGAACACACTTAGTAACTCCTGAACACACTGTAGGAACTCCTGAACACACTTAGTAACTCCTGAACACACTGTAGTAACTTCTGAACACACTTAGTAACCCCTGAACACACTTAGTAACTCCTGAACACACTGTATTAACTCCTGAACACACTTAGTAACTCCTGAACACACTGTAGTATTTCCTGAGCACACTTAGTAACTCCTAAACACACTGTAGTAACTCCTGAACACACTGTAGTAACTCCTGAGCACACTTAGTAACTCCTGAGCACACTTAGTAACTCCTGAACACAATTAGTAACTCCTGAACACACTATAGTAACTCCTGAACACACTGTAGTAACTCCTGAACACACTTAGTAACTCCTGAACACACTGTAGTAACTCCTGAACACACTGTAGTAACTCCTGAACACACTTAGTAACTCCTGAACACACTGTAGTAACTCCTGAACACACCGTAGTAACTCCTGAACACATTTAGTATCTCCTGAACACACCGTAGTAACTCCTGAACACACCGTAGTAACTCCTGGACACACCGTAGTAACTCCTGAACACACCGTAGTAACTCCTGAACACACTTAGTAACTCCTGAACACACTTAGTAACTCCTGAACACACTTAGTAACTCCTGAACACACTGTAGTAACTCCTGAACACACTTAGTAACTCCTGAACACACTGTAGTAACTCCTGAACACACTTAGTAACTCCTGAACACACCTAGTAACTCCTGAACACACTGTAGTAACTCCTGAACACACTTAGTAACTCCTGAGCACACTTAGTAACTCCTGAGCACACTTAGTAACTCCTTAACACACTTAGTAACTCCTGAACACACTGTAGTAACTCCTGAACACTCTTAGTAACTCCTAAACACACTGTAGTAACTCCTGAGCACACTTAGTAACTCCTGAACACACTGTAGTAACTCCTGAGCACACTTAGTAACTCCTGAACACACTTAGTAACTCCTGAACACACTGTAGTAACTCCTGAACACACTGTAGTAACTCTTGAACACACTGTAGTAACTCCTGAACACACTGTAGTAACTCCTGAACACACTGTAGTAACTCCTGAACACACTTAGTAACTCCTGAACACACTGTAGTAACTCTTGAACACACTGTAGTAACTCTTGAACACACTGTAGTAACTCCTGAACACACTGTAGTAACTCCTGAACACACTTAGTAACTCCTGAACACACTGTAGTAACTCCTGAACACATTGTAGTAACTCCTGAACACACTGTAGTAACTCTTGAACACACTGTAGTAACTCCTGAACACACTGTAGTAACTCCTGAACACACTGTAGTAACTCCTGAACACACTGTAGTAACTCTTGAACACACTGTAGTAACTCTTGAACACACTGTAGTAACTCCTGAACACACTGTAGTAACTCCTGAACACACTTAGTAACTCCTGAACACACTGTAGTAACTCCTGAACACACTGTAGTAACTCTTGAACACACTGTAGTAACTCCTGAACACACGTAGTAACTCCTGAACACACTGTAGTAACTCTTGAACACACTGTAGTAACTCCTGAACACACTGTAGTAACTCCTGAACACACTGTAGTAACTCCTGAACACACTGTAGTAACTCCTGAACACACTGTAGTAACTCCTGAGCACACTTAGTAACTCCTGAACACACTTAGTAATTCCTGAACACACTGTAGTAACTCCTGAACACACTGTAGTAACTCCTGAACACACTGTAGTAACTCCTGAACACACTTAGTAACTCCTGAGCACACTTAGTAACTCCTGAGCACACTTAGTAACTCCTGAGCACACTTAGTAACTCCTTAACACACTTAGTAACTCCTGAACACACTGTAGTAACTCCTGAACACTCTTAGTAACTCCTAAACACACTGTAGTAACTCCTGAGCACACTTAGTAACTCCTGAACACACTGTAGTAACTCCTGAACACACTGTAGTAACTCCTGAGCACACTTAGTAACTCCTGAACACACTTAGTAACTCCTTAACACACTGTAGTAACTCCTGAACACACTGTAGTAACTCCTGAACACACTTAGTAACTCCTGAACACACTGTAGTAACTCTTGAACACACTGTAGTAACTCTTGAACACACTGTAGTAACTCCTGAACACACTGTAGTAACTCCTGAACACACTTAGTAACTCCTGAACACACTGTAGTAACTCCTGAACACATTGTAGTAACTCCTGAACACACTGTAGTAACTCTTGAACACACTGTAGTAACTCCTGAACACACTGTAGTAACTCCTGAACACACTTAGTAACTCCTGAACACACTGTAGTAACTCTTGAACACACTGTAGTAACTCTTGAACACACTGTAGTAACTCCTGAACACACTGTAGTAACTCCTGAACACACTGAGTAACTCCTGAATACACTATAGTAACTCCTGAACACACTGTAGTAACTCTTGAACACACTGTAGTAACTCTTGAACACACTGTAGTAACTCCTGAACACACTGTAGTAACTCCTGAACACACTTAGTAACTCCTGAACACACTGTAGTAACTCCTGAACACATTGTAGTAACTCCTGAACACACTGTAGTAACTCTTGAACACACTGTAGTAACTCCTGAACACACTGTAGTAACTCCTGAACACACTTAGTAACTCCTGAACACACTGTAGTAACTCCTGAACACACTGTAGTAACTCTTTAACACACTGTAGTAACTCTTGAACACACTGTAGTAACTCCTAAACACACTGTAGTAACTCCTGAACACACTTAGTAACTCCTGAACACACTGTAGTAACTCCTGAACACACTGTAGTAACTCTTGAACACACTGTAGTAACTCCTGAACACACTTAGTAACTCCTGAACACACTGTAGTAACTCTTGAACACACTGTAGTAACTCCTGAACACACTGTAGTAACTCCTGAACACACTGTAGTAACTCCTGAACACACTGTAGTAACTCCTGAGCACACTTAGTAACTCCTGAGCACACTTAGTAACTCCTGAGCACACTTAGTAACTCCTTAACACACTTAGTAACTCCTGAACACACTGTAGTAACTCCTGAACACTCTTAGTAACTCCTAAACACACTGTAGTAACTCCTGAGCACACTTAGTAACTCCTGAACACACTGTAGTAACTCCTGAACACACTGTAGTAACTCCTGAGCACACTTAGTAACTCCTGAACACACTTAGTAACTCCTGAACACACTGTAGTAACTCCTGAACACACTGTAGTAACTCCTGAACACACTTAGTAACTCCTGAACACACTGTAGTAACTCTTGAACACACTGTAGTAACTCTTGAACACACTGTAGTAACTCCTGAACACACTGTAGTAACTCCTGAACACACTTAGTAACTCCTGAACACACTGTAGTAACTCCTGAACACATTGTAGTAACTCCTGAACACACTGTAGTAACTCTTGAACACACTGTAGTAACTCCTGAACACACTGTAGTAACTCCTGAACACACTTAGTAACTCCTGAACACACTGTAGTAACTCTTGAACACACTGTAGTAACTCTTGAACACACTGTAGTAACTCCTGAACACACTGTAGTAACTCCTGAACACACTGAGTAACTCCTGAACACACTATAGTAACTCCTGAACACACTGTAGTAACTCTTGAACACACTGTAGTAACTCTTGAACACACTGTAGTAACTCCTGAACACACTGTAGTAACTCCTGAACACACTTAGTAACTCCTGAACACACTGTAGTAACTCCTGAACACATTGTAGTAACTCCTGAACACACTGTAGTAACTCTTGAACACACTGTAGTAACTCCTGAACACACTGTAGTAACTCCTGAACACACTTAGTAACTCCTGAACACACTGTAGTAACTCCTGAACACACTGTAGTAACTCTTTAACACACTGTAGTAACTCTTGAACACACTGTAGTAACTCCTAAACACACTGTAGTAACTCCTGAACACACTTAGTAACTCCTGAACACACTGTAGTAACTCCTGAACACACTGTAGTAACTCTTGAACACACTGTAGTAACTCCTGAACACACTTAGTAACTCCTGAACACACTGTAGTAACTCTTGAACACACTGTAGTAACTCCTGAACACACTGTAGTAACTCCTGAACACACTGTAGTAACTCCTGAACACACTGTAGTAACTCCTGAGCACACTTAGTAACTCCTGAGCACACTTAGTAACTCCTGAGCACACTTAGTAACTCCTTAACACACTTAGTAACTCCTGAACACACTGTAGTAACTCCTGAACACTCTTAGTAACTCCTAAACACACTGTAGTAACTCCTGAGCACACTTAGTAACTCCTGAACACACTGTAGTAACTCCTGAACACACTGTAGTAACTCCTGAGCACACTTAGTAACTCCTGAACACACTTAGTAACTACTGAACACACTGTAGTAACTCCTGAACACACTGTAGTAACTCCTGAACACACTTAGTAACTCCTGAACACACTGTAGTAACTCTTGAACACACTGTAGTAACTCTTGAACACACTGTAGTAACTCCTGAACACACTGTAGTAACTCCTGAACACACTTAGTAACTCCTGAACACACTGTAGTAACTCCTGAACACATTGTAGTAACTCCTGAACACACTGTAGTAACTCTTGAACACACTGTAGTAACTCCTGAACACACTGTAGTAACTCCTGAACACACTTAGTAACTCCTGAACACACTGTAGTAACTCTTGAACACACTGTAGTAACTCTTGAACACACTGTAGTAACTCCTGAACACACTATAGTAACTCCTGAACACACTGTAGTAACTCTTGAACACACTGTAGTAACTCCTGAACACACTTAGTAACTCCTGAACACACTGTAGTAACTCTTGAACACACTGTAGTAACTCCTGAACACACTGTAGTAACTCCTGAACACACTGTAGTAACTCCTGAACACACTGTAGTAACTCCTGAACACACTGTAGTAACTCCTGAGCACACTTAGTAACTCCTGAACACACTTAGTAACTCCTGAACACACTGTAGTAACTCCTGAACACACTTAGTAACTCCTAAACACACTGTAGTAACTCCTGAGCACACTTAGTAACTCCTGAACACACTGTAGTAACTCCTGAACACACTGTAGTAACTCCTGAGCACACTTAGTAACTCCTGAACACACTTAGTAACTCCTGAACACACTGTAGTAACTCTTGAACACACTGTAGTAACTCCTGAACACACTTAGTAACTCCTGAACACACTGTAGTAACTCCTTAACACACTCTAGTAACTCCTGAACACACTGTAGTAACTCCTGAACACACTTAGTAACTCCTGAACACACTGTAGGAACTCTTGAACACACTGTAGTAACTCTTGAACACACTGTAGTAACTCCTGAACACACTGTAGTAACTCTTGAACACACTGTAGTAACTCCTGAACACACTTAGTAACTCCTGAACACACTGTAGTAACTCCTGAACACACTAAGTAACTCCTGAACACACTTAGCAACTCCTGAACACACTGTAGTAACTCTTGAACACACTGTAGTAACTCCTGAACACACTGTAGTAACTCCTGAACACACTGTAGTAACTCTTGAACACACTGTAGTAACTCCTGAACACACTGTAGTAACTCCTGAACACACTTAGTAACTCCTGAACAAACTGTAGTAACTCTTGAACACACTGTAGTAACTCCTGAACACACTTAGTAACTCCTGAACACACTGTAGTAACTCCTGAACACACTTAGTAACTCCTGAACACACTGTAGTAACTCCTGAACACACTGTAGTAACTCTTGAACACACTGTAGTAACTCCTGAACACACTGTAGTAACTCCTGAACACACTTAGTAACTCCTGAACACACTGTAGTAACTCCTGAACACACTTAGTAACTCCTGAACACACTATAGTAACTCCTGAACACACTGTAGTAACTCTTGAACACACTGTAGTAACTCCTGAGCACACTTAGTAACTCCTGAACACACTGTAGTAACTCCTGAACACACTGTAGTAACTCTTGAACACACTGTAGTAACTCTTGAACAAACTGTAGTAACTCTTGAACGCACTGTAGTAACTCCTGAACACACTGTAGTAAATCCTGAACACACTTAGTAACTCCTGAGCACACTTAGTAACTCCTGAACACACTTAGTAACTCCTGAACACACTGTAGTAACTCCTGAACACACTTAGTAACTCCTGAACACACTGTAGTAACTCTTGAACACACTGTAGTAACTCTTGAACACACTTAGTAACTCCTGAACACACTGTAGTAACTCCACAACACACTTAGTAACTCCTGAACACACTTAGTAACTCCTGAACACACTGTAGTAACTCCTGAACACACCTAGTAACTCCTGAACACACTGTAGTAACTCCTGAACACATTGTAGTAACTCTTGAACACACTGTAGTAACTCCTGAACACACTGTAGTAACTCCTGAACACACTTAGTAACTCCTGAACACACTGTAGTAACTCCTGAACACACTGTAGTAACTCCTGAACACACTGTAGTAACTCCTGAACACACTTAGTAACTCCTGAACACACTGTAGTAACTCTTGAACACACTGTAGTAACTCTTGAACACACTGTAGTAACTCCTGAACACACTGTAGTAACTCCTGAACACACTGTAGTAACTCCTGAACACACTTAGTAACTCCTGAACACACTGTAGTAACTCTTGAACACACTGTAGTAACTCTTGAACACACTGTAGTAACTCCTGAACACACTGTAGTAACTCCTGAACACACTTAGTAACTCCTGAACACACTTAGTAACTCCTGAAAACATTGTAGTAACTCCTGAACACACTGTAGTAACTCTTGAACACACTGTAGTAACTCCTGAACACACTGTAGTAACTCCTGAACACACTTAGTAACTCCTGAACACACTGTAGTAACTCCTGAACACACTGTAGTAACTCTTGAACACACTGTAGTAACTCTTGAACACACTGTAGTAACTCCTGAACACACTTAGTAACTCCTGAACACACTATAGTAACTCCTGAACACACTGTAGTAACTCTTGAAGACACTGTAGTAACTCCTGAACACACTTAGTAACTCCTGAACACACTGTAGTAACTCTTGAACACACTGTAGTAACTCCTGAACACACTGTAGTAACTCCTGAACACACTGTAGTAACTCCTGAACACACTGTAGTAAATCTTGAACACACTGTAGTAACTCCTGAACACACTGTAGTAACTCCTGAACACACTGTAGTAACTCTTGAACACACTGTAGTAACTCCTGAACACACTGTAGTAACTCCTGAACACACTGTAGTAACTCCTGAACACACTTAGTAACTCCTGAACACACTGTAGTAACTCTTGTACACACTGTAGTAACTCTTGAACACACTGTAGTAACTCCTGAACACACTGTAGTAACTCCTGAACACACTGTAGTAACTCTTGAACACACTGTAGTAACTCCTGAACACACTGTAGTAACTCCTGAACACACTTAGTAACTCCTGAACACACTGTAGTAACTCTTGAACACACTGTAGTAACTCCAGAACACACTTAGTAACTCCTGAACACACTGTAGTAACTCCTGAACACACTTAGTAACTCCTGAACACACTGTAGTAACTCCTGAACACACTGTAGTAACTCTTGAACACACTGTAGTAACTCTTGAACACACTGTAGTAACTCCTGAACACACTGTAGTAACTCCTGAACACACTTAGTAACTCCTGAACACACTATAGTAACTCCTGAACACACTGTAGTAACTCTTGAACACACTGTAGTAACTCCTGAACACACTTAGTAACTCCTGAACACACTGTAGTAACTCTTGAACACACTGTAGTAACTCCTGAACACACTGTAGTAACTCCTGAACACACTGTAGTAACTCCTGAACACACTGTAGTAACTCCTGAACACACTGTAGTAACTCCTGAGCACACTTAGTAACTCCTGAACACACTTAGTAATTCCTGAACACACTGTAGTAACTCTTGAACACACTGTAGTAACTCCTGAACACACTGTAGTAACTCCTGAGCACACTTAGTAACTCCTGAGCACACTTAGTAACTCCTTAACACACTTAGTAACTCCTGAACACACTGTAGTAACTCCTGAACACTCTTAGTAACTCCTAAACACACTGTAGTAACTCCTGCGCACACTTAGTAACTCCTGAACACACTGTAGTAACTCCTGAACACACTGTAGTAACTCCTGAGCACACTTAGTAACTCCTGAACACACTTAGTAACTCCTGAACACACTGTAGTAACTCCTGAACACACTGTAGTAACTCCTGAACACACTTAGTAACTCCTGAACACACTGTAGTAACTCTTGAACACACTGTAGTAACTCTTGAACACACTGTAGTAACTCCTGAACACACTGTAGTAACTCCTGAACACACTTAGTAACTCCTGAACACACTGTAGTAACTCCTGAACACATTGTAGTAACTCCTGAACACACTGTAGTAACTCTTGAACACACTGTAGTAACTCCTGAACACACTGTAGTAACTCCTGAACACACTTAGTAACTGCTGAACACACTGTAGTAACTCCTGAACACACTGTAGTAACTCCTGAACACACTGTAGTAACTCCTGAGCACACTTAGTAACTCCTGAACACACTTAGTAACTCCTGAACACACTGTAGTAACTCTTGAACACACTGTAGTAACTCCTGAACACACTGTAGTAACTCCTGAACACACTTAGTAACTCTTGAACACACTGTAGTAACTCCAGAACACACTTAGTAACTCCTGAACACACTGTAGTAACTCCTGAACACACTTAGTAACTCCTGAACACACTGTAGTAACTCCTGAACACACTGTAGTAACTCTTGAACACACTGTAGTAACTCCTGAACACACTGTAGTAACTCCTGAACACACTTAGTAACTCCTGAACACACTATAGTAACTCCTGAACACACTGTAGTAACTCTTGAACACACTGTAGTAACTCCTGAACACACTTAGTAACTCCTGAGCACACTGTAGTAACTCCTGAACACTCTTAGTAACTCCTAAACACACTGTAGTAACTCCTGAGCACACTTAGAAACTCCTGAACACACTGTAGTAACTCCTGAGCACACTTAGTAACTCCTGAACACACTTAGTAACTCCTGAACACACTTAGTAACTCCTGAACACACTGTAGTAACTCCTGAACACACTGTAGTAACTCCTGAACACACTGTAGTAACTCCTGAACACACTGTAGTAACTCCTGAACACACTTAGTAACTCCTGAACACACTGTAGTAACTCTTGAACACACTGTAGTAACTCTTGAACACACTGTAGTAACTCCTGAACACACTGTAGTAACTCCTGAACACACTTAGTAACTCCTGAACACACTGTAGTAACTCCTGAACACATTGTAGTAACTCCTGAACACACTGTAGTAACTCTTGAACACACTGTAGTAACTCCTGAACACACTTAGTAACTCCTGAACACACTTAGTAACTCCTAAACACACTGTAGTAACTCCTGAACACACTGTAGTAACTCCTGAGCACACTTAGTAACTCCTGAGCACACTTAGTAACTCCTGAACACAATTAGTAACTCCTGAACACACTATAGTAACTCCTGAACACACTGTAGTAACTCCTGAACACACTTAGTAACTCCTGAACACACTGTAGTAACTCCTGAACACACTGTAGTAACTCCTGAACACACTTAGTAACTCCTGAACACACTGTAGTAACTCCTGAACACACCGTAGTAACTCCTGAACACATTTAGTATCTCCTGAACACACCGTAGTAACTCCTGAACACACCGTAGTAACTCCTGGACACACCGTAGTAACTCCTGAACACACCGTAGTAACTCCTGAACACACTTAGTAACTCCTGAACACACTTAGTAACTCCTGAACACACTTAGTAACTCCTGAACACACTGTAGTAACTCCTGAACACACTTAGCAACTCCTGAACACACTGTAGTAACTCCTGAACACACTTAGTAACTCCTGAACACACCTAGTAACTCCTGAACACACTGTAGTAACTCCTGAACACACTTAGTAACTCCTGAGCACACTTAGTAACTCCTGAGCACACTTAGTAACTCCTTAACACACTTAGTAACTCCTGAACACACTGTAGTAACGCCTGAACACTCTTAGTAACTCCTAAACACACTGTAGTAACTCCTGAGCACACTTAGTAACTCCTGAACACACTGTAGTAACTCCTGAGCACACTTAGTAACTCCTGAACACACTTAGTAACTCCTGAACACACTGTAGTAACTCCTGAACACACTGTAGTAACTCTTGAACACACTGTAGTAACTCCTGAACACACTGTAGTAACTCCTGAACACACTGTAGTAACTCCTGAACACACTTAGTAACTCCTGAACACACTGTAGTAACTCTTGAACACACTGTAGTAACTCTTGAACACACTGTAGTAACTCCTGAACACACTGTAGTAACTCCTGAACACACTTAGTAACTCCTGAACACACTGTAGTAACTCCTGAACACATTGTAGTAACTCCTGAACACACTGTAGTAACTCTTGAACACACTGTAGTAACTCCTGAACACACTTAGTAACTCCTGAACACACTGTAGTAACTCCTGAACACACTTAGTAACTCCTGAACACACTGTAGTAACTCCTGAACACACTGTAGTAACTCCTGAAAACAATGTAGTAACTCCTGAACACACTTAGTAACTCTTGAACACACTGTAGTAACTCTTGAACACACTGTAGTAACTCCTGAACACACTGTAGTAACTCCTGAACACCCTTAGTAACTCCTGAACACACTATAGTAACTCCTGAACACACTGTAGTAACTCTTGAACACACTGTAGTAACTCCTGAACACACTTAGTAACTCCTGAACACACTGTAGTAACTCTTGAACACACTGTAGTAACTCCTGAACACACTGTAGTAACTCCTGAACACACTGTAGTAACTCCTGAACACACTGTAGTAACTCCTGAGCACACTTAGTAACTCCTGAACACACTTAGTAATTCCTGAACACACTGTAGTAACTCTTGAACACACTGTAGTAACTCCTGAACACACTGTAGTAACTCCTGAGCACACTTAGTAACTCCTGAGCACACTTAGTAACTCCTTAACACACTTAGTAACTCCTGAACACACTGTAGTAACTCCTGAACACTCTTAGTAACTCCTAAACACACTGTAGTAACTCCTGAGCACACTTAGTAACTCCTGAACACACTGTAGTAACTCCTGAACACACTGTAGTAACTCCTGAGCACACTTAGTAACTCCTGAACACACTTAGTAACTCCTGAACACACTGTAGTAACTCCTGAACACACTGTAGTAACTCCTGAACACACTTAGTAACTCCTGAACACACTGTAGTAACTCTTGAACACACTGTAGTAACTCTTGAACACACTGTAGTAACTCCTGAACACACTGTAGTAACTCCTGAACACACTTAGTAACTCCTGAACACACTGTAGTAACTCCTGAACACATTGTAGTAACTCCTGAACACACTGTAGTAACTCTTGAACACACTGTAGTAACTCCTGAACACACTGTAGTAACTCCTGAACACACTTAGTAACTGCTGAACACACTGTAGTAACTCCTGAACACACTGTAGTAACTCCTGAACACACTGTAGTAACTCCTGAGCACACTTAGTAACTCCTGAACACACTTAGTAACTCCTGAACACACTGTAGTAACTCTTGAACACACTGTAGTAACTCCTGAACACACTGTAGTAACTCCTGAACACACTTAGTAACTCTTGAACACACTGTAGTAACTCCAGAACACACTTAGTAACTCCTGAACACACTGTAGTAACTCCTGAACACACTTAGTAACTCCTGAACACACTGTAGTAACTCCTGAACACACTGTAGTAACTCTTGAACACACTGTAGTAACTCCTGAACACACTGTAGTAACTCCTGAACACACTTAGTAACTCCTGAACACACTATAGTAACTCCTGAACACACTGTAGTAACTCTTGAACACACTGTAGTAACTCCTGAACACACTTAGTAACTCCTGAGCACACTGTAGTAACTCCTGAACACTCTTAGTAACTCCTAAACACACTGTAGTAACTCCTGAGCACACTTAGAAACTCCTGAACACACTGTAGTAACTCCTGAGCACACTTAGTAACTCCTGAACACACTTAGTAACTCCTGAACACACTTAGTAACTCCTGAACACACTGTAGTAACTCCTGAACACACTGTAGTAACTCCTGAACACACTGTAGTAACTCCTGAACACACTGTAGTAACTCCTGAACACACTTAGTAACTCCTGAACACACTGTAGTAACTCTTGAACACACTGTAGTAACTCTTGAACACACTGTAGTAACTCCTGAACACACTGTAGTAACTCCTGAACACACTTAGTAACTCCTGAACACACTGTAGTAACTCCTGAACACATTGTAGTAACTCCTGAACACACTGTAGTAACTCTTGAACACACTGTAGTAACTCCTGAACACACTTAGTAACTCCTGAACACACTTAGTAACTCCTAAACACACTGTAGTAACTCCTGAACACACTGTAGTAACTCCTGAGCACACTTAGTAACTCCTGAGCACACTTAGTAACTCCTGAACACAATTAGTAACTCCTGAACACACTATAGTAACTCCTGAACACACTGTAGTAACTCTTGAACACACTTAGTAACTCCTGAACACACTGTAGTAACTCCTGAACACACTGTAGTAACTCCTGAACACACTTAGTAACTCCTGAACACACTGTAGTAACTCCTGAACACACCGTAGTAACTCCTGAACACATTTAGTATCTCCTGAACACACCGTAGTAACTCCTGAACACACCGTAGTAACTCCTGGACACACCGTAGTAACTCCTGAACACACCGTAGTAACTCCTGAACACACTTAGTAACTCCTGAACACGCTTAGTAACTCCTGAACACACTTAGTAACTCCTGAACACACTGTAGTAACTCCTGAACACACTTAGCAACTCCTGAACACACTGTAGTAACTCCTGAACACACTTAGTAACTCCTGAACACACCTAGTAACTCCTGAACACACTGTAGTAACTCCTGAACACACTTAGTAACTCCTGAGCACACTTAGTAACTCCTGAGCACACTTAGTAACTCCTTAACACACTTAGTAACTCCTGAACACACTGTAGTAACTCCTGAACACTCTTAGTAACTCCTAAACACACTGTAGTAACTCCTGAGCACACTTAGTAACTCCTGAACACACTGTAGTAACTCCTGAGCACACTTAGTAACTCCTGAACACACTTAGTAACTCCTGAACACACTGTAGTAACTCCTGAACACACTGTAGTAACTCTTGAACACACTGTAGTAACTCCTGAACACACTGTAGTAACTCCTGAACACACTGTAGTAACTCCTGAACACACTTAGTAACTCCTGAACACACTGTAGTAACTCTTGAACACACTGTAGTAACTCTTGAACACACTGTAGTAACTCCTGAACACACTGTAGTAACTCCTGAACACACTTAGTAACTCCTGAACACACTGTAGTAACTCCTGAACACATTGTAGTAACTCCTGAACACACTGTAGTAACTCTTGAACACACTGTAGTAACTCCTGAACACACTTAGTAACTCCTGAACACACTGTAGTAACTCCTGAACACACTTAGTAACTCCTGAACACACTGTAGTAACTCCTGAACACACTGTAGTAACTCCTGAAAACAATGTAGTAACTCCTGAACACACTTAGTAACTCCTGAACACACTGTAGGAACTCCTGAACACACTTAGTAACTCCTGAACACACTGTAGTAACTTCTGAACACACTTAGTAACCCCTGAACACACTTAGTAACTCCTGAACACACTGTATTAACTCCTGAACACACTTAGTAACTCCTGAACACACTGTAGTATTTCCTGAGCACACTTAGTAACTCCTAAACACACTGTAGTAACTCCTGAACACACTGTAGTAACTCCTGAGCACACTTAGTAACTCCTGAGCACACTTAGTAACTCCTGAACACAATTAGTAACTCCTGAACACACTATAGTAACTCCTGAACACACTGTAGTAACTCCTGAACACACTTAGTAACTCCTGAACACACTGTAGTAACTCCTGAACACACTGTAGTAACTCCTGAACACACTTAGTAACTCCTGAACACACTGTAGTAACTCCTGAACACACCGTAGTAACTCCTGAACACATTTAGTATCTCCTGAACACACCGTAGTAACTCCTGGACACACCGTAGTAACTCCTGAACACACCGTAGTAACTCCTGAACACACTTAGTAACTCCTGAACACACTTAGTAACTCCTGAACACACTTAGTAACTCCTGAACACACTGTAGTAACTCCTGAACACACTTAGTAACTCCTGAACACACTGTAGTAACTCCTGAACACACTTAGTAACTCCTGAACACACCTAGTAACTCCTGAACACACTGTAGTAACTCCTGAACACACTTAGTAACTCCTGAGCACACTTAGTAACTCCTGAGCACACTTAGTAACTCCTTAACACACTTAGTAACTCCTGAACACACTGTAGTAACTCCTGAACACTCTTAGTAACTCCTAAACACACTGTAGTAACTCCTGAGCACACTTAGTAACTCCTGAACACACTGTAGTAACTCCTGAGCACACTTAGTAACTCCTGAACACACTTAGTAACTCCTGAACACACTGTAGTAACTCCTGAACACACTGTAGTAACTCTTGAACACACTGTAGTAACTCCTGAACACACTGTAGTAACTCCTGAACACACTGTAGTAACTCCTGAACACACTTAGTAACTCCTGAACACACTGTAGTAACTCTTGAACACACTGTAGTAACT
Organism: Eucyclogobius newberryi; assembly: GCF_026437365.1. Taxonomy (NCBI): domain Eukaryota; kingdom Metazoa; phylum Chordata; class Actinopteri; order Gobiiformes; family Gobiidae; genus Eucyclogobius; species Eucyclogobius newberryi. Next base: position 35,464,565 of record NW_027315757.1, on the reverse strand, counting down.
CTTGAACACACTGTAGTAACTCCTGAACACACTGTAGTAACTCCTGAACACACTGTAGTAACTCCTGAACACACTGTAGTAACTCTTGAACACACTGTAGTAACTCTTGAACACACTGTAGTAACTCCTGAACACACTGTAGTAACTCCTGAACACACTTAGTAACTCCTGAACACACTGTAGTAACTCCTGAACACACTGTAGTAACTCTTGAACGCACTGTAGTAACTCCTGAACACACTTAGTAACTCCTGAACACACTGTAGTAACTCTTGAACACACTGTAGTAACTCCTGAACACACTGTAGTAACTCCTGAACACACTGTAGTAACTCCTGAACACACTGTAGTAACTCCTGAGCACACTTAGTAACTCCTGAACACACTTAGTAATTCCTGAACACACTGTAGTAACTCTTGAACACACTGTAGTAACTCCTGAACACACTGTAGTAACTCCTGAACACACTGTAGTAACTCCTGAACACACTTAGTAACTCCTGAGCACACTTAGTAACTCCTGAGCACACTTAGTAACTCCTGAGCACACTTAGTAACTCCTTAACACACTTAGTAACTCCTGAACACACTGTAGTAACTCCTGAACACTCTTAGTAACTCCTAAACACACTGTAGTAACTCCTGAGCACACTTAGTAACTCCTGAACACACTGTAGTAACTCCTGAACACACTGTAGTAACTCCTGAGCACACTTAGTAACTCCTGAACACACTTAGTAACTCCTGAACACACTGTAGTAACTCCTGAACACACTGTAGTAACTCCTGAACACACTTAGTAACTCCTGAACACACTGTAGTAACTCTTGAACACACTGTAGTAACTCTTGAACACATTGTAGTAACTCCTGAACACACTGTAGTAACTCTTGAACACACTGTAGTAACTCCTGAACACACTGTAGTAACTCCTGAACACACTTAGTAACTCCTGAACACACTGTAGTAACTCTTGAACACACTGTAGTAACTCTTGAACACACTGTAGTAACTCCTGAACACACTGTAGTAACTCCTGAACACACTTAGTAACTCCTGAACACACTATAGTAACTCCTGAACACACTGTAGTAACTCTTGAACACACTGTAGTAACTCTTGAACACACTGTAGTAACTCCTGAACACACTGTAGTAACTCCTGAACACACTTAGTAACTCCTGAACACACTGTAGTAACTCCTGAACACATTGTAGTAACTCCTGAACACACTGTAGTAACTCTTGAACACACTGTAGTAACTCCTGAACACACTGTAGTAACTCCTGAACACACTTAGTAACTCCTGAACACACTGTAGTAACTCCTGAACACACTGTAGTAACTCTTGAACACACTGTAGTAACTCTTGAACACACTGTAGTAACTCCTGAACACACTGTAGTAACTCCTGAACACACTTAGTAACTCCTGAACACACTGTAGTAACTCCTGAACACACTGTAGTAACTCTTGAACACACTGTAGTAACTCCTGAACACACTTAGTAACTCCTGAACACACTGTAGTAACTCTTGAACACACTGTAGTAACTCCTGAACACACTGTAGTAACTCCTGAACACACTGTAGTAACTCCTGAACACACTGTAGTAACTCCTGAGCACACTTAGTAACTCCTGAGCACACTTAGTAACTCCTGAGCACACTTAGTAACTCCTTAACACACTTAGTAACTCCTGAACACACTGTAGTAACTCCTGAACACTCTTAGTAACTCCTAAACACACTGTAGTAACTCCTGAGCACACTTAGTAACTCCTGAACACACTGTAGTAACTCCTGAACACACTGTAGTAACTCCTGAGCACACTTAGTAACTCCTGAACACACTTAGTAACTCCTGAACACACTGTAGTAACTCCTGAACACACTGTAGTAACTCCTGAACACACTTAGTAACTCCTGAACACACTGTAGTAACTCTTGAACACACTGTAGTAACTCTTGAACACACTGTAGTAACTCCTGAACACACTGTATTAACTCCTGAACACACTTAGTAACTCCTGAACACACTGTAGTAACTCCTGAACACATTGTAGTAACTCCTGAACACACTGTAGTAACTCCTGAACACACTTAGTAACTCCTGAACACACTGTAGTAACTCCTGAACACACTGTAGTAACTCTTGAACACACTGTAGTAACTCTTGAACACACTGTAGTAACTCCTGAACACACTGTAGTAACTCCTGAACACACTTAGTAACTCCTGAACACACTGTAGTAACTCCTGAACACACTGTAGTAACTCTTGAACACACTGTAGTAACTCCTGAACACACTTAGTAACTCCTGAACACACTGTAGTAACTCTTGAACACACTGTAGTAACTCCTGAACACACTGTAGTAACTCCTGAACACACTGTAGTAACTCCTGAACACACTGTAGTAACTCCTGAGCACACTTAGTAACTCCTGAGCACACTTAGTAACTCCTGAGCACACTTAGTAACTCCTTAACACACTTAGTAACTCCTGAACACACTGTAGTAACTCCTGAACACTCTTAGTAACTCCTAAACACACTGTAGTAACTCCTGAGCACACTTAGTAACTCCTGAACACACTGTAGTAACTCCTGAACACACTGTAGTAACTCCTGAGCACACTTAGTAACTCCTGAACACACTTAGTAACTCCTGAACACACTGTAGTAACTCCTGAACACACTGTAGTAACTCCTGAACACACTTAGTAACTCCTGAACACACTGTAGTAACTCTTGAACACACTGTAGTAACTCTTGAACACACTGTAGTAACTCCTGAACACACTGTAGTAACTCCTGAACACACTTAGTAACTCCTGAACACACTGTAGTAACTCCTGAACACATTGTAGTAACTCCTGAACACACTGTAGTAACTCTTGAACACACTGTAGTAACTCTTGAACACACTGTAGTAACTCCTGAACACACTTAGTAACTCCTGAACACACTGTAGTAACTCTTGAACACACTGTAGTAACTCTTGAACACACTTAGTAACTCCTGAACACACTGTAGTAACTCCTGAACACACTGTAGTAACTCCTGAGCACACTTAGTAACTCCTGAACACACTTAGTAACTCCTGAACACACTGTAGTAACTCTTGAACACACTGTAGTAACTCCTGAACACACTTAGTAACTCCTGAACACACTGTAGTAACTCCTTAACACACTCTAGTAACTCCTGAACACACTGTAGTAACTCCTGAACACACTTAGTAACTCCTGAACACACTGTAGGAACTCTTGAACACACTGTAGTAACTATTGAACACACTGTAGTAACTCCTGAACACACTGTAGTAACTCTTGAACACACTGTAGTAACTCCTGAACACACTTAGTAACTCCTGAACACACTGTAGTAACTCCTGAACACACTAAGTAACTCCTGAACACACTTAGCAACTCCTGAACACACTGTAGTAACTCTTGAACACACTGTAGTAACTCCTGAACACACTGTAGTAACTCCTGAACACACTGTAGTAACTCTTGAACACACTGTAGTAACTCCTGAACACACTGTAGTAACTCCTGAACACACTTAGTAACTCCTGAACAAACTGTAGTAACTCTTGAACACACTGTAGTAACTCCAGAACACACTTAGTAACTCCTGAACACACTGTAGTAACTCCTGAACACACTTAGTAACTCCTGAACACACTGTAGTAACTCCTGAACACACTGTAGTAACTCTTGAACACACTGTAGTAACTCCTGAACACACTGTAGTAACTCCTGAACACACTTAGTAACTCCTGAACACACTGTAGTAACTCCTGAACACACTTAGTAACTCCTGAACACACTATAGTAACTCCTGAACACACTGTAGTAACTCTTGAACACACTGTAGTAACTCCTGAGCACACTTAGTAACTCCTGAACACACTGTAGTAACTCCTGAACACACTGTAGTAACTCTTGAACACACTGTAGTAACTCTTGAACAAACTGTAGTAACTCTTGAACGCACTGTAGTAACTCCTGAACACACTGTAGTAACTCCTGAACACACTTAGTAACTCCTGAGCACACTTAGTAACTCCTGAACACACTTAGTAACTCCTGAACACACTGTAGTAACTCCTGAACACACTTAGTAACTCCTGAACACACTGTAGTAACTCTTGAACACACTGTAGTAACTCTTGAACACACTTAGTAACTCCTGAACACACTGTAGTAACTCCACAACACACTTAGTAACTCCTGAACACACTTAGTAACTCCTGAACACACTGTAGTAACTCCTGAACACACTTAGTAACTCCTGAACACACTGTAGTAACTCCTGAACACACTGTAGTAACTCTTGAACACACTGTAGTAACTCCTGAACACACTGTAGTAACTCCTGAACACACTTAGTAACTCCTGAACACACTGTAGTAACTACTGAACACACTGTAGTAACTCCTGAACACACTGTAGTAACTCTTGAACACACTTAGTAACTCCTGAACACACTGTAGTAACTCTTGAACACACTGTAGTAACTCTTGAACACACTGTAGTAACTCCTGAACACACTGTAGTAACTCCTGAACACACTTAGTAACTCCTGAACACACTGTAGTAACTCTTGAACACACTGTAGTAACTCTTGAACACACTGTAGTAACTCCTGAACACACTTAGTAACTCCTGAACACACTTAGTAACTCCTGAACACATTGTAGTAACTCCTGAACACACTGTAGTAACTCTTGAACACACTGTAGTAACTCCTGAACACACTGTAGTAACTCCTGAACACACTTAGTAACTCCTGAACACACTATAGTAACTCCTGAACACACTGTAGTAACTCTTGAAGACACTGTAGTAACTCCTGAACACACTTAGTAACTCCTGAACACACTGTAGTAACTCTTGAACACACTGTAGTAACTCCTGAACACACTGTAGTAACTCCTGAACACACTGTAGTAACTCCTGAACACACTAGTAAATCTTGAACACACTGTAGTAACTCCTGAACACACTGTAGTAACTCCTGAACACACTGTAGTAACTCTTGAACACACTGTAGTAACTCCTGAACACACTGTAGTAACTCCTGAACACACTGTAGTAACTCCTGAACACACTTAGTAACTCCTGAACACACTGTAGTAACTCTTGTACACACTGTAGTAACTCTTGAACACACTGTAGTAACTCCTGAACACACTGTAGTAACTCCTGAACACACTGTAGTAACTCTTGAACACACTGTAGTAACTCCTTAACACACTTAGTAACTCCTGAACACACTGTAGTAACTCTTGAACACACTGTAGTAACTCCAGAACACACTTAGTAACTCCTGAACACACTGTAGTAACTCCTGAACACACTTAGTAACTCCTGAACACACTGTAGTAACTCCTGAACACACTGTAGTAACTCCTGAGCACACTTAGTAACTCCTGAACACACTTAGTAACTCCTGAACACACTGTAGTAACTCCTGAACACACTGTAGTAACTCCTGAACACACTTAGTAACTCCTGAACACACTGTAGTAACTCTTGAACACACTGTAGTAACTCTTGAACACACTGTAGTAACTCCTGAACACACTGTAGTAACTCCTGAACACACTTAGTAACTCCTGAACACACTGTAGTAACTCCTGAACACATTGTAGTAACTCCTGAACACACTGTAGTAACTCTTGAACACACTGTAGTAACTCCTGAACACACTGTAGTAACTCCTGAACACACTTAGTAACTCCTGAACACACTGTAGTAACTCTTGAACACACTGTAGTAACTCTTGAACACACTGTAGTAACTCCTGAACACACTGTAGTAACTCCTGAACACACTTAGTAACTCCTGAACACACTATAGTAACTCCTGAACACACTGTAGTAACTCTTGAACACACTGTAGTAACTCTTGAACACACTGTAGTAACTCCTGAACACACTGTAGTAACTCCTGAACACACTTAGTAACTCCTGAACACACTGTAGTAACTCCTGAACACATTGTAGTAACTCCTGAACACACTGTAGTAACTCTTGAACACACTGTAGTAACTCCTGAACACACTTAGTAACTCCTGAACACACTGTAGTAACTCCTGAACACACTGTAGTAACTCTTGAACACACTGTAGTAACTCCTGAACACACTTAGTAACTCCTGAACACACTGTAGTAACTCTTGAACACACTGTAGTAACTCCTGAACACACTGTAGTAACTCCTGAACACACTGTAGTAACTCCTGAACACACTGTAGTAACTCCTGAACACACTGTAGTAACTCCTGAGCACACTTAGTAACTCCTGAGCACACTTAGTAACTCCTGAGCACACTTAGTAACTCCTTAACACACTTAGTAACTCCTGAACACACTGTAGTAACTCCTGAACACTCTTAGTAACTCCTAAACACACTGTAGTAACTCCTGAGCACACTTAGTAACTCCTGAACACACTGTAGTAACTCCTGAACACACTGTAGTAACTCCTGAGCACACTTAGTAACTCCTGAACACACTTAGTAACTCCTGAACACACTGTAGTAACTCCTGAACACACTGTAGTAACTCCTGAACACACTTAGTAACTCCTGAACACACTGTAGTAACTCTTGAACACACTGTAGTAACTCTTGAACACACTGTAGTAACTCCTGAACACACTGTAGTAACTCCTGAACACACTTAGTAACTCCTGAACACACTGTAGTAACTCCTGAACACATTGTAGTAACTCCTGAACACACTGTAGTAACTCTTGAACACACTGTAGTAACTCCTGAACACACTGTAGTAACTCCTGAACACACTTAGTAACTCCTGAACACACTGTAGTAACTCCTGAACACACTGTAGTAACTCTTGAACACACTGTAGTAACTCTTGAACACACTGTAGTAACTCCTGAACACACTGTAGTAACTCCTGAACACACTTAGTAACTCCTGAACACACTGTAGTAACTCCTGAACACACTGTAGTAACTCTTGAACACACTGTAGTAACTCCTGAACACACTTAGTAACTCCTGAACACACTGTAGTAACTCTTGAACACACTGTAGTAACTCCTGAACACACTGTAGTAACTCCTGAACACACTGTAGTAACTCCTGAACACACTGTAGTAACTCCTGAACACACTGTAGTAACTCCTGAGCACACTTAGTAACTCCTGAGCACACTTAGTAACTCCTGAGCACACTTAGTAACTCCTTAACACACTTAGTAACTCCTGAACACACTGTAGTAACTCCTGAACACTCTTAGTAACTCCTAAACACACTGTAGTAACTCCTGAGCACACTTAGTAACTCCTGAACACACTGTAGTAACTCCTGAACACACTGTAGTAACTCCTGAGCACACTTAGTAACTCCTGAACACACTTAGTAACTCCTGAACACACTGTAGTAACTCCTGAACACACTGTAGTAACTCCTGAACACACTTAGTAACTCCTGAACACACTGTAGTAACTCTTGAACACACTGTAGTAACTCTTGAACACACTGTAGTAACTCCTGAACACACTGTAGTAACTCCTGAACACACTTAGTAACTCCTGAACACACTGTAGTAACTCCTGAACACATTGTAGTAACTCCTGAACACACTGTAGTAACTCTTGAACACACTGTAGTAACTCCTGAACACACTGTAGTAACTCCTGAACACACTTAGTAACTCCTGAACACACTGTAGTAACTCTTGAACACACTGTAGTAACTCTTGAACACACTGTAGTAACTCCTGAACACACTGTAGTAACTCCTGAACACACTTAGTAACTCCTGAACACACTATAGTAACTCCTGAACACACTGTAGTAACTCTTGAACACACTGTAGTAACTCCTGAACACACTTAGTAACTCCTGAACACACTGTAGTAACTCTTGAACACACTGTAGTAACTCCTGAACACACTGTAGTAACTCCTGAACACACTGTAGTAACTCCTGAACACACTGTAGTAACTCCTGAACACACTGTAGTAACTCCTGAGCACACTTAGTAACTCCTGAACACACTTAGTAATTCCTGAACACACTGTAGTAACTCTTGAACACACTGTAGTAACTCCTGAACACACTTAGTAACTCCTGAACACACTGTAGTAACTCCTGAACACACTTAGTAACTCCTAAACACACTGTAGTAACTCCTGAGCACACTTAGTAACTCCTGAACACACTGTAGTAACTCCTGAACACACTGTAGTAACTCCTGAGCACACTTAGTAACTCCTGAACACACTTAGTAACTCCTGAACACACTGTAGTAACTCTTGAACACACTGTAGTAACTCCTGAACACACTTAGTAACTCCTGAACACACTGTAGTAACTCCTTAACACACTCTAGTAACTCCTGAACACACTGTAGTAACTCCTGAACACACTTAGTAACTCCTGAACACACTGTAGGAACTCTTGAACACACTGTAGTAACTCCTGAACACACTGTAGTAACTCTTGAACACACTGTAGTAACTCCTGAACACACTGTAGTAACTCCTGAACACACTGTAGTAACTCCTGAACACACTGTAGTAACTCCTGAACACACTGTAGTAACTCCTGAGCACACTTAGTAACTCCTGAGCACACTTAGTAACTCCTTAACACACTTAGTAACTCCTGAACACACTGTAGTAACTCCTGAACACTCTTAGTAACTCCTAAACACACTGTAGTAACTCCTGAGCACACTTAGTAACTCCTGAACACACTGTAGTAACTCCTGAACACACTGTAGTAACTCCTGAGCACACTTAGTAACTCCTGAACACACTTAGTAACTCCTGAACACACTGTAGTAACTCCTGAACACACTGTAGTAACTCCTGAACACACTTAGTAACTCCTGAACACACTGTAGTAACTCTTGAACACACTGTAGTAACTCTTGAACACACTGTAGTAACTCCTGAACACACTGTAGTAACTCCTGAACACACTTAGTAACTCCTGAACACACTGTAGTAACTCCTGAACACACTTAGTAACTCCTGAACACACTGTAGTAACTCTTGAACACACTGTAGTAACTCCTGAACACACTGTAGTAACTCCTGAACACACTTAGTAACTCCTGAACACATTGTAGTAACTCCTGAACACACTGTAGTAACTCTTGAACACACTGTAGTAACTCCTGAACACACTTAGTAACTCCTGAACACACTGTAGTAACTCTTGAACACACTGTAGTAACTCCTGAACACACTGTAGTAACTCCTGAACACACTGTAGTAACTCCTGAACACACTGTAGTAACTCCTGAACACACTGTAGTAACTCCTGAGCACACTTAGTAACTCCTGAACACACTTAGTAATTCCTGAACACACTGTAGTAACTCTTGAACACACTGTAGTAACTCCTGAACACACTTAGTAACTCCTGAACACACTGTAGTAACTCCTGAACACACTTAGTAACTCCTAAACACACTGTAGTAACTCCTGAGCACACTTAGTAACTCCTGAACACATTGTAGTAACTCCTGAACACACTGTAGTAACTCTTGAACACACTGTAGTAACTCCTGAACACACTGTAGTAACTCCTGAACACACTTAGTAACTCCTGAACACACTGTAGTAACTCCTGAACACACTGTAGTAACTCTTGAACACACTGTAGTAACTCTTGAACACACTGTAGTAACTCCTGAACACACTTAGTAACTCCTGAACACACTATAGTAACTCCTGAACACACTGTAGTAACTCTTGAAGACACTGTAGTAACTCCTGAACACACTTAGTAACTCCTGAACACACTGTAGTAACTCTTGAACACACTGTAGTAACTCCTGAACACACTGTAGTAACTCCTGAACACACTGTAGTAACTCCTGAACACACTAGTAAATCTTGAACACACTGTAGTAACTCCTGAACACACTGTAGTAACTCCTGAACACACTGTAGTAACTCTTGAACACACTGTAGTAACTCCTGAACACACTGTAGTAACTCCTGAACACACTGTAGTAACTCCTGAACACACTTAGTAACTCCTGAACACACTGTAGTAACTCTTGTACACACTGTAGTAACTCTTGAACACACTGTAGTAACTCCTGAACACACTGTAGTAACTCCTGAACACACTGTAGTAACTCTTGAACACACTGTAGTAACTCCTGAACACACTGTAGTAACTCCTTAACACACTTAGTAACTCCTGAACACACTGTAGTAACTCTTGAACACACTGTAGTAACTCCAGAACACACTTAGTAACTCCTGAACACACTGTAGTAACTCCTGAACACACTTAGTAACTCCTGAACACACTGTAGTAACTCCTGAACACACTGTAGTAACTCCTGAGCACACTTAGTAACTCCTGAACACACTTAGTAACTCCTGAACACACTGTAGTAACTCCTGAACACACTGTAGTAACTCCTGAACACACTTAGTAACTCCTGAACACACTGTAGTAACTCTTGAACACACTGTAGTAACTCTTGAACACACTGTAGTAACTCCTGAACACACTGTAGTAACTCCTGAACACACGTAGTAACTCCTGAACACACTGTAGTAACTCCTGAACACATTGTAGTAACTCCTGAACACACTGTAGTAACTCTTGAACACACTGTAGTAACTCCTGAACACACTGTAGTAACTCCTGAACACACTTAGTAACTCCTGAACACACTGTAGTAACTCTTGAACACACTGTAGTAACTCTTGAACACACTGTAGTAACTCCTGAACACACTGTAGTAACTCCTGAACACACTTAGTAACTCCTGAACACACTATAGTAACTCCTGAACACACTGTAGTAACTCTTGAACACACTATAGTAACTCTTGAACACACTGTAGTAACTCCTGAACACACTGTAGTAACTCCTGAACACACTTAGTAACTCCTGAACACACTGTAGTAACTCCTGAACACATTGTAGTAACTCCTGAACACACTGTAGTAACTCTTGAACACACTGTAGTAACTCCTGAACACACTTAGTAACTCCTGAACACACTGTAGTAACTCCTGAACACACTGTAGTAACTCTTGAACACACTGTAGTAACTCCTGAACACACTTAGTAACTCCTGAACACACTGTAGTAACTCTTGAACACACTGTAGTAACTCCTGAACACACTGTAGTAACTCCTGAACACACTGTAGTAACTCCTGAACACACTGTAGTAACTCCTGAACACACTGTAGTAACTCCTGAGCACACTTAGTAACTCCTGAGCACACTTAGTAACTCCTGAGCACACTTAGTAACTCCTTAACACACTTAGTAACTCCTGAACACACTGTAGTAACTCCTGAACACTCTTAGTAACTCCTAAACACACTGTAGTAACTCCTGAGCACACTTAGTAACTCCTGAACACACTGTAGTAACTCCTGAACACACTGTAGTAACTCCTGAGCACACTTAGTAACTCCTGAACACACTTAGTAACCCCTGAACACACTGTAGTAACTCCTGAACACACTGTAGTAACTCCTGAACACACTTAGTAACTCCTGAACACACTGTAGTAACTCTTGAACACACTGTAGTAACTCTTGAACACACTGTAGTAACTCCTGAACACACTGTAGTAACTCCTGAACACACTTAGTAACTCCTGAACACACTGTAGTAACTCCTGAACACATTGTAGTAACTCCTGAACACACTGTAGTAACTCTTGAACACACTGTAGTAACTCCTGAACACACTGTAGTAACTCCTGAACACACTTAGTAACTCCTGAACACACTGTAGTAACTCCTGAACACACTGTAGTAACTCTTGAACACACTGTAGTAACTCTTGAACACACTGTAGTAACTCCTGAACACACTGTAGTAACTCCTGAACACACTTAGTAACTCCTGAACACACTGTAGTAACTCCTGAACACACTGTAGTAACTCTTGAACACACTGTAGTAACTCCTGAACACACTTAGTAACTCCTGAACACACTGTAGTAACTCTTGAACACACTGTAGTAACTCCTGAACACACTGTAGTAACTCCTGAACACACTGTAGTAACTCCTGAACACACTGTAGTAACTCCTGAACACACTGTAGTAACTCCTGAGCACACTTAGTAACTCCTGAGCACACTTAGTAACTCCTGAGCACACTTAGTAACTCCTTAACACACTTAGTAACTCCTGAACACACTGTAGTAACTCCTGAACACTCTTAGTAACTCCTAAACACACTGTAGTAACTCCTGAGCACACTTAGTAACTCCTGAACACACTGTAGTAACTCCTGAACACACTGTAGTAACTCCTGAGCACACTTAGTAACTCCTGAACACACTTAGTAACTCCTGAACACACTGTAGTAACTCCTGAACACACTGTAGTAACTCCTGAACACACTTAGTAACTCCTGAACACACTGTAGTAACTCTTGAACACACTGTAGTAACTCTTGAACACACTGTAGTAACTCCTGAACACACTGTAGTAACTCCTGAACACACTTAGTAACTCCTGAACACACTGTAGTAACTCCTGAACACATTGTAGTAACTCCTGAACACACTGTAGTAACTCTTGAACACACTGTAGTAACTCCTGAACACACTGTAGTAACTCCTGAACACACTTAGTAACTCCTGAACACACTGTAGTAACTCTTGAACACACTGTAGTAACTCTTGAACACACTGTAGTAACTCCTGAACACACTGTAGTAACTCCTGAACACACTTAGTAACTCCTGAACACACTATAGTAACTCCTGAACACACTGTAGTAACTCTTGAACACACTGTAGTAACTCCTGAACACACTTAGTAACTCCTGAACACACTGTAGTAACTCTTGAACACACTGTAGTAACTCCTGAACACACTGTAGTAACTCCTGAACACACTGTAGTAACTCCTGAACACACTGTAGTAACTCCTGAACACACTGTAGTAACTCCTGAGCACACTTAGTAACTCCTGAACACACTTAGTAATTCCTGAACACACTGTAGTAACTCTTGAACACACTGTAGTAACTCCTGAACACACTTAGTAACTCCTGAACACACTGTAGTAACTCCTGAACACACTTAGTAACTCCTAAACACACTGTAGTAACTCCTGAGCACACTTAGTAACTCCTGAACACACTGTAGTAACTCCTGAACACACTGTAGTAACTCCTGAGCACACTTAGTAACTCCTGAACACACTTAGTAACTCCTGAACACACTGTAGTAACTCTTGAACACACTGTAGTAACTCCTGAACACACTTAGTAACTCCTGAACACACTGTAGTAACTCCTTAACACACTCTAGTAACTCCTGAACACACTGTAGTAACTCCTGAACACACTTAGTAACTCCTGAACACACTGTAGGAACTCTTGAACACACTGTAGTAACTCCTGAACACACTGTAGTAACTCTTGAACACACTGTAGTAACTCCTGAACACACTGTAGTAACTCCTGAACACACTGTAGTAACTCCTGAACACACTGTAGTAACTCCTGAACACACTGTAGTAACTCCTGAGCACACTTAGTAACTCCTGAGCACACTTAGTAACTCCTTAACACACTTAGTAACTCCTGAACACACTGTAGTAACTCCTGAACACTCTTAGTAACTCCTAAACACACTGTAGTAACTCCTGAGCACACTTAGTAACTCCTGAACACACTGTAGTAACTCCTGAACACACTGTAGTAACTCCTGAGCACACTTAGTAACTCCTGAACACACTTAGTAACTCCTGAACACACTGTAGTAACTCCTGAACACACTGTAGTAACTCCTGAACACACTTAGTAACTCCTGAACACACTGTAGTAACTCTTGAACACACTGTAGTAACTCTTGAACACACTGTAGTAACTCCTGAACACACTGTAGTAACTCCTGAACACACTTAGTAACTCCTGAACACACTGTAGTAACTCCTGAACACATTGTAGTAACTCCTGAACACACTGTAGTAACTCTTGAACACACTGTAGTAACTCCTGAACACACTGTAGTAACTCCTGAACACACTTAGTAACTCCTGAACACATTGTAGTAACTCCTGAACACACTGTAGTAACTCTTGAACACACTGTAGTAACTCCTGAACACACTTAGTAACTCCTGAACACACTGTAGTAACTCTTGAACACACTGTAGTAACTCCTGAACACACTGTAGTAACTCCTGAACACACTGTAGTAACTCCTGAACACACTGTAGTAACTCCTGAACACACTGTAGTAACTCCTGAGCACACTTAGTAACTCCTGAACACACTTAGTAATTCCTGAACACACTGTAGTAACTCTTGAACACACTGTAGTAACTCCTGAACACACTTAGTAACTCCTGAACACACTGTAGTAACTCCTGAACACACTTAGTAACTCCTAAACACACTGTAGTAACTCCTGAGCACACTTAGTAACTCCTGAACACACTGTAGTAACTCCTGAACACACTGTAGTAACTCCTGAGCACACTTAGTAACTCCTGAACACACTTAGTAACTCCTGAACACACTGTAGTAACTCTTGAACACACTGTAGTAACTCCTGAACACACTTAGTAACTCCTGAACACACTGTAGTAACTCCTTAACACACTCTAGTAACTCCTGAACACACTGTAGTAACTCCTGAACACACTTAGTAACTCCTGAACACACTGTAGGAACTCTTGAACACACTGTAGTAACTCTTGAACACACTGTAGTAACTCCTGAACACACTGTAGTAACTCTTGAACACACTGTAGTAACTCCTGAACACACTTAGTAACTCCTGAACACACTTTAGTAACTCCTGAACACACTAAGTAACTCCTGAACACACTTAGCAACTCCTGAACACACTGTAGTAACTCTTGAACACACTGTAGTAACTCCTGAACACACTGTAGTAACTCCTGAACACACTGTAGTAACTCTTGAACACACTGTAGTAACTCCTGAACACACTGTAGTAACTCCTGAACACACTTAGTAACTCCTGAACAAACTGTAGTAACTCTTGAACACACTGTAGTAACTCCTGAACACACTGTAGTAACTCCTGAACACACTTAGTAACTCCTGAACACACTGTAGTAACTCCTGAACACACTTAGTAACTCCTGAACACACTATAGTAACTCCTGAACACACTGTAGTAACTCTTGAACACACTGTAGTAACTCCTGAGCACACTTAGTAACTCCTGAACACACTGTAGTAACTCCTGAACACACTGTAGTAACTCTTGAACACACTGTAGTAACTCTTGAACAAACTGTAGTAACTCTTGAACGCACTGTAGTAACTCCTG
Source organism: Eucyclogobius newberryi (assembly GCF_026437365.1). NCBI lineage: Eukaryota > Metazoa > Chordata > Actinopteri > Gobiiformes > Gobiidae > Eucyclogobius > Eucyclogobius newberryi. The sequence goes on along the minus strand of NW_027315757.1, from coordinate 35,449,262 downwards.
AACACACTGTAGTAACTCCTGAACACACTTAGTAACTCCTGAGCACACTTAGTAACTCCTGAACACACTTAGTAACTCCTGAACACACTGTAGTAACTCCTGAACACACTTAGTAACTCCTGAACACACTGTAGTAACTCTTGAACACACTGTAGTAACTCTTGAACACACTTAGTAACTCCTGAACACACTGTAGTAACTCCACAACACACTTAGTAACTCCTGAACACACTTAGTAACTCCTGAACACACTGTAGTAACTCCTGAACACACTTAGTAACTCCTGAACACACTGTAGTAACTCCTGAACACACTGTAGTAACTCTTGAACACACTGTAGTAACTCCTGAACACACTGTAGTAACTCCTGAACACACTTAGTAACTCCTGAACACACTGTAGTAACTCCTGAACACACTGTAGTAACTCCTGAACACACTGTAGTAACTCCTGAACACACTTAGTAACTCCTGAACACACTGTAGTAACTCTTGAACACACTGTAGTAACTCTTGAACACACTGTAGTAACTCCTGAACACACTGTAGTAACTCCTGAACACACTGTAGTAACTCCTGAACACACTTAGTAACTCCTGAACACACTGTAGTAACTCTTGAACACACTGTAGTAACTCTTGAACACACTGTAGTAACTCCTGAACACACTGTAGTAACTCCTGAACACACTTAGTAACTCCTGAACACACTTAGTAACTCCTGAACACATTGTAGTAACTCCTGAACACACTGTAGTAACTCTTGAACACACTGTAGTAACTCCTGAACACACTGTAGTAACTCCTGAACACACTTAGTAACTCCTGAACACATTGTAGTAACTCCTGAACACACTGTAGTAACTCTTGAACACACTCTAGTAACTCCTGAACCCACTGTAGTAACTCCTGAACACACTTAGTAACTCCTGAACACACTGTAGGAACTCTTGAACACACTGTAGTAACTCTTGAACACACTGTAGTAACTCCTGAACACACTGTAGTAACTCTTGAACACACTGTAGTAACTCCTGAACACACTTAGTAACTCCTGAACACACTGTAGTAACTCCTGAACACACTAAGTAACTCCTGAACACACTTAGCAACTCCTGAACACACTGTAGTAACTCTTGAACACACTGTAGTAACTCCTGAACACACTGTAGTAACTCCTGAACACACTGTAGTAACTCTTGAACACACTGTAGTAACTCCTGAACACACTGTAGTAACTCCTGAACACACTTAGTAACTCCTGAACAAACTGTAGTAACTCTTGAACACACTGTAGTAACTCCAGAACACACTTAGTAACTCCTGAACACACTGTAGTAACTCCTGAACACACTTAGTAACTCCTGAACACACTGTAGTAACTCCTGAACACACTGTAGTAACTCTTGAACACACTGTAGTAACTCCTGAACACACTGTAGTAACTCCTGAACACACTTAGTAACTCCTGAACACACTGTAGTAACTCCTGAACACACTTAGTAACTCCTGAACACACTATAGTAACTCCTGAACACACTGTAGTAACTCTTGAACACACTGTAGTAACTCCTGAGCACACTTAGTAACTCCTGAACACACTGTAGTAACTCCTGAACACACTGTAGTAACTCTTGAACACACTGTAGTAACTCTTGAACAAACTGTAGTAACTCTTGAACGCACTGTAGTAACTCCTGAACACACTGTAGTAACTCCTGAACACACTTAGTAACTCCTGAGCACACTTAGTAACTCCTGAACACACTTAGTAACTCCTGAACACACTGTAGTAACTCCTGAACACACTTAGTAACTCCTGAACACACTGTAGTAACTCTTGAACACACTGTAGTAACTCTTGAACACACTTAGTAACTCCTGAACACACTGTAGTAACTCCACAACACACTTAGTAACTCCTGAACACACTTAGTAACTCCTGAACACACTGTAGTAACTCCTGAACACACTTAGTAACTCCTGAACACACTGTAGTAACTCCTGAACACACTGTAGTAACTCTTGAACACACTGTAGTAACTCCTGAACACACTGTAGTAACTCCTGAACACACTTAGTAACTCCTGAACACACTGTAGTAACTCCTGAACACACTGTAGTAACTCCTGAACACACTGTAGTAACTCCTGAACACACTTAGTAACTCCTGAACACACTGTAGTAACTCTTGAACACACTGTAGTAACTCTTGAACACACTGTAGTAACTCCTGAACACACTGTAGTAACTCCTGAACACACTGTAGTAACTCCTGAACACACTTAGTAACTCCTGAACACACTGTAGTAACTCTTGAACACACTGTAGTAACTCTTGAACACACTGTAGTAACTCCTGAACACACTGTAGTAACTCCTGAACACACTTAGTAACTCCTGAACACACTTAGTAACTCCTGAACACATTGTAGTAACTCCTGAACACACTGTAGTAACTCTTGAACACACTGTAGTAACTCCTGAACACACTGTAGTAACTCCTGAACACACTTAGTAACTCCTGAACACACTGTAGTAACTCCTGAACACACTGTAGTAACTCTTGAACACACTGTAGTAACTCTTGAACACACTGTAGTAACTCCTGAACACACTTAGTAACTCCTGAACACACTATAGTAACTCCTGAACACACTGTAGTAACTCTTGAAGACACTGTAGTAACTCCTGAACACACTTAGTAACTCCTGAACACACTGTAGTAACTCTTGAACACACTGTAGTAACTCCTGAACACACTGTAGTAACTCCTGAACACACTGTAGTAACTCCTGAACACACTAGTAAATCTTGAACACACTGTAGTAACTCCTGAACACACTGTAGTAACTCCTGAACACACTGTAGTAACTCTTGAACACACTGTAGTAACTCCTGAACACACTGTAGTAACTCCTGAACACACTGTAGTAACTCCTGAACACACTGTAGTAACTCCTGAACACACTTAGTAACTCCTGAACACACTGTAGTAACTCCTGAACACACTGTAGTAACTCCTGAACACACTGTAGTAACTCTTGAACACACTGTAGTAACTCCTGAACACACTGTAGTAACTCCTTAACACACTTAGTAACTCCTGAACACACTGTAGTAACTCTTGAACACACTGTAGTAACTCCAGAACACACTTAGTAACTCCTGAACACACTGTAGTAACTCCTGAACACACTTAGTAACTCCTGAACACACTGTAGTAACTCCTGAACACACTGTAGTAACTCTTGAACACACTGTAGTAACTCTTGAACACACTGTAGTAACTCCTGAACACACTGTAGTAACTCCTGAACACACTTAGTAACTCCTGAACACACTATAGTAACTCCTGAACACACTGTAGTAACTCTTGAACACACTGTAGTAACTCCTGAACACACTGTAGTAACTCCTGAACACACTTAGTAACTCCTGAACACACTGTAGTAACTCCTGAACACACTGTAGTAACTCCTGAACACACTGTAGTAACTCCTGAACACACTGTAGTAACTCCTGAGCACACTTAGTAACTCCTGAACACACTTAGTAATTCCTGAACACACTGTAGTAAATCTTGAACACACTGTAGTAACTCCTGAACACACTGTAGTAACTCCTGAACACACTGTAGTAACTCCTGAACACACTTAGTAACTCCTGAGCACACTTAGTAACTCCTTAGCACACTTAGTAACTCCTGAGCACACTTAGTAACTCCTTAACACACTTAGTAACTCCTGAACACACTGTAGTAACTCCTGAACACTCTTAGTAACTCCTAAACACACTGTAGTAACTCCTGAGCACACTTAGTAACTCCTGAACACACTGTAGTAACTCCTGAACACACTGTAGTAACTCCTGAGCACACTTAGTAACTCCTGAACACACTTAGTAACTCCTGAACACACTGTAGTAACTCCTGAACACACTGTAGTAACTCCTGAACACACTGTAGTAACTCCTGAACACACTTAGTAACTCCTGAACACACTGTAGTAACTCTTGAACACACTGTAGTAACTCTTGAACACACTGTAGTAACTCCTGAACACACTGTAGTAACTCCTGAACACACTTAGTAACTCCTGAACACACTGTAGTAACTCCTGAACACATTGTAGTAACTCCTGAACACACTGTAGTAACTCTTGAACACACTGTAGTAACTCCTGAACACACTGTAGTAACTCCTGAACACACTTAGTAACTCCTGAACACACTGTAGTAACTCTTGAACACACTGTAGTAACTCTTGAACACACTGTAGTAACTCCTGAACACACTGTAGTAACTCCTGAACACACTTAGTAACTCCTGAACACACTATAGTAACTCCTGAACACACTGTAGTAACTCTTGAACACACTGTAGTAACTCTTGAACACACTGTAGTAACTCCTGAACACACTGTAGTAACTCCTGAACACACTTAGTAACTCCTGAACACACTGTAGTAACTCCTGAACACATTGTAGTAACTCCTGAACACACTGTAGTAACTCTTGAACACACTGTAGTAACTCCTGAACACACTGTAGTAACTCCTGAACACACTTAGTAACTCCTGAACACACTGTAGTAACTCCTGAACACACTGTAGTAACTCTTGAACACACTGTAGTAACTCTTGAACACACTGTAGTAACTCCTGAACACACTGTAGTAACTCCTGAACACACTTAGTAACTCCTGAACACACTGTAGTAACTCCTGAACACACTGTAGTAACTCTTGAACACACTGTAGTAACTCCTGAACACACTTAGTAACTCCTGAACACACTGTAGTAACTCCTGAACACACTGTAGTAACTCCTGAACACACTGTAGTAACTCCTGAACACACTGTAGTAACTCCTGAACACACTGTAGTAACTCCTGAGCACACTTAGTAACTCCTGAGCACACTTAGTAACTCCTGAGCACACTTAGTAACTCCTTAACACACTTAGTAACTCCTGAACACACTGTAGTAACTCCTGAACACTCTTAGTAACTCCTAAACACACTGTAGTAACTCCTGAGCACACTTAGTAACTCCTGAACACACTGTAGTAACTCCTGAACACACTGTAGTAACTCCTGAGCACACTTAGTAACTCCTGAACACACTTAGTAACTCCTGAACACACTGTAGTAACTCCTGAACACACTGTAGTAACTCCTGAACACACTTAGTAACTCCTGAACACACTGTAGTAACTCTTGAACACACTGTAGTAACTCTTGAACACACTGTAGTAACTCCTGAACACACTGTAGTAACTCCTGAACACACTTAGTAACTCCTGAACACACTGTAGTAACTCCTGAACACATTGTAGTAACTCCTGAACACACTGTAGTAACTCTTGAACACACTGTAGTAACTCCTGAACACACTGTAGTAACTCCTGAACACACTTAGTAACTCCTGAACACACTGTAGTAACTCTTGAACACACTGTAGTAACTCTTGAACACACTGTAGTAACTCCTGAATACACTATAGTAACTCCTGAACACACTGTAGTAACTCTTGAACACACTGTAGTAACTCCTGAACACACTTAGTAACTCCTGAACACACTGTAGTAACTCTTGAACACACTGTAGTAACTCCTGAACACACTGTAGTAACTCCTGAACACACTGTAGTAACTCCTGAACACACTGTAGTAACTCCTGAGCACACTTAGTAACTCCTGAACACACTTAGTAATTCCTGAACACACTGTAATAACTCTTGAACACACTGTAGTAACTCCTGAACACACTTAGTAACTCCTGAACACACTGTAGTAACTCCTGAACACACTTAGTAACTCCTAAACACACTGTAGTAACTCCTGAGCACACTTAGTAACTCCTGAACACACTGTAGTAACTCCTGAACACACTGTAGTAACTCCTGAGCACACTTAGTAACTCCTGAACACACTTAGTAACTCCTGAACACACTGTAGTAACTCTTGAACACACTGTAGTAACTCCTGAACACACTTAGTAACTCCTGAACACACTGTAGTAACTCCTTAACACACTCTAGTAACTCCTGAACACACTGTAGTAACTCCTGAACACACTTAGTAACTCCTGAACACACTGTAGGAACTCTTGAACACACTGTAGTAACTCTTGAACACACTGTAGTAACTCCTGAACACACTGTAGTAACTCTTGAACACACTGTAGTAACTCCTGAACACACTTAGTAACTCCTGAACACACTGTAGTAACTCCTGAACACACTAAGTAACTCCTGAACACACTTAGCAACTCCTGAACACACTGTAGTAACTCTTGAACACACTGTAGTAACTCCTGAACACACTGTAGTAACTCCTGAACACACTGTAGTAACTCTTGAACACACTGTAGTAACTCCTGAACACACTGTAGTAACTCCTGAACACACTTAGTAACTCCTGAACAAACTGTAGTAACTCTTGAACACACTGTAGTAACTCCAGAACACACTTAGTAACTCCTGAACACACTGTAGTAACTCCTGAACACACTTAGTAACTCCTGAACACACTGTAGTAACTCCTGAACACACTGTAGTAACTCTTGAACACACTGTAGTAACTCCTGAACACACTGTAGTAACTCCTGAACACACTTAGTAACTCCTGAACACACTGTAGTAACTCCTGAACACACTTAGTAACTCCTGAACACACTATAGTAACTCCTGAACACACTGTAGTAACTCTTGAACACACTGTAGTAACTCCTGAGAACACTTAGTAACTCCTGAACACACTGTAGTAACTCCTGAACACACTGTAGTAACTCTTGAACACACTGTAGTAACTCTTGAACAAACTGTAGTAACTCTTGAACGCACTGTAGTAACTCCTGAACACACTGTAGTAACTCCTGAACACACTTAGTAACTCCTGAGCACACTTAGTAACTCCTGAACACACTTAGTAACTCCTGAACACACTGTAGTAACTCCTGAACACACTTAGTAACTCCTGAACACACTGTAGTAACTCTTGAACACACTGTAGTAACTCTTGAACACACTTAGTAACTCCTGAACACACTGTAGTAACTCCACAACACACTTAGTAACTCCTGAACACACTTAGTAACTCCTGAACACACTGTAGTAACTCCTGAACACACTTAGTAACTCCTGAACACACTGTAGTAACTCCTGAACACACTGTAGTAACTCTTGAACACACTGTAGTAACTCCTGAACACACTGTAGTAACTCCTGAACACACTTAGTAACTCCTGAACACACTGTAGTAACTCCTGAACACACTGTAGTAACTCCTGAACACACTGTAGTAACTCCTGAACACACTTAGTAACTCCTGAACACACTGTAGTAACTCTTGAACACACTGTAGTAACTCTTGAACACACTGTAGTAACTCCTGAACACACTGTAGTAACTCCTGAACACACTGTAGTAACTCCTGAACACACTTAGTAACTCCTGAACACACTGTAGTAACTCTTGAACACACTGTAGTAACTCTTGAACACACTGTAGTAACTCCTGAACACACTGTAGTAACTCCTGAACACACTTAGTAACTCCTGAACACACTTAGTAACTCCTGAAAACATTGTAGTAACTCCTGAACACACTGTAGTAACTCTTGAACACACTGTAGTAACTCCTGAACACACTGTAGTAACTCCTGAACACACTTAGTAACTCCTGAACACACTGTAGTAACTCCTGAACACACTGTAGTAACTCTTGAACACACTGTAGTAACTCTTGAACACACTGTAGTAACTCCTGAACACACTTAGTAACTCCTGAACACACTATAGTAACTCCTGAACACACTGTAGTAACTCTTGAAGACACTGTAGTAACTCCTGAACACACTTAGTAACTCCTGAACACACTGTAGTAACTCTTGAACACACTGTAGTAACTCCTGAACACACTGTAGTAACTCCTGAACACACTGTAGTAACTCCTGAACACACTGTAGTAAATCTTGAACACACTGTAGTAACTCCTGAACACACTGTAGTAACTCCTGAACACACTGTAGTAACTCTTGAACACACTGTAGTAACTCCTGAACACACTGTAGTAACTCCTGAACACACTGTAGTAACTCCTGAACACACTTAGTAACTCCTGAACACACTGTAGTAACTCTTGTACACACTGTAGTAACTCTTGAACACCCTGTAGTAACTCCTGAACACACTGTAGTAACTCCTGAACACACTGTAGTAACTCTTGAACACACTGTAGTAACTCCTGAACACACTGTAGTAACTCCTGAACACACTTAGTAACTCCTGAACACACTGTAGTAACTCTTGTACACACTGTAGTAACTCTTGAACACACTGTAGTAACTCCTGAACACACTGTAGTAACTCCTGAACACACTGTAGTAACTCTTGAACACACTGTAGTAACTCCTGAACACACTGTAGTAACTCCTGAACACACTTAGTAACTCCTGAACACACTGTAGTAACTCTTGAACACACTGTAGTAACTCCAGAACACACTTAGTAACTCCTGAACACACTGTAGTAACTCCTGAACACACTTAGTAACTCCTGAACACACTGTAGTAACTCCTGAACACACTGTAGTAACTCTTGAACACACTGTAGTAACTCTTGAACACACTGTAGTAACTCCTGAACACACTGTAGTAACTCCTGAACACACTTAGTAACTCCTGAACACACTATAGTAACTCCTGAACACACTGTAGTAACTCTTGAACACACTGTAGTAACTCCTGAACACACTTAGTAACTCCTGAACACACTGTAGTAACTCCTGAACACACTGTAGTAACTCCTGAACACACTGTAGTAACTCCTGAACACACTGTAGTAACTCCTGAACACACTGTAGTAACTCCTGAGCACACTTAGTAACTCCTGAACACACTTAGTAATTCCTGAACTCACTGTAGTAACTCTTGAACACACTGTAGTAACTCCTGAACACACTGTAGTAACTCCTGAACACACTTAGTAACTCCTGAGCACACTTAGTAACTCCTGAGCACACTTAGTAACTCCTGAGCACACTTAGTAACTCCTTAACACACTTAGTAACTCCTGAACACACTGTAGTAACTCCTGAACACTCTTAGTAACTCCTAAACACACTGTAGTAACTCCTGAGCACACTTAGTAACTCCTGAACACACTGTAGTAACTCCTGAACACACTGTAGTAACTCCTGAGCACACTTAGTAACTCCTGAACACACTTAGTAACTCCTGAACACACTGTAGTAACTCCTGAACACACTGTAGTAACTCCTGAACACACTGTAGTAACTCCTGAACACACTTAGTAACCCCTGAACACACTGTAGTAACTCTTGAACACACTGTAGTAACTCTTGAACACACTGTAGTAACTCCTGAACACACTGTAGTAACTCCTGAACACACTTAGTAACTCCTGAACACACTGTAGTAACTCCTGAACACATTGTAGTAACTCCTGAACACACTGTAGTAACTCTTGAACACACTGTAGTAACTCCTGAACACACTGTAGTAACTCCTGAACACACTTAGTAACTGCTGAACACACTGTAGTAACTCCTGAACACACTGTAGTAACTCCTGAACACACTGTAGTAACTCCTGAGCACACTTAGTAACTCCTGAACACACTTAGTAACTCCTGAACACACTGTAGTAACTCTTGAACACACTGTAGTAACTCCTGAACACACTGTAGTAACTCCTGAACACACTTAGTAACTCTTGAACACACTGTAGTAACTCCAGAACACACTTAGTAACTCCTGAACACACTGTAGTAACTCCTGAACACACTTAGTAACTCCTGAACACACTGTAGTAACTCCTGAACACACTGTAGTAACTCTTGAACACACTGTAGTAACTCCTGAACACACTGTAGTAACTCCTGAACACACTTAGTAACTCCTGAACACACTATAGTAACTCCTGAACACACTGTAGTAACTCTTGAACACACTGTAGTAACTCCTGAACACACTTAGTAACTCCTGAGCACACTGTAGTAACTCCCGAACACTCTTAGTAACTCCTAAACACACTGTAGTAACTCCTGAGCACACTTAGTAACTCCTGAACACACTGTAGTAACTCCTGAGCACACTTAGTAACTCCTGAACACACTTAGTAACTCCTGAACACACTGTAGTAACTCCTGAACACACTGTAGTAACTCTTGAACACACTGTAGTAACTCCTGAACACACTGTAGTAACTCCTGAACACACTGTAGTAACTCCTGAACACACTTAGTAACTCCTGAACACACTGTAGTAACTCTTGAACACACTGTAGTAACTCTTGAACACACTGTAGTAACTCCTGAACACACTGTAGTAACTCCTGAACACACTTAGTAACTCCTGAACACACTGTAGTAACTCCTGAACACATTGTAGTAACTCCTGAACACACTGTAGTAACTCTTGAACACACTGTAGTAACTCCTGAACACACTTAGTAACTCCTGAACACACTTAGTAACTCCTAAACACACTGTAGTAACTCCTGAACACACTGTAGTAACTCCTGAGCACACTTAGTAACTCCTGAGCACACTTAGTAACTCCTGAACACAATTAGTAACTCCTGAACACACTATAGTAACTCCTGAACACACTGTAGTAACTCCTGAACACACTTAGTAACTCCTGAACACACTGTAGTAACTCCTGAACACACTGTAGTAACTCCTGAACACACTTAGTAACTCCTGAACACACTGTAGTAACTCCTGAACACACCGTAGTAACTCCTGAACACATTTAGTATCTCCTGAACACACCGTAGTAACTCCTGAACACACCGTAGTAACTCCTGGACACACCGTAGTAACTCCTGAACACACCGTAGTAACTCCTGAACACACTTAGTAACTCCTGAACACACTTAGTAACTCCTGAACACACTTAGTAACTCCTGAACACACTGTAGTAACTCCTGAACACACTTAGTAACTCCTGAACACACTGTAGTAACTCCTGAACACACTTAGTAACTCCTGAACACACCTAGTAACTCCTGAACACACTGTAGTAACTCCTGAACACACTTAGTAACTCCTGAGCACACTTAGTAACTCCTGAGCACACTTAGTAACTCCTTAACACACTTAGTAACTCCTGAACACACTGTAGTAACTCCTGAACACTCTTAGTAACTCCTAAACACACTGTAGTAACTCCTGAGCACACTTAGTAACTCCTGAACACACTGTAGTAACTCCTGAGCACACTTAGTAACTCCTGAACACACTTAGTAACTCCTGAACACACTGTAGTAACTCCTGAACACACTGTAGTAACTCTTGAACACACTGTAGTAACTCCTGAACACACTGTAGTAACTCCTGAACACACTGTAGTAACTCCTGAACACACTTAGTAACTCCTGAACACACTGTAGTAACTCCTGAACACACTGTAGTAACTCCTGAACACACTTAGTAACTCCTGAACACACTGTAGTAACTCTTGACTACACTGTAGTAACTCTTGAACACACTGTAGTAACTCCTGAACACACTGTAGTAACTCCTGAACACACTTAGTAACTCCTGAACACACTGTAGTAACTCTTGAACACACTGTAGTAACTCTTGAACACACTGTAGTAACTCCTGAACACACTGTAGTAACTCTTGAACACACTGTAGTAACTCTTGAACACACTGTAGTAACTCCTGAACACACTTAGTAACTCCTGAACACACTGTAGTAACTCTTGAACACACTGTAGTAACTCTTGAACACACTGTAGTAACTCCTGAACACACTGTAGTAACTCCTGAACACACTTAGTAACTCCTGAACACACTGTAGTAACTCCTGAACACATTGTAGTAACTCCTGAACACACTGTAGTAACTCTTGAACACACTGTAGTAACTCCTGAACACACTTAGTAACTCCTGAACACACTGTAGTAACTCCTGAACACACTTAGTAACTCCTGAACACACTGTAGTAACTCCTGAACACACTGTAGTAACTCCTGAAAACAATGTAGTAACTCCTGAACACACTTAGTAACTCCTGAACACACTGTAGGAACTCCTGAACACACTTAGTAACTCCTGAACACACTGTAGTAACTTCTGAACACACTTAGTAACCCCTGAACACACTTAGTAACTCCTGAACACACTGTATTAACTCCTGAACACACTTAGTAACTCCTGAACACACTGTAGTATTTCCTGAGCACACTTAGTAACTCCTAAACACACTGTAGTAACTCCTGAACACACTGTAGTAACTCCTGAACACACTGTAGTAACTCTTGAACACACTGTAGTAACTCCTGAACACACTGTAGTAACTCCTGAACACACTTAGTAACTCCTGAACAAACTGTAGTAACTCTTGAACACACTGTAGTAACTCCAGAACACACTTAGTAACTCCTGAACACACTGTAGTAACTCCTGAACACACTTAGTAACTCCTGAACACACTGTAGTAACTCCTGAACACACTGTAGTAACTCTTGAACACACTGTAGTAACTCCTGAACACACTGTAGTAACTCCTGAACACACTTAGTAACTCCTGAACACACTGTAGTAACTCCTGAACACACTTAGTAACTCCTGAACACACTATAGTAACTCCTGAACACACTGTAGTAACTCTTGAACACACTGTAGTAACTCCTGAGAACACTTAGTAACTCCTGAACACACTGTAGTAACTCCTGAACACACTGTAGTAACTCTTGAACACACTGTAGTAACTCTTGAACAAACTGTAGTAACTCTTGAACGCACTGTAGTAACTCCTGAACACACTGTAGTAACTCCTGAACACACTTAGTAACTCCTGAGCACACTTAGTAACTCCTGAACACACTTAGTAACTCCTGAACACACTGTAGTAACTCCTGAACACACTTAGTAACTCCTGAACACACTGTAGTAACTCTTGAACACACTGTAGTAACTCTTGAACACACTTAGTAACTCCTGAACACACTGTAGTAACTCCACAACACACTTAGTAACTCCTGAACACACTTAGTAACTCCTGAACACACTGTAGTAACTCCTGAACACACTTAGTAACTCCTGAACACACTGTAGTAACTCCTGAACACACTGTAGTAACTCTTGAACACACTGTAGTAACTCCTGAACACACTGTAGTAACTCCTGAACACACTTAGTAACTCCTGAACACACTGTAGTAACTCCTGAACACACTGTAGTAACTCCTGAACACACTGTAGTAACTCCTGAACACACTTAGTAACTCCTGAACACACTGTAGTAACTCTTGAACACACTGTAGTAACTCTTGAACACACTGTAGTAACTCCTGAACACACTGTAGTAACTCCTGAACACACTGTAGTAACTCCTGAACACACTTAGTAACTCCTGAACACACTGTAGTAACTCTTGAACACACTGTAGTAACTCTTGAACACACTGTAGTAACTCCTGAACACACTGTAGTAACTCCTGAACACACTTAGTAACTCCTGAAAACATTGTAGTAACTCCTGAACACACTGTAGTAACTCTTGAACACACTGTAGTAACTCCTGAACACACTGTAGTAACTCCTGAACACACTTAGTAACTCCTGAACACACTGTAGTAACTCCTGAACACACTGTAGTAACTCTTGAACACACTGTAGTAACTCTTGAACACACTGTAGTAACTCCTGAACACACTTAGTAACTCCTGAACACACTATAGTAACTCCTGAACACACTGTAGTAACTCTTGAAGACACTGTAGTAACTCCTGAACACACTTAGTAACTCCTGAACACACTGTAGTAACTCTTGAACACACTGTAGTAACTCCTGAACACACTGTAGTAACTCCTGAACACACTGTAGTAACTCCTGAACACACTGTAGTAAATCTTGAACACACTGTAGTAACTCCTGAACACACTGTAGTAACTCCTGAACACACTGTAGTAACTCTTGAACACACTGTAGTAACTCCTGAACACACTGTAGTAACTCCTGAACACACTGTAGTAACTCCTGAACACACTTAGTAACTCCTGAACACACTGTAGTAACTCTTGTACACACTGTAGTAACTCTTGAACACCCTGTAGTAACTCCTGAACACACTGTAGTAACTCCTGAACACACTGTAGTAACTCTTGAACACACTGTAGTAACTCCTGAACACACTGTAGTAACTCCTGAACACACTTAGTAACTCCTGAACACACTGTAGTAACTCTTGTACACACTGTAGTAACTCTTGAACACACTGTAGTAACTCCTGAACACACTGTAGTAACTCCTGAACACACTGTAGTAACTCTTGAACACACTGTAGTAACTCCTGAACACACTGTAGTAACTCCTGAACACACTTAGTAACTCCTGAACACACTGTAGTAACTCTTGAACACACTGTAGTAACTCCAGAACACACTTAGTAACTCCTGAACACACTGTAGTAACTCCTGAACACACTTAGTAACTCCTGAACACACTGTAGTAACTCCTGAACACACTGTAGTAACTCTTGAACACACTGTAGTAACTCTTGAACACACTGTAGTAACTCCTGAACACACTGTAGTAACTCCTGAACACACTTAGTAACTCCTGAACACACTATAGTAACTCCTGAACACACTGTAGTAACTCTTGAACACACTGTAGTAACTCCTGAACACACTTAGTAACTCCTGAACACACTGTAGTAACTCCTGAACACACTGTAGTAACTCCTGAACACACTGTAGTAACTCCTGAACACACTGTAGTAACTCCTGAACACACTGTAGTAACTCCTGAGCACACTTAGTAACTCCTGAACACACTTAGTAATTCCTGAACTCACTGTAGTAACTCTTGAACACACTGTAGTAACTCCTGAACACACTGTAGTAACTCCTGAACACACTTAGTAACTCCTGAGCACACTTAGTAACTCCTGAGCACACTTAGTAACTCCTGAGCACACTTAGTAACTCCTTAACACACTTAGTAACTCCTGAACACACTGTAGTAACTCCTGAACACTCTTAGTAACTCCTAAACACACTGTAGTAACTCCTGAGCACACTTAGTAACTCCTGAACACACTGTAGTAACTCCTGAACACACTGTAGTAACTCCTGAGCACACTTAGTAACTCCTGAACACACTTAGTAACTCCTGAACACACTGTAGTAACTCCTGAACACACTGTAGTAACTCCTGAACACACTGTAGTAACTCCTGAACACACTTAGTAACCCCTGAACACACTGTAGTAACTCTTGAACACACTGTAGTAACTCTTGAACACACTGTAGTAACTCCTGAACACACTGTAGTAACTCCTGAACACACTTAGTAACTCCTGAACACACTGTAGTAACTCCTGAACACATTGTAGTAACTCCTGAACACACTGTAGTAACTCTTGAACACACTGTAGTAACTCCTGAACACACTGTAGTAACTCCTGAACACACTTAGTAACTGCTGAACACACTGTAGTAACTCCTGAACACACTGTAGTAACTCCTGAACACACTGTAGTAACTCCTGAGCACACTTAGTAACTCCTGAACACACTTAGTAACTCCTGAACACACTGTAGTAACTCTTGAACACACTGTAGTAACTCCTGAACACACTGTAGTAACTCCTGAACACACTTAGTAACTCTTGAACACACTGTAGTAACTCCAGAACACACTTAGTAACTCCTGAACACACTGTAGTAACTCCTGAACACACTTAGTAACTCCTGAACACACTGTAGTAACTCCTGAACACACTGTAGTAACTCTTGAACACACTGTAGTAACTCCTGAACACACTGTAGTAACTCCTGAACACACTTAGTAACTCCTGAACACACTATAGTAACTCCTGAACACACTGTAGTAACTCTTGAACACACTGTAGTAACTCCTGAACACACTTAGTAACTCCTGAGCACACTGTAGTAACTCCCGAACACTCTTAGTAACTCCTAAACACACTGTAGTAACTCCTGAGCACACTTAGTAACTCCTGAACACACTGTAGTAACTCCTGAGCACACTTAGTAACTCCTGAACACACTTAGTAACTCCTGAACACACTGTAGTAACTCCTGAACACACTGTAGTAACTCTTGAACACACTGTAGTAACTCCTGAACACACTGTAGTAACTCCTGAACACACTGTAGTAACTCCTGAACACACTTAGTAACTCCTGAACACACTGTAGTAACTCTTGAACACACTGTAGTAACTCTTGAACACACTGTAGTAACTCCTGAACACACTGTAGTAACTCCTGAACACACTTAGTAACTCCTGAACACACTGTAGTAACTCCTGAACACATTGTAGTAACTCCTGAACACACTGTAGTAACTCTTGAACACACTGTAGTAACTCCTGAACACACTTAGTAACTCCTGAACACACTTAGTAACTCCTAAACACACTGTAGTAACTCCTGAACACACTGTAGTAACTCCTGAGCACACTTAGTAACTCCTGAGCACACTTAGTAACTCCTGAACACAATTAGTAACTCCTGAACACACTATAGTAACTCCTGAACACACTGTAGTAACTCCTGAACACACTTAGTAACTCCTGAACACACTGTAGTAACTCCTGAACACACTGTAGTAACTCCTGAACACACTTAGTAACTCCTGAACACACTGTAGTAACTCCTGAACACACAATAGTAACTCCTGAACACATTTAGTATCTCCTGAACACACCGTAGTAACTCCTGAACACACCGTAGTAACTCCTGGACACACCGTAGTAACTCCTGAACACACCGTAGTAACTCCTGAACACACTTAGTAACTCCTGAACACACTTAGTAACTCCTGAACACACTTAGTAACTCCTGAACACACTGTAGTAACTCCTGAACACACTTAGTAACTCCTGAACACACTGTAGTAACTCCTGAACACACTTAGTAACTCCTGAACACACCTAGTAACTCCTGAACACACTGTAGTAACTCCTGAACACACTTAGTAACTCCTGAGCACACTTAGTAACTCCTGAGCACACTTAGTAACTCCTTAACACACTTAGTAACTCCTGAACACACTGTAGTAACTCCTGAACACTCTTAGTAACTCCTAAACACACTGTAGTAACTCCTGAGCACACTTAGTAACTCCTGAACACACTGTAGTAACTCCTGAGCACACTTAGTAACTCCTGAACACACTTAGTAACTCCTGAACACACTGTAGTAACTCCTGAACACACTGTAGTAACTCTTGAACACACTGTAGTAACTCCTGAACACACTGTAGTAACTCCTGAACACACTGTAGTAACTCCTGAACACACTTAGTAACTCCTGAACACACTGTAGTAACTCCTGAACACACTGTAGTAACTCCTGAACACACTTAGTAACTCCTGAACACACTGTAGTAACTCTTGACTACACTGTAGTAACTCTTGAACACACTGTAGTAACTCCTGAACACACTGTAGTAACTCCTGAACACACTTAGTAACTCCTGAACACACTGTAGTAACTCTTGAACACACTGTAGTAACTCTTGAACACACTGTAGTAACTCCTGAACACACTGTAGTAACTCTTGAACACACTGTAGTAACTCTTGAACACACTGTAGTAACTCCTGAACACACTTAGTAACTCCTGAACACACTGTAGTAACTCTTGAACACACTGTAGTAACTCTTGAACACACTGTAGTAACTCCTGAACACACTGTAGTAACTCCTGAACACACTTAGTAACTCCTGAACACACTGTAGTAACTCCTGAACACATTGTAGTAACTCCTGAACACACTGTAGTAACTCTTGAACACACTGTAGTAACTCCTGAACACACTTAGTAACTCCTGAACACACTGTAGTAACTCCTGAACACACTTAGTAACTCCTGAACACACTGTAGTAACTCCTGAACACACTGTAGTAACTCCTGAAAACAATGTAGTAACTCCTGAACACACTTAGTAACTCCTGAACACACTGTAGGAACTCCTGAACACACTTAGTAACTCCTGAACACACTGTAGTAACTTCTGAACACACTTAGTAACCCCTGAACACACTTAGTAACTCCTGAACACACTGTATTAACTCCTGAACACACTTAGTAACTCCTGAACACACTGTAGTATTTCCTGAGCACACTTAGTAACTCCTAAACACACTGTAGTAACTCCTGAACACACTGTAGTAACTCCTGAGCACACTTAGTAACTCCTGAGCACACTTAGTAACTCCTGAACACAATTAGTAACTCCTGAACACACTATAGTAACTCCTGAACACACTGTAGTAACTCCTGAACACACTTAGTAACTCCTGAACACACTGTAGTAACTCCTGAACACACCGTAGTAACTCCTGAACACATTTAGTATCTCCTGAACACACCGTAGTAACTCCTGGACACACCGTAGTAACTCCTGAACACACCGTAGTAACTCCTGAACACACTTAGTAACTCCTGAACACACTTAGTAACTCCTGAACACACTTAGTAACTCCTGAACACACTGTAGTAACTCCTGAACACACTTAGTAACTCCTGAACACACTGTAGTAACTCCTGAACACACTTAGTAACTCCTGAACACACCTAGTAACTCCTGAACACACTGTAGTAACTCCTGAACACACTTAGTAACTCCTGAGCACACTTAGTAACTCCTGAGCACACTTAGTAACTCCTTAACACACTTAGTAACTCCTGAACACACTGTAGTAACTCCTGAACACTCTTAGTAACTCCTAAACACACTGTAGTAACTCCTGAGCACACTTAGTAACTCCTGAACACACTGTAGTAACTCCTGAGCACACTTAGTAACTCCTGAACACACTTAGTAACTCCTGAACACACTGTAGTAACTCCTGAACACACTGTAGTAACTCTTGAACACACTGTAGTAACTCCTGAACACACTGTAGTAACTCCTGAACACACTGTAGTAACTCCTGAACACACTTAGTAACTCCTGAACACACTGTAGTAACTCTTGAACACACTGTAGTAACTCTTGAACACACTGTAGTAACTCCTGAACACACTGTAGTAACTCCTGAACACACTTAGTAACTCCTGAACACACTGTAGTAACTCCTGAACACATTGTAGTAACTCCTGAACACACTGTAGTAACTCTTGAACACACTGTAGTAACTCCTGAACACACTGTAGTAACTCCTGAACACACTGTAGTAACTCCTGAACACACTGTAGTAACTCCTGAACACTCTTAGTAACTCCTAAACACACTGTAGTAACTCCTGAGCACACTTAGTAACTCCTGAACACACTGTAGTAACTCCTGAACACACTGTAGTAACTCCTGAGCACACTTAGTAACTCCTGAACACACTTAGTAACTCCTGAACACACTGTAGTAACTCCTGAACACACTGTAGTAACTCCTGAACACACTTAGTAACTCCTGAACACACTGTAGTAACTCTTGAACACACTGTAGTAACTCTTGAACACACTGTAGTAACTCCTGAACACACTGTAGTAACTCCTGAACACACTTAGTAACTCCTGAACACACTGTAGTAACTCCTGAACACATTGTAGTAACTCCTGAACACACTGTAGTAACTCTTGAACACACTGTAGTAACTCCTGAACACACTGTAGTAACTCCTGAACACACTTAGTAACTGCTGAACACACTGTAGTAACTCCTGAACACACTGTAGTAACTCCTGAACACACTGTAGTAACTCCTGAGCACACTTAGTAACTCCTGAACACACTTAGTAACTCCTGAACACACTGTAGTAACTCTTGAACACACTGTAGTAACTCCTGAACACACTGTAGTAACTCCTGAACACACTTAGTAACTCTTGAACACACTGTAGTAACTCCAGAACACACTTAGTAACTCCTGAACACACTGTAGTAACTCCTGAACACACTTAGTAACTCCTGAACACACTGTAGTAACTCTTGAACACACTGTAGTAACTCCTGAACACACTTAGTAACTCCTGAGCACACTGTAGTAACTCCCGAACACTCTTAGTAACTCCTAAACACACTGTAGTAACTCCTGAGCACACTTAGTAACTCCTGAACACACTGTAGTAACTCCTGAGCACACTTAGTAACTCCTGAACACACTTAGTAACTCCTGAACACACTGTAGTAACTCCTGAACACACTGTAGTAACTCTTGAACACACTGTAGTAACTCCTGAACACACTGTAGTAACTCCTGAACACACTGTAGTAACTCCTGAACACACTTAGTAACTCCTGAACACACTGTAGTAACTCTTGAACACACTGTAGTAACTCTTGAACACACTGTAGTAACTCCTGAACACACTGTAGTAACTCCTGAACACACTTAGTAACTCCTGAACACACTGTAGTAACTCCTGAACACATTGTAGTAACTCCTGAACACACTGTAGTAACTCTTGAACACACTGTAGTAACTCCTGAACACACTTAGTAACTCCTGAACACACTTAGTAACTCCTAAACACACTGTAGTAACTCCTGAACACACTGTAGTAACTCCTGAGCACACTTAGTAACTCCTGAGCACACTTAGTAACTCCTGAACACAATTAGTAACTCCTGAACACACTATAGTAACTCCTGAACACACTGTAGTAACTCCTGAACACACTTAGTAACTCCTGAACACACTGTAGTAACTCCTGAACACACTGTAGTAACTCCTGAACACACTTAGTAACTCCTGAACACACTGTAGTAACTCCTGAACACACCGTAGTAACTCCTGAACACATTTAGTATCTCCTGAACACACCGTAGTAACTCCTGAACACACCGTAGTAACTCCTGGACACACCGTAGTAACTCCTGAACACACCGTAGTAACTCCTGAACACACTTAGTAACTCCTGAACACACTTAGTAACTCCTGAACACACTTAGTAACTCCTGAACACACTGTAGTAACTCCTGAACACACTTAGTAACTCCTGAACACACTGTAGTAACTCCTGAACACACTTAGTAACTCCTGAACACACCTAGTAACTCCTGAACACACTGTAGTAACTCCTGAACACACTTAGTAACTCCTGAGCACACTTAGTAACTCCTGAGCACACTTAGTAACTCCTTAACACACTTAGTAACTCCTGAACACACTGTAGTAACTCCTGAACACTCTTAGTAACTCCTAAACACACTGTAGTAACTCCTGAGCACACTTAGTAACTCCTGAACACACTGTAGTAACTCCTGAGCACACTTAGTAACTCCTGAACACACTTAGTAACTCCTGAACACACTGTAGTAACTCCTGAACACACTGTAGTAACTCTTGAACACACTGTAGTAACTCCTGAACACACTGTAGTAACTCCTGAACACACTGTAGTAACTCCTGAACACACTTAGTAACTCCTGAACACACTGTAGTAACTCTTGAACACACTGTAGTAACTCTTGAACACACTGTAGTAACTCCTGAACACACTGTAGTAACTCCTGAACACACTTAGTAACTCCTGAACACACTGTAGTAACTCCTGAACACATTGTAGTAACTCCTGAACACACTGTAGTAACTCTTGAACACACTGTAGTAACTCCTGAACACACTTAGTAACTCCTGAACACACTGTAGTAACTCCTGAACACACTTAGTAACTCCTGAACACACTGTAGTAACTCCTGAACACACTGTAGTAACTCCTGAAAACAATGTAGTAACTCCTGAACACACTTAGTAACTCCTGAACACACTGTAGGAACTCCTGAACACACTTAGTAACTCCTGAACACACTGTAGTAACTTCTGAACACACTTAGTAACCCCTGAACACACTTAGTAACTCCTGAACACACTGTATTAACTCCTGAACACACTTAGTAACTCCTGAACACACTGTAGTATTTCCTGAGCACACTTAGTAACTCCTAAACACACTGTAGTAACTCCTGAACACACTGTAGTAACTCCTGAGCACACTTAGTAACTCCTGAGCACACTTAGTAACTCCTGAACACAATTAGTAACTCCTGAACACACTATAGTAACTCCTGAACACACTGTAGTAACTCCTGAACACACTTAGTAACTCCTGAACACACTGTAGTAACTCCTGAACACACCGTAGTAACTCCTGAACACATTTAGTATCTCCTGAACACACCGTAGTAACTCCTGGACACACCGTAGTAACTCCTGAACACACCGTAGTAACTCCTGAACACACTTAGTAACTCCTGAACACACTTAGTAACTCCTGAACACACTTAGTAACTCCTGAACACACTGTAGTAACTCCTGAACACACTTAGTAACTCCTGAACACACTGTAGTAACTCCTGAACACACTTAGTAACTCCTGAACACACCTAGTAACTCCTGAACACACTGTAGTAACTCCTGAACACACTTAGTAACTCCTGAGCACACTTAGTAACTCCTGAGCACACTAAGTAACTCCTTAACACACTTAGTAACTCCTGAACACACCGTAGTAACTCCTGAACACACCGTAGTAACTCCTGGACACACCGTAGTAACTCCTGAACACACCGTAGTAACTCCTGAACACACTTAGTAACTCCTGAACACACTTAGTAACTCCTGAACACACTTAGTAACTCCTGAACACACTGTAGTAACTCCTGAACACACTTAGTAACTCCTGAACACACTGTAGTAACTCCTGAACACACTTAGTAACTCCTGAACACACCTAGTAACTCCTGAACACACTGTAGTAACTCCTGAACACACTTAGTAACTCCTGAGCACACTTAGTAACTCCTGAGCACACTTAGTAACTCCTTAACACACTTAGTAACTCCTGAACACACTGTAGTAACTCCTGAACACTCTTAGTAACTCCTAAACACACTGTAGTAACTCCTGAGCACACTTAGTAACTCCTGAACACACTGTAGTAACTCCTGAGCACACTTAGTAACTCCTGAACACACTTAGTAACTCCTGAACACACTGTAGTAACTCCTGAACACACTGTAGTAACTCTTGAACACACTGTAGTAACTCCTGAACACACTGTAGTAACTCCTGAACACACTGTAGTAACTCCTGAACACACTTAGTAACTCCTGAACACACTGTAGTAACTCTTGAACACACTGTAGTAACTCTTGAACACACTGTAGTAACTCCTGAACACACTGTAGTAACTCCTGAACACACTTAGTAACTCCTGAACACACTGTAGTAACTCCTGAACACATTGTAGTAACTCCTGAACACACTGTAGTAACTCTTGAACACACTGTAGTAACTCCTGAACACACTTAGTAACTCCTGAACACACTGTAGTAACTCCTGAACACACTTAGTAACTCCTGAACACACTGTAGTAACTCCTGAACACACTGTAGTAACTCCTGAAAACAATGTAGTAACTCCTGAACACACTTAGTAACTCCTGAACACACTGTAGGAACTCCTGAACACACTTAGTAACTCCTGAACACACTGTAGTAACTTCTGAACACACTTAGTAACCCCTGAACACACTTAGTAACTCCTGAACACACTGTATTAACTCCTGAACACACTTAGTAACTCCTGAACACACTGTAGTATTTCCTGAGCACACTTAGTAACTCCTAAACACACTGTAGTAACTCCTGAACACACTGTAGTAACTCCTGAGCACACTTAGTAACTCCTGAGCACACTTAGTAACTCCTGAACACAATTAGTAACTCCTGAACACACTATAGTAACTCCTGAACACACTGTAGTAACTCCTGAACACACTTAGTAACTCCTGAACACACTGTAGTAACTCCTGAACACACCGTAGTAACTCCTGAACACATTTAGTATCTCCTGAACACACCGTAGTAACTCCTGGACACACCGTAGTAACTCCTGAACACACCGTAGTAACTCCTGAACACACTTAGTAACTCCTGAACACACTTAGTAACTCCTGAACACACTTAGTAACTCCTGAACACACTGTAGTAACTCCTGAACACACTTAGTAACTCCTGAACACACTGTAGTAACTCCTGAACACACTTAGTAACTCCTGAACACACCTAGTAACTCCTGAACACACTGTAGTAACTCCTGAACACACTTAGTAACTCCTGAGCACACTTAGTAACTCCTGAGCACACTTAGTAACTCCTTAACACACTTAGTAACTCCTGAACACACTGTAGTAACTCCTGAACACTCTTAGTAACTCCTAAACACACTGTAGTAACTCCTGAGCACACTTAGTAACTCCTGAACACACTGTAGTAACTCCTGAGCACACTTAGTAACTCCTGAACACACTTAGTAACTCCTGAACACACTGTAGTAACTCCTGAACACACTGTAGTAACTCTTGAACACACTGTAGTAACTCCTGAACACACTGTAGTAACTCCTGAACACACTTAGTAACTCCTGAACACACTGTAGTAACTCTTGAACACACTGTAGTAACTCTTGAACACACTGTAGTAACTCCTGAACACACTGTAGTAACTCCTGAACACACTTAGTAACTCCTGAACACACTGTAGTAACTCCTGAACACATTGTAGTAACTCCTGAACACACTGTAGTAACTCTTGAACACACTGTAGTAACTCCTGAACACACTGTAGTAACTCCTGAACACACTGTAGTAACTCCTGAACACACTGTAGTAACTCTTGAACACACTGTAGTAACTCTTGAACACACTGTAGTAACTCCTGAACACACTGTAGTAACTCCTGAACACACTTAGTAACTCCTGAACACACTGTAGTAACTCCTGAACACACTGTAGTAACTCTTGAACACACTGTAGTAACTCCTGAACACACTTAGTAACTCCTGAACACACTGTAGTAACTCTTGAACACACTGTAGTAACTCCTGAACACACTGTAGTAACTCCTGAACACACTGTAGTAACTCCTGAACACACTGTAGTAACTCCTGAGCACACTTAGTAACTCCTGAACACACTTAGTAATTCCTGAACACACTGTAGTAACTCTTGAACACACTGTAGTAACTCCTGAACACACTGTAGTAACTCCTGAACACACTGTAGTAACTCCTGAACACACTTAGTAACTCCTGAGCACACTTAGTAACTCCTGAGCACACTTAGTAACTCCTGAGCACACTTAGTAACTCCTTAACACACTTAGTAACTCCTGAACACACTGTAGTAACTCCTGAACACTCTTAGTAACTCCTAAACACACTGTAGTAACTCCTGAGCACACTTAGTAACTCCTGAACACACTGTAGTAACTCCTGAACACACTGTAGTAACTCCTGAGCACACTTAGTAACTCCTGAACACACTTAGTAACTCCTGAACACACTGTAGTAACTCCTGAACACACTGTAGTAACTCCTGAACACACTTAGTAACTCCTGAACACACTGTAGTAACTCTTGAACACACTGTAGTAACTCTTGAACACACTGTAGTAACTCCTGAACACACTGTAGTAACTCCTGAACACACTTAGTAACTCCTGAACACACTGTAGTAACTCCTGAACACATTGTAGTAACTCCTGAACACACTGTAGTAACTCTTGAACACACTGTAGTAACTCCTGAACACACTGTAGTAACTCCTGAACACACTTAGTAACTCCTGAACACACTGTAGTAACTCCTGAACACACTGTAGTAACTCCTGAACACACTTAGTAACTCCTGAACACATTGTAGTAACTCTTGAACACACTGTAGTAACTCTTGAACACACTGTAGTAACTCCTGAATACACTATAGTAACTCCTGAACACACTGTAGTAACTCTTGAACACACTGTAGTAACTCCTGAACACACTTAGTAACTCCTGAACACACTGTAGTAACTCTTGAACACACTGTAGTAACTCCTGAACACACTGTAGTAACTCCTGAACACACTGTAGTAACTCCTGAACACACTGTAGTAACTCCTGAGCACACTTAGTAACTCCTGAACACACTTAGTAATTCCTGAACACACTGTAGTAACTCTTGAACACACTGTAGTAACTCCTGAACACACTTAGTAACTCCTGAACACACTGTAGTAACTCCTGAACACACTTAGTAACTCCTAAACACACTGTAGTAACTCCTGAGCACACTTAGTAACTCCTGAACACACTGTAGTAACTCCTGAACACACTGTAGTAACTCCTGAGCACACTTAGTAACTCCTGAACACACTTAGTAACTCCTGAACACACTGTAGTAACTCTTGAACACACTGTAGTAACTCCTGAACACACTTAGTAACTCCTGAACACACTGTAGTAACTCCTTAACACACTCTAGTAACTCCTGAACACACTGTAGTAACTCCTGAACACACTTAGTAACTCCTGAACACACTGTAGGAACTCTTGAACACACTGTAGTAACTCTTGAACACACTGTAGTAACTCCTGAACACACTGTAGTAACTCTTGAACACACTGTAGTAACTCCTGAACACACTTAGTAACTCCTGAACACACTGTAGTAACTCCTGAACACACTAAGTAACTCCTGAACACACTTAGCAACTCCTGAACACACTGTAGTAACTCTTGAACACACTGTAGTAACTCCTGAACACACTGTAGTAACTCCTGAACACACTGTAGTAACTCTTGAACACACTGTAGTAACTCCTGAACACACTGTAGTAACTCCTGAACACACTTAGTAACTCCTGAACAAACTGTAGTAACTCTTGAACACACTGTAGTAACTCCAGAACACACTTAGTAACTCCTGAACACACTGTAGTAACTCCTGAACACACTTAGTAACTCCTGAACACACTGTAGTAACTCTTGGACACACTGTAGTAACTCCTGAACACACTGTAGTAACTCCTGAACACACTTAGTAACTCCTGAACACACTGTAGTAACTCCTGAACACACTTAGTAACTCCTGAACACACTATAGTAACTCCTGAACACACTGTAGTAACTCTTGAACACACTGTAGTAACTCCTGAGCACACTTAGTAACTCCTGAACACACTGTAGTAACTCCTGAACACACTGTAGTAACTCTTGAACACACTGTAGTAACTCTTGAACAAACTGTAGTAACTCTTGAACGCACTGTAGTAACTCCTGAACACACTGTAGTAACTCCTGAACACACTTAGTAACTCCTGAGCACACTTAGTAACTCCTGAACACACTTAGTAACTCCTGAACACACTGTAGTAACTCCTGAACACACTTAGTAACTCCTGAACACACTGTAGTAACTCTTGAACACACTGTAGTAACTCTTGAACACACTTAGTAACTCCTGAACACACTGTAGTAACTCCACAACACACTTAGTAACTCCTGAACACACTTAGTAACTCCTGAACACACTGTAGTAACTCCTGAACACACTTAGTAACTCCTGAACACACTGTAGTAACTCCTGAACACACTGTAGTAACTCTTGAACACACTGTAGTAACTCCTGAACACACTGTAGTAACTCCTGAACACACTTAGTAACTCCTGAACACACTGTAGTAACTCCTGAACACACTGTAGTAACTCCTGAACACACTGTAGTAACTCCTGAACACACTTAGTAACTCCTGAACACACTGTAGTAACTCTTGAACACACTGTAGTAACTCTTGAACACACTGTAGTAACTCCTGAACACACTGTAGTAACTCCTGAACACACTGTAGTAACTCCTGAACACACTTAGTAACTCCTGAACACACTGTAGTAACTCTTGAACACACTGTAGTAACTCTTGAACACACTGTAGTAACTCCTGAACACACTGTAGTAACTCCTGAACACACTTAGTAACTCCTGAACACACTTAGTAACTCCTGAAAACATTGTAGTAACTCCTGAACACACTGTAGTAACTCTTGAACACACTGTAGTAACTCCTGAACACACTGTAGTAACTCCTGAACACACTTAGTAACTCCTGAACACACTGTAGTAACTCCTGAACACACTGTAGTAACTCTTGAACACACTGTAGTAACTCTTGAACACACTGTAGTAACTCCTGAACACACTTAGTAACTCCTGAACACACTATAGTAACTCCTGAACACACTGTAGTAACTCTTGAAGACACTGTAGTAACTCCTGAACACACTTAGTAACTCCTGAACACACTGTAGTAACTCTTGAACACACTGTAGTAACTCCTGAACACACTGTAGTAACTCCTGAACACACTGTAGTAACTCCTGAACACACTGTAGTAAATCTTGAACACACTGTAGTAACTCCTGAACACACTGTAGTAACTCCTGAACACACTGTAGTAACTCTTGAACACACTGTAGTAACTCCTGAACACACTGTAGTAACTCCTGAACACACTGTAGTAACTCCTGAACACACTTAGTAACTCCTGAACACACTGTAGTAACTCTTGTACACACTGTAGTAACTCTTGAACACACTGTAGTAACTCCTGAACACACTGTAGTAACTCCTGAACACACTGTAGTAACTCTTGAACACACTGTAATAACTCCTGAACACACTGTAGTAACTCCTGAACACACTTAGTAACTCCTGAACACACTGTAGTAACTCTTGAACACACTGTAGTAACTCCAGAACACACTTAGTAACTCCTGAACACACTGTAGTAACTCCTGAACACACTTAGTAACTCCTGAACACACTGTAGTAACTCCTGAACACACTGTAGTAACTCTTGAACACACTGTAGTAACTCTTGAACACACTGTAGTAACTCCTGAACACACTGTAGTAACTCCTGAACACACTTAGTAACTCCTGAACACACTATAGTAACTCCTGAACACACTGTAGTAACTCTTGAACACACTGTAGTAACTCCTGAACACACTTAGTAACTCCTGAACACACTGTAGTAACTCTTGAACACACTGTAGTAACTCCTGAACACACTGTAGTAACTCCTGAACACACTGTAGTAACTCCTGAACACACTGTAGTAACTCCTGAACACACTGTAGTAACTCCTGAGCACACTTAGTAACTCCTGAACACACTTAGTAATTCCTGAACTCACTGTAGTAACTCTTGAACACACTGTAGTAACTCCTGAACACACTGTAGTAACTCCTGAACACACTTAGTAACTCCTGAGCACACTTAGTAACTCCTGAGCACACTTAGTAACTCCTGAGCACACTTAGTAACTCCTTAACACACTTAGTAACTCCTGAACACACTGTAGTAACTCCTGAACACTCTTAGTAACTCCTAAACACACTGTAGTAACTCCTGAGCACACTTAGTAACTCCTGAACACACTGTAGTAACTCTTGAACACACTGTAGTAACTCCTGAGCACACTTAGTAACTCCTGAACACACTTAGTAACTCCTGAACACACTGTAGTAACTCCTGAACACACTGTAGTAACTCCTGAACACACTGTAGTAACTCCTGAACACACTTAGTAACTCCTGAACACACTGTAGTAACTCTTGAACACACTGTAGTAACTCTTGAACACACTGTAGTAACTCCTGAACACACTGTAGTAACTCCTGAACACACTTAGTAACTCCTGAACACACTGTAGTAACTCCTGAACACATTGTAGTAACTCCTGAACACACTGTAGTAACTCTTGAACACACTGTAGTAACTCCTGAACACACTGTAGTAACTCCTGAACACACTTAGTAACTGCTGAACACACTGTAGTAACTCCTGAACACACTGTAGTAACTCCTGAACACACTGTAGTAACTCCTGAGCACACTTAGTAACTCCTGAACACACTTAGTAACTCCTGAACACACTGTAGTAACTCTTGAACACACTGTAGTAACTCCTGAACACACTGTAGTAACTCCTGAACACACTTAGTAACTCTTGAACACACTGTAGTAACTCCAGAACACACTTAGTAACTCCTGAACACACTGTAGTAACTCCTGAACACACTTAGTAACTCCTGAACACACTGTAGTAACTCCTGAACACACTGTAGTAACTCTTGAACACACTGTAGTAACTCCTGAACACACTGTAGTAACTCCTGAACACACTTAGTAACTCCTGAACACACTATAGTAACTCCTGAACACACTGTAGTAACTCTTGAACACACTGTAGTAACTCCTGAACACACTTAGTAACTCCTGAGCACACTGTAGTAACTCCCGAACACTCTTAGTAACTCCTAAACACACTGTAGTAACTCCTGAGCACACTTAGTAACTCCTGAACACACTGTAGTAACTCCTGAGCACACTTAGTAACTCCTGAACACACTTAGTAACTCCTGAACACACTGTAGTAACTCCTGAACACACTGTAGTAACTCTTGAACACACTGTAGTAACTCCTGAACACACTGTAGTAACTCCTGAACACACTGTAGTAACTCCTGAACACACTTAGTAACTCCTGAACACACTGTAGTAACTCTTGAACACACTGTAGTAACTCTTGAACACACTGTAGTAACTCCTGAACACACTGTAGTAACTCCTGAACACACTTAGTAACTCCTGAACACACTGTAGTAACTCCTGAACACATTGTAGTAACTCCTGAACACACTGTAGTAACTCTTGAACACACTGTAGTAACTCCTGAACACACTTAGTAACTCCTGAACACACTTAGTAACTCCTAAACACACTGTAGTAACTCCTGAACACACTGTAGTAACTCCTGAGCACACTTAGTAACTCCTGAGCACACTTAGTAACTCCTGAACACAATTAGTAACTCCTGAACACACTATAGTAACTCCTGAACACACTGTAGTAACTCCTGAACACACTTAGTAACTCCTGAACACACTGTAGTAACTCCTGAACACACTGTAGTAACTCCTGAACACACTTAGTAACTCCTGAACACACTGTAGTAACTCCTGAACACACCGTAGTAACTCCTGAACACATTTAGTATCTCCTGAACACACCGTAGTAACTCCTGAACACACCGTAGTAACTCCTGGACACACCGTAGTAACTCCTGAACACACCGTAGTAACTCCTGAACACACTTAGTAACTCCTGAACACACTTAGTAACTCCTGAACACACTTAGTAACTCCTGAACACACTGTAGTAACTCCTGAACACACTTAGTAACTCCTGAACACACTGTAGTAACTCTTGAACACACTGTAGTAACTCCTGAATACACTATAGTAACTCCTGAACACACTGTAGTAACTCTTGAACACACTGTAGTAACTCCTGAACACACTTAGTAACTCCTGAACACACTGTAGTAACTCTTGAACACACTGTAGTAACTCCTGAACACACTGTAGTAACTCCTGAACACACTGTAGTAACTCCTGAACACACTGTAGTAACTCCTGAGCACACTTAGTAACTCCTGAACACACTTAGTAATTCCTGAACACACTGTAGTAACTCTTGAACACACTGTAGTAACTCCTGAACACACTTAGTAACTCCTGAACACACTGTAGTAACTCCTGAACACACTTAGTAACTCCTAAACACACTGTAGTAACTCCTGAGCACACTTAGTAACTCCTGAACACACTGTAGTAACTCCTGAACACACTGTAGTAACTCCTGAGCACACTTAGTAACTCCTGAACACACTTAGTAACTCCTGAACACACTGTAGTAACTCTTGAACACACTGTAGTAACTCCTGAACACACTTAGTAACTCCTGAACACACTGTAGTAACTCCTTAACACACTCTAGTAACTCCTGAACACACTGTAGTAACTCCTGAACACACTTAGTAACTCCTGAACACACTGTAGGAACTCTTGAACACACTGTAGTAACTCTTGAACACACTGTAGTAACTCCTGAACACACTGTAGTAACTCTTGAACACACTGTAGTAACTCCTGAACACACTTAGTAACTCCTGAACACACTGTAGTAACTCCTGAACACACTGTAGTAACTCTTGAACACACTGTAGTAACTCCTGAACACACTGTAGTAACTCCTGAACACACTGTAGTAACTCCTGAACACACTTAGTAACTCCTGAACACAATGTAGTAACTCTTGAACACACTGTAGTAACTCTTGAACACACTGTAGTAACTCCTGAACACACTGTAGTAACTCCTGAACACACTTAGTAACTCCTGAACACACTGTAGTAACTCCTGAACACACTGTAGTAACTCCTGAACACACTGTAGTAACTCCTGAACACACTGTAGTAACTCTTGAACACACTGTAGTAACTCTTGAACACACTGTAGTAACTCCTGAACACACTGTAGTAACTCCTGAACACACTTAGTAACTCCTGAACACACTGTAGTAACTCCTGAACACACTGTAGTAACTCTTGAACACACTGTAGTAACTCCTGAACACACTTAGTAACTCCTGAACACACTGTAGTAACTCTTGAACACACTGTAGTAACTCCTGAACACACTGTAGTAACTCCTGAACACACTGTAGTAACTCCTGAACACACTGTAGTAACTCCTGAGCACACTTAGTAACTCCTGAACACACTTAGTAATTCCTGAACACACTGTAGTAACTCTTGAACACACTGTAGTAACTCCTGAACACACTGTAGTAACTCCTGAACACACTGTAGTAACTCCTGAACACACTTAGTAACTCCTGAGCACACTTAGTAACTCCTGAGCACACTTAGTAACTCCTGAGCACACTTAGTAACTCCTGAGCACACTTAGTAACTCCTGAGCACACTTAGTAACTCCTTAACACACTTAGTAACTCCTGAACACACTGTAGTAACTCCTGAACACTCTTAGTAACTCCTAAACACACTGTAGTAACTCCTGAGCACACTTAGTAACTCCTGAACACACTGTAGTAACTCTTGAACACACTGTAGTAACTCCTGAGCACACTTAGTAACTCCTGAACACACTTAGTAACTCCTGAACACACTGTAGTAACTCCTGAACACACTGTAGTAACTCCTGAACACACTGTAGTAACTCCTGAACACACTTAGTAACTCCTGAACACACTGTAGTAACTCTTGAACACACTGTAGTAACTCTTGAACACACTGTAGTAACTCCTGAACACACTGTAGTAACTCCTGAACACACTTAGTAACTCCTGAACACACTGTAGTAACTCCTGAACACATTGTAGTAACTCCTGAACACACTGTAGTAACTCTTGAACACACTGTAGTAACTCCTGAACACACTGTAGTAACTCCTGAACACACTTAGTAACTGCTGAACACACTGTAGTAACTCCTGAACACACTGTAGTAACTCCTGAACACACTGTAGTAACTCCTGAGCACACTTAGTAACTCCTGAACACACTTAGTAACTCCTGAACACACTGTAGTAACTCTTGAACACACTGTAGTAACTCCTGAACATACTGTAGTAACTCCTGAACACACTTAGTAACTCTTGAACACACTGTAGTAACTCCAGAACACACTTAGTAACTCCTGAACACACTGTAGTAACTCCTGAACACACTTAGTAACTCCTGAACACACTGTAGTAACTCCTGAACACACTGTAGTAACTCTTGAACACACTGTAGTAACTCCTGAACACACTGTAGTAACTCCTGAACACACTTAGTAACTCCTGAACACACTATAGTAACTCCTGAACACACTGTAGTAACTCTTGAACACACTGTAGTAACTCCTGAACACACTTAGTAACTCCTGAGCACACTGTAGTAACTCCCGAACACTCTTAGTAACTCCTAAACACACTGTAGTAACTCCTGAGCACACTTAGTAACTCCTGAACACACTGTAGTAACTCCTGAGCACACTTAGTAACTCCTGAACACACTTAGTAACTCCTGAACACACTGTAGTAACTCCTGAACACACTGTAGTAACTCTTGAACACACTGTAGTAACTCCTGAACACACTGTAGTAACTCCTGAACACACTGTAGTAACTCCTGAACACACTTAGTAACTCCTGAACACACTGTAGTAACTCTTGAACACACTGTAGTAACTCTTGAACACACTGTAGTAACTCCTGAACACACTGTAGTAACTCCTGAACACACTTAGTAACTCCTGAACACACTGTAGTAACTCCTGAACACATTGTAGTAACTCCTGAACACACTTAGTAACTCCTGAACACACTGTAGTAACTCCTTAACACACTCTAGTAACTCCTGAACACACTGTAGTAACTCCTGAACACACTTAGTAACTCCTGAACACACTGTAGGAACTCTTGAACACACTGTAGTAACTCTTGAACACACTGTAGTAACTCCTGAACACACTGTAGTAACTCTTGAACACACTGTAGTAACTCCTGAACACACTTAGTAACTCCTGAACACACTGTAGTAACTCCTGAACACACTGTAGTAACTCTTGAACACACTGTAGTAACTCCTGAACACACTGTAGTAACTCCTGAACACACTGTAGTAACTCCTGAACACACTTAGTAACTCCTGAACACACTGTAGTAACTCTTGAACACACTGTAGTAACTCTTGAACACACTGTAGTAACTCCTGAACACACTGTAGTAACTCCTGAACACACTTAGTAACTCCTGAACACACTGTAGTAACTCCTGAACACATTGTAGTAACTCCTGAACACACTGTAGTAACTCTTGAACACACTGTAGTAACTCCTGAACACACTGTAGTAACTCCTGAACACACTGTAGTAACTCCTGAACACACTGTAGTAACTCTTGAACACACTGTAGTAACTCTTGAACACACTGTAGTAACTCCTGAACACACTGTAGTAACTCCTGAACACACTTAGTAACTCCTGAACACACTGTAGTAACTCCTGAACACACTGTAGTAACTCTTGAACACACTGTAGTAACTCCTGAACACACTTAGTAACTCCTGAACACACTGTAGTAACTCTTGAACACACTGTAGTAACTCCTGAACACACTGTAGTAACTCCTGAACACACTGTAGTAACTCCTGAACACACTGTAGTAACTCCTGAGCACACTTAGTAACTCCTGAACACACTTAGTAATTCCTGAACACACTGTAGTAACTCTTGAACACACTGTAGTAACTCCTGAACACACTGTAGTAACTCCTGAACACACTGTAGTAACTCCTGAACACACTTAGTAACTCCTGAGCACACTTAGTAACTCCTGAGCACACTTAGTAACTCCTGAGCACACTTAGTAACTCCTGAGCACACTTAGTAACTCCTGAGCACACTTAGTAACTCCTTAACACACTTAGTAACTCCTGAACACACTGTAGTAACTCCTGAACACTCTTAGTAACTCCTAAACACACTGTAGTAACTCCTGAGCACACTTAGTAACTCCTGAACACACTGTAGTAACTCTTGAACACACTGTAGTAACTCCTGAGCACACTTAGTAACTCCTGAACACACTTAGTAACTCCTGAACACACTGTAGTAACTCCTGAACACACTGTAGTAACTCCTGAACACACTGTAGTAACTCCTGAACACACTTAGTAACTCCTGAACACACTGTAGTAACTCTTGAACACACTGTAGTAACTCTTGAACACACTGTAGTAACTCCTGAACACACTGTAGTAACTCCTGAACACACTTAGTAACTCCTGAACACACTGTAGTAACTCCTGAACACATTGTAGTAACTCCTGAACACACTGTAGTAACTCTTGAACACACTGTAGTAACTCCTGAACACACTGTAGTAACTCCTGAACACACTTAGTAACTGCTGAACACACTGTAGTAACTCCTGAACACACTGTAGTAACTCCTGAACACACTGTAGTAACTCCTGAGCACACTTAGTAACTCCTGAACACACTTAGTAACTCCTGAACACACTGTAGTAACTCTTGAACACACTGTAGTAACTCCTGAACATACTGTAGTAACTCCTGAACACACTTAGTAACTCTTGAACACACTGTAGTAACTCCAGAACACACTTAGTAACTCCTGAACACACTGTAGTAACTCCTGAACACACTTAGTAACTCCTGAACACACTGTAGTAACTCCTGAACACACTGTAGTAACTCTTGAACACACTGTAGTAACTCCTGAACACACTGTAGTAACTCCTGAACACACTTAGTAACTCCTGAACACACTATAGTAACTCCTGAACACACTGTAGTAACTCTTGAACACACTGTAGTAACTCCTGAACACACTTAGTAACTCCTGAGCACACTGTAGTAACTCCCGAACACTCTTAGTAACTCCTAAACACACTGTAGTAACTCCTGAGCACACTTAGTAACTCCTGAACACACTGTAGTAACTCCTGAGCACACTTAGTAACTCCTGAACACACTTAGTAACTCCTGAACACACTGTAGTAACTCCTGAACACACTGTAGTAACTCTTGAACACACTGTAGTAACTCCTGAACACACTGTAGTAACTCCTGAACACACTGTAGTAACTCCTGAACACACTTAGTAACTCCTGAACACACTGTAGTAACTCTTGAACACACTGTAGTAACTCTTGAACACACTGTAGTAACTCCTGAACACACTGTAGTAACTCCTGAACACACTTAGTAACTCCTGAACACACTGTAGTAACTCCTGAACACATTGTAGTAACTCCTGAACACACTGTAGTAACTCTTGAACACACTGTAGTAACTCCTGAACACACTTAGTAACTCCTGAACACACTTAGTAACTCCTAAACACACTGTAGTAACTCCTGAACACACTGTAGTAACTCCTGAGCACACTTAGTAACTCCTGAGCACACTTAGTAACTCCTGAACACAATTAGTAACTCCTGAACACACTATAGTAACTCCTGAACACACTGTAGTAACTCCTGAACACACTTAGTAACTCCTGAACACACTGTAGTAACTCCTGAACACACTGTAGTAACTCCTGAACACACTTAGTAACTCCTGAACACACTGTAGTAACTCCTGAACACACCGTAGTAACTCCTGAACACATTTAGTATCTCCTGAACACACCGTAGTAACTCCTGAACACACCGTAGTAACTCCTGGACACACCGTAGTAACTCCTGAACACACCGTAGTAACTCCTGAACACACTTAGTAACTCCTGAACACACTTAGTAACTCCTGAACACACTTAGTAACTCCTGAACACACTGTAGTAACTCCTGAACACACTTAGTAACTCCTGAACACACTGTAGTAACTCTTGAACACACTGTAGTAACTCCTGAATACACTATAGTAACTCCTGAACACACTGTAGTAACTCTTGAACACACTGTAGTAACTCCTGAACACACTTAGTAACTCCTGAACACACTGTAGTAACTCTTGAACACACTGTAGTAACTCCTGAACACACTGTAGTAACTCCTGAACACACTGTAGTAACTCCTGAACACACTGTAGTAACTCCTGAGCACACTTAGTAACTCCTGAACACACTTAGTAATTCCTGAACACACTGTAGTAACTCTTGAACACACTGTAGTAACTCCTGAACACACTTAGTAACTCCTGAACACACTGTAGTAACTCCTGAACACACTTAGTAACTCCTAAACACACTGTAGTAACTCCTGAGCACACTTAGTAACTCCTGAACACACTGTAGTAACTCCTGAACACACTGTAGTAACTCCTGAGCACACTTAGTAACTCCTGAACACACTTAGTAACTCCTGAACACACTGTAGTAACTCTTGAACACACTGTAGTAACTCCTGAACACACTTAGTAACTCCTGAACACACTGTAGTAACTCCTTAACACACTCTAGTAACTCCTGAACACACTGTAGTAACTCCTGAACACACTTAGTAACTCCTGAACACACTGTAGGAACTCTTGAACACACTGTAGTAACTCTTGAACACACTGTAGTAACTCCTGAACACACTGTAGTAACTCTTGAACACACTGTAGTAACTCCTGAACACACTTAGTAACTCCTGAACACACTGTAGTAACTCCTGAACACACTGTAGTAACTCTTGAACACACTGTAGTAACTCCTGAACACACTGTAGTAACTCCTGAACACACTGTAGTAACTCCTGAACACACTTAGTAACTCCTGAACACACTGTAGTAACTCTTGAACACACTGTAGTAACTCTTGAACACACTGTAGTAACTCCTGAACACACTGTAGTAACTCCTGAACACACTTAGTAACTCCTGAACACACTGTAGTAACTCCTGAACACATTGTAGTAACTCCTGAACACACTGTAGTAACTCTTGAACACACTGTAGTAACTCCTGAACACACTGTAGTAACTCCTGAACACACTGTAGTAACTCCTGAACACACTGTAGTAACTCTTGAACACACTGTAGTAACTCTTGAACACACTGTAGTAACTCCTGAACACACTGTAGTAACTCCTGAACACACTTAGTAACTCCTGAACACACTGTAGTAACTCCTGAACACACTGTAGTAACTCTTGAACACACTGTAGTAACTCCTGAACACACTTAGTAACTCCTGAACACACTGTAGTAACTCTTGAACACACTGTAGTAACTCCTGAACACACTGTAGTAACTCCTGAACACACTGTAGTAACTCCTGAACACACTGTAGTAACTCCTGAGCACACTTAGTAACTCCTGAACACACTTAGTAATTCCTGAACACACTGTAGTAACTCTTGAACACACTGTAGTAACTCCTGAACACACTGTAGTAACTCCTGAACACACTGTAGTAACTCCTGAACACACTTAGTAACTCCTGAGCACACTTAGTAACTCCTGAGCACACTTAGTAACTCCTGAGCACACTTAGTAACTCCTTAACACACTTAGTAACTCCTGAACACACTGTAGTAACTCCTGAACACTCTTAGTAACTCCTAAACACACTGTAGTAACTCCTGAGCACACTTAGTAACTCCTGAACACACTGTAGTAACTCCTGAACACACTGTAGTAACTCCTGAGCACACTTAGTAACTCCTGAACACACTTAGTAACTCCTGAACACACTGTAGTAACTCCTGAACACACTGTAGTAACTCCTGAACACACTTAGTAACTCCTGAACACACTGTAGTAACTCTTGAACACACTGTAGTAACTCCTGAACACACTGTAGTAACTCCTGAACACACTTAGTAACTCCTGAACACACTGTAGTAACTCCTGAATACATTGTAGTAACTCCTGAACACACTGTAGTAACTCTTGAACACACTGTAGTAACTCCTGAACACACTGTAGTAACTCCTGAACACACTTAGTAACTCCTGAACACACTGTAGTATCTCCTGAACACACTGTAGTAACTCCTTAACACACTTAGTAACTCCTGAACACACTGTAGTAACTCTTGAACACACTGTAGTAACTCTTGAACACACTGTAGTAACTCCTGAATACACTATAGTAACTCCTGAACACACTGTAGTAACTCTTGAACACACTGTAGTAACTCCTGAACACACTTAGTAACTCCTGAACACACTGTAGTAACTCTTGAACACACTGTAGTAACTCCTGAACACACTGTAGTAACTCCTGAACACACTGTAGTAACTCCTGAACACACTGTAGTAACTCCTGAGCACACTTAGTAACTCCTGAACACACTTAGTAATTCCTGAACACACTGTAGTAACTCTTGAACACACTGTAGTAACTCCTGAACACACTTAGTAACTCCTGAACACACTGTAGTAACTCTTGAACACACTGTAGTAACTCCTGAACACACTGTAGTAACTCCTGAACACACTGTAGTAACTCCTGAACACACTGTAGTAACTCCTGAACACACTGTAGTAACTCCTGAGCACACTTAGTAACTCCTGAACACACTTAGTAATTCCTGAACTCACTGTAGTAACTTCTGAACACACTGTAGTAACTCCTGAACACACTGTAGTAACTCCTGAACACACTGTAGTAACTCCTGAACACACTTAGTAACTCCTGAGCACACTTAGTAACTCCTGAGCACACTTAGTAACTCCTGAGCACACTTAGTAACTCCTTAACACACTTAGTAACTCCTGAACACACTGTAGTAACTCCTGAACACTCTTAGTAACTCCTAAACACACTGTAGTAACTCCTGAGCACACTTAGTAACTCCTGAACACACTGTAGTAACTCTTGAACACACTGTAGTAACTCCTGAGCACACTTAGTAACTCCTGAACACACTTAGTAACTCCTGAACACACTGTAGTAACTCCTGAACACACTGTAGTAACTCCTGAACACACTGTAGTAACTCCTGAACACACTTAGTAACTCCTGAACACACTGTAGTAACTCTTGAACACACTGTAGTAACTCTTGAACACACTGTAGTAACTCCTGAACACACTGTAGTAACTCCTGAACACACTTAGTAACTCCTGAACACACTGTAGTAACTCCTGAACACATTGTAGTAACTCCTGAACACACTGTAGTAACTCTTGAACACACTGTAGTAACTCCTGAACACACTGTAGTAACTCCTGAACACACTTAGTAACTGCTGAACACACTGTAGTAACTCCTGAACACACTGTAGTAACTCCTGAACACACTGTAGTAACTCCTGAGCACACTTAGTAACTCCTGAACACACTTAGTAACTCCTGAACACACTGTAGTAACTCTTGAACACACTGTAGTAACTCCTGAACACACTGTAGTAACTCCTGAACACACTTAGTAACTCTTGAACACACTGTAGTAACTCCAGAACACACTTAGTAACTCCTGAACACACTGTAGTAACTCCTGAACACACTTAGTAACTCCTGAACACACTGTAGTAACTCCTGAACACACTGTAGTAACTCTTGAACACACTGTAGTAACTCCTGAACACACTGTAGTAACTCCTGAACACACTTAGTAACTCCTGAACACACTATAGTAACTCCTGAACACACTGTAGTAACTCTTGAACACACTGTAGTAACTCCTGAACACACTTAGTAACTCCTGAGCACACTGTAGTAACTCCCGAACACTCTTAGTAACTCCTAAACACACTGTAGTAACTCCTGAGCACACTTAGTAACTCCTGAACACACTGTAGTAACTCCTGAGCACACTTAGTAACTCCTGAACACACTTAGTAACTCCTGAACACACTGTAGTAACTCCTGAACACACTGTAGTAACTCTTGAACACACTGTAGTAACTCCTGAACACACTGTAGTAACTCCTGAACACACTGTAGTAACTCCTGAACACACTTAGTAACTCCTGAACACACTGTAGTAACTCTTGAACACACTGTAGTAACTCTTGAACACACTGTAGTAACTCCTGAACACACTGTAGTAACTCCTGAACACACTTAGTAACTCCTGAACACACTGTAGTAACTCCTGAACACATTGTAGTAACTCCTGAACACACTGTAGTAACTCTTGAACACACTGTAGTAACTCCTGAACACACTTAGTAACTCCTGAACACACTTAGTAACTCCTAAACACACTGTAGTAACTCCTGAACACACTGTAGTAACTCCTGAGCACACTTAGTAACTCCTGAGCACACTTAGTAACTCCTGAACACAATTAGTAACTCCTGAACACACTATAGTAACTCCTGAACACACTGTAGTAACTCCTGAACACACTTAGTAACTCCTGAACACACTGTAGTAACTCCTGAACACACTGTAGTAACTCCTGAACACACTGTAGTAACTCCTGAACACACCGTAGTAACTCCTGAACACATTTAGTATCTCCTGAACACACCGTAGTAACTCCTGAACACACCGTAGTAACTCCTGGACACACCGTAGTAACTCCTGAACACACCGTAGTAACTCCTGAACACACTTAGTAACTCCTGAACACACTTAGTAACTCCTGAACACACTTAGTAACTCCTGAACACACTGTAGTAACTCCTGAACACACTTAGTAACTCCTGAACACACTGTAGTAACTCTTGAACACACTGTAGTAACTCCTGAATACACTATAGTAACTCCTGAACACACTGTAGTAACTCTTGAACACACTGTAGTAACTCCTGAACACACTTAGTAACTCCTGAACACACTGTAGTAACTCTTGAACACACTGTAGTAACTCCTGAACACACTGTAGTAACTCCTGAACACACTGTAGTAACTCCTGAACACACTGTAGTAACTCCTGAGCACACTTAGTAACTCCTGAACACACTTAGTAATTCCTGAACACACTGTAGTAACTCTTGAACACACTGTAGTAACTCCTGAACACACTTAGTAACTCCTGAACACACTCTAGTAACTCCTGAACACACTGTAGTAACTCCTGAACACACTGTAGTAACTCCTGAACACACTGTAGTAACTCCTGAGCACACTTAGTAACTCCTGAACACACTTAGTAACTCCTGAACACACTGTAGTAACTCTTGAACACACTGTAGTAACTCCTGAACACACTTAGTAACTCCTGAACACACTGTAGTAACTCCTTAACACACTCTAGTAACTCCTGAACACACTGTAGTAACTCCTGAACACACTTAGTAACTCCTGAACACACTGTAGGAACTCTTGAACACACTGTAGTAACTCTTGAACACACTGTAGTAACTCCTGAACACACTGTAGTAACTCTTGAACACACTGTAGTAACTCCTGAACACACTTAGTAACTCCTGAACACACTGTAGTAACTCCTGAACACACTGTAGTAACTCTTGAACACACTGTAGTAACTCCTGAACACACTGTAGTAACTCCTGAACACACTGTAGTAACTCCTGAACACACTTAGTAACTCCTGAACACACTGTAGTAACTCTTGAACACACTGTAGTAACTCTTGAACACACTGTAGTAACTCCTGAACACACTGTAGTAACTCCTGAACACACTTAGTAACTCCTGAACACACTGTAGTAACTCCTGAACACATTGTAGTAACTCCTGAACACACTGTAGTAACTCTTGAACACACTGTAGTAACTCCTGAACACACTGTAGTAACTCCTGAACACACTGTAGTAACTCCTGAACACACTGTAGTAACTCTTGAACACACTGTAGTAACTCTTGAACACACTGTAGTAACTCCTGAACACACTGTAGTAACTCCTGAACACACTTAGTAACTCCTGAACACACTGTAGTAACTCCTGAACACACTGTAGTAACTCTTGAACACACTGTAGTAACTCCTGAACACACTTAGTAACTCCTGAACACACTGTAGTAACTCTTGAACACACTGTAGTAACTCCTGAACACACTGTAGTAACTCCTGAACACACTGTAGTAACTCCTGAACACACTGTAGTAACTCCTGAGCACACTTAGTAACTCCTGAACACACTTAGTAATTCCTGAACACACT
Source organism: Eucyclogobius newberryi (assembly GCF_026437365.1). Lineage (NCBI taxonomy): Eukaryota > Metazoa > Chordata > Actinopteri > Gobiiformes > Gobiidae > Eucyclogobius > Eucyclogobius newberryi. The sequence goes on along the minus strand of NW_027315757.1, from coordinate 35,406,107 downwards.
GTAGTAACTCTTGAACACACTGTAGTAACTCCTGAACACACTGTAGTAACTCCTGAACACACTTAGTAACTCCTGAGCACACTTAGTAACTCCTGAGCACACTTAGTAACTCCTGAGCACACTTAGTAACTCCTTAACACACTTAGTAACTCCTGAACACACTGTAGTAACTCCTGAACACTCTTAGTAACTCCTAAACACACTGTAGTAACTCCTGAGCACACTTAGTAACTCCTGAACACACTGTAGTAACTCCTGAACACACTGTAGTAACTCCTGAGCACACTTAGTAACTCCTGAACACACTTAGTAACTCCTGAACACACTGTAGTAACTCCTGAACACACTGTAGTAACTCCTGAACACACTTAGTAACTCCTGAACACACTGTAGTAACTCTTGAACACACTGTAGTAACTCTTGAACACACTGTAGTAACTCCTGAACACACTGTAGTAACTCCTGAACACACTTAGTAACTCCTGAACACACTGTAGTAACTCCTGAACACATTGTAGTAACTCCTGAACACACTGTAGTAACTCTTGAACACACTGTAGTAACTCCTGAACACACTGTAGTAACTCCTGAACACACTTAGTAACTCCTGAACACACTGTAGTATCTCCTGAACACACTGTAGTAACTCCTTAACACACTTAGTAACTCCTGAACACACTGTAGTAACTCTTGAACACACTGTAGTAACTCTTGAACACACTGTAGTAACTCCTGAATACACTATAGTAACTCCTGAACACACTGTAGTAACTCTTGAACACACTGTAGTAACTCCTGAACACACTTAGTAACTCCTGAACACACTGTAGTAACTCTTGAACACACTGTAGTAACTCCTGAACACACTGTAGTAACTCCTGAACACACTGTAGTAACTCCTGAACACACTGTAGTAACTCCTGAGCACACTTAGTAACTCCTGAACACACTTAGTAATTCCTGAACACACTGTAGTAACTCTTGAACACACTGTAGTAACTCCTGAACACACTTAGTAACTCCTGAACATACTGTAGTAACTCCTGAACACACTTAGTAACTCCTAAACACACTGTAGTAACTCCTGAGCACACTTAGTAACTCCTGAACACACTGTAGTAACTCCTGAACACACTGTAGTAACTCCTGAGCACACTTAGTAACTCCTGAACACACTTAGTAATTCCTGAACACACTGTAGTAACTCTTGAACACACTGTAGTAACTCCTGAACACACTTAGTAACTCCTGAACACACTGTAGTAACTCTTGAACACACTGTAGTAACTCCTGAACACACTGTAGTAACTCCTGAACACACTGTAGTAACTCCTGAACACACTGTAGTAACTCCTGAACACACTGTAGTAACTCCTGAGCACACTTAGTAACTCCTGAACACACTTAGTAATTCCTGAACTCACTGTAGTAACTTCTGAACACACTGTAGTAACTCCTGAACACACTGTAGTAACTCCTGAACACACTGTAGTAACTCCTGAACACACTTAGTAACTCCTGAGCACACTTAGTAACTCCTGAGCACACTTAGTAACTCCTGAGCACACTTAGTAACTCCTTAACACACTTAGTAACTCCTGAACACACTGTAGTAACTCCTGAACACTCTTAGTAACTCCTAAACACACTGTAGTAACTCCTGAGCACACTTAGTAACTCCTGAACACACTGTAGTAACTCTTGAACACACTGTAGTAACTCCTGAGCACACTTAGTAACTCCTGAACACACTTAGTAACTCCTGAACACACTGTAGTAACTCCTGAACACACTGTAGTAACTCCTGAACACACTGTAGTAACTCCTGAACACACTTAGTAACTCCTGAACACACTGTAGTAACTCTTGAACACACTGTAGTAACTCTTGAACACACTGTAGTAACTCCTGAACACACTGTAGTAACTCCTGAACACACTTAGTAACTCCTGAACACACTGTAGTAACTCCTGAACACATTGTAGTAACTCCTGAACACACTGTAGTAACTCTTGAACACACTGTAGTAACTCCTGAACACACTGTAGTAACTCCTGAACACACTTAGTAACTGCTGAACACACTGTAGTAACTCCTGAACACACTGTAGTAACTCCTGAACACACTGTAGTAACTCCTGAGCACACTTAGTAACTCCTGAACACACTTAGTAACTCCTGAACACACTGTAGTAACTCTTGAACACACTGTAGTAACTCCTGAACACACTGTAGTAACTCCTGAACACACTTAGTAACTCTTGAACACACTGTAGTAACTCCAGAACACACTTAGTAACTCCTGAACACACTGTAGTAACTCCTGAACACACTTAGTAACTCCTGAACACACTGTAGTAACTCCTGAACACACTGTAGTAACTCTTGAACACACTGTAGTAACTCCTGAACACACTGTAGTAACTCCTGAACACACTTAGTAACTCCTGAACACACTATAGTAACTCCTGAACACACTGTAGTAACTCTTGAACACACTGTAGTAACTCCTGAACACACTTAGTAACTCCTGAGCACACTGTAGTAACTCCCGAACACTCTTAGTAACTCCTAAACACACTGTAGTAACTCCTGAGCACACTTAGTAACTCCTGAACACACTGTAGTAACTCCTGAGCACACTTAGTAACTCCTGAACACACTTAGTAACTCCTGAACACACTGTAGTAACTCCTGAACACACTGTAGTAACTCTTGAACACACTGTAGTAACTCCTGAACACACTGTAGTAACTCCTGAACACACTGTAGTAACTCCTGAACACACTTAGTAACTCCTGAACACACTGTAGTAACTCTTGAACACACTGTAGTAACTCTTGAACACACTGTAGTAACTCCTGAACACACTGTAGTAACTCCTGAACACACTTAGTAACTCCTGAACACACTGTAGTAACTCCTGAACACATTGTAGTAACTCCTGAACACACTGTAGTAACTCTTGAACACACTGTAGTAACTCCTGAACACACTTAGTAACTCCTGAACACACTTAGTAACTCCTAAACACACTGTAGTAACTCCTGAACACACTGTAGTAACTCCTGAGCACACTTAGTAACTCCTGAGCACACTTAGTAACTCCTGAACACAATTAGTAACTCCTGAACACACTATAGTAACTCCTGAACACACTGTAGTAACTCCTGAACACACTTAGTAACTCCTGAACACACTGTAGTAACTCCTGAACACACTGTAGTAACTCCTGAACACACTGTAGTAACTCCTGAACACACCGTAGTAACTCCTGAACACATTTAGTATCTCCTGAACACACCGTAGTAACTCCTGAACACACCGTAGTAACTCCTGGACACACCGTAGTAACTCCTGAACACACCGTAGTAACTCCTGAACACACTTAGTAACTCCTGAACACACTTAGTAACTCCTGAACACACTTAGTAACTCCTGAACACACTGTAGTAACTCCTGAACACACTTAGTAACTCCTGAACACACTGTAGTAACTCTTGAACACACTGTAGTAACTCCTGAATACACTATAGTAACTCCTGAACACACTGTAGTAACTCTTGAACACACTGTAGTAACTCCTGAACACACTTAGTAACTCCTGAACACACTGTAGTAACTCTTGAACACACTGTAGTAACTCCTGAACACACTGTAGTAACTCCTGAACACACTGTAGTAACTCCTGAACACACTGTAGTAACTCCTGAGCACACTTAGTAACTCCTGAACACACTTAGTAATTCCTGAACACACTGTAGTAACTCTTGAACACACTGTAGTAACTCCTGAACACACTTAGTAACTCCTGAACACACTCTAGTAACTCCTGAACACACTGTAGTAACTCCTGAACACACTGTAGTAACTCCTGAACACACTGTAGTAACTCCTGAGCACACTTAGTAACTCCTGAACACACTTAGTAACTCCTGAACACACTGTAGTAACTCTTGAACACACTGTAGTAACTCCTGAACACACTTAGTAACTCCTGAACACACTGTAGTAACTCCTTAACACACTCTAGTAACTCCTGAACACACTGTAGTAACTCCTGAACACACTTAGTAACTCCTGAACACACTGTAGGAACTCTTGAACACACTGTAGTAACTCTTGAACACACTGTAGTAACTCCTGAACACACTGTAGTAACTCTTGAACACACTGTAGTAACTCCTGAACACACTTAGTAACTCCTGAACACACTGTAGTAACTCCTGAACACACTGTAGTAACTCTTGAACACACTGTAGTAACTCCTGAACACACTGTAGTAACTCCTGAACACACTGTAGTAACTCCTGAACACACTTAGTAACTCCTGAACACACTGTAGTAACTCTTGAACACACTGTAGTAACTCTTGAACACACTGTAGTAACTCCTGAACACACTGTAGTAACTCCTGAACACACTTAGTAACTCCTGAACACACTGTAGTAACTCCTGAACACATTGTAGTAACTCCTGAACACACTGTAGTAACTCTTGAACACACTGTAGTAACTCCTGAACACACTGTAGTAACTCCTGAACACACTGTAGTAACTCCTGAACACACTGTAGTAACTCTTGAACACACTGTAGTAACTCTTGAACACACTGTAGTAACTCCTGAACACACTGTAGTAACTCCTGAACACACTTAGTAACTCCTGAACACACTGTAGTAACTCCTGAACACACTGTAGTAACTCTTGAACACACTGTAGTAACTCCTGAACACACTTAGTAACTCCTGAACACACTGTAGTAACTCTTGAACACACTGTAGTAACTCCTGAACACACTGTAGTAACTCCTGAACACACTGTAGTAACTCCTGAACACACTGTAGTAACTCCTGAGCACACTTAGTAACTCCTGAACACACTTAGTAATTCCTGAACACACTGTAGTAACTCTTGAACACACTGTAGTAACTCCTGAACACACTGTAGTAACTCCTGAACACACTTAGTAACTCCTGAGCACACTTAGTAACTCCTGAGCACACTTAGTAACTCCTGAGCACACTTAGTAACTCCTTAACACACTTAGTAACTCCTGAACACACTGTAGTAACTCCTGAACACTCTTAGTAACTCCTAAACACACTGTAGTAACTCCTGAGCACACTTAGTAACTCCTGAACACACTGTAGTAACTCCTGAACACACTGTAGTAACTCCTGAGCACACTTAGTAACTCCTGAACACACTTAGTAACTCCTGAACACACTGTAGTAACTCCTGAACACACTGTAGTAACTCCTGAACACACTTAGTAACTCCTGAACACACTGTAGTAACTCTTGAACACACTGTAGTAACTCTTGAACACACTGTAGTAACTCCTGAACACACTGTAGTAACTCCTGAACACACTTAGTAACTCCTGAACACACTGTAGTAACTCCTGAACACATTGTAGTAACTCCTGAACACACTGTAGTAACTCTTGAACACACTGTAGTAACTCCTGAACACACTGTAGTAACTCCTGAACACACTTAGTAACTCCTGAACACACTGTAGTATCTCCTGAACACACTGTAGTAACTCCTTAACACACTTAGTAACTCCTGAACACACTGTAGTAACTCTTGAACACACTGTAGTAACTCTTGAACACACTGTAGTAACTCCTGAATACACTATAGTAACTCCTGAACACACTGTAGTAACTCTTGAACACACTGTAGTAACTCCTGAACACACTTAGTAACTCCTGAACACACTGTAGTAACTCTTGAACACACTGTAGTAACTCCTGAACACACTGTAGTAACTCCTGAACACACTGTAGTAACTCCTGAACACACTGTAGTAACTCCTGAGCACACTTAGTAACTCCTGAACACACTTAGTAATTCCTGAACACACTGTAGTAACTCTTGAACACACTGTAGTAACTCCTGAACACACTTAGTAACTCCTGAACATACTGTAGTAACTCCTGAACACACTTAGTAACTCCTAAACACACTGTAGTAACTCCTGAGCACACTTAGTAACTCCTGAACACACTGTAGTAACTCCTGAACACACTGTAGTAACTCCTGAGCACACTTAGTAACTCCTGAACACACTTAGTAACTCCTGAACACACTGTAGTAACTCTTGAACACACTGTAGTAACTCCTGAACACACTTAGTAACTCCTGAACACACTGTAGTAACTCCTTAACACACTCTAGTAACTCCTGAACACACTGTAGTAACTCCTGAACACACTTAGTAACTCCTGAACACACTGTAGGAACTCTTGAACACACTGTAGTAACTCTTGAACACACTGTAGTAACTCCTGAACACACTGTAGTAACTCTTGAACACACTGTAGTAACTCCTGAACAAACTGTAGTAACTCTTGAACACACTGTAGTAACTCCAGAACACACTTAGTAACTCCTGAACACACTGTAGTAACTCCTGAACACACTTAGTAACTCCTGAACACACTGTAGTAACTCCTGAACACACTGTATTAACTCTTGAACACACTGTAGTAACTCCTGAACACACTGTAGTAACTCCTGAACACACTTAGTAACTCCTGAACACACTGTAGTAACTCCTGAACACACTTAGTAACTCCTGAACACACTATAGTAACTCCTGAACACACTGTAGTAACTCTTGAACACACTGTAGTAACTCCTGAACACACTGTAGTAACTCCTGAACACACTTAGTAACTCCTGAACACACTGTAGTAACTCTTGAACACACTGTAGTAACTCTTGAACACACTGTAGTAACTCCTGAACACACTGTAGTAACTCCTGAACACACTTAGTAACTCCTGAACACACTGTAGTAACTCCTGAACACATTGTAGTAACTCCTGAACACACTGTAGTAACTCTTGAACACACTGTAGTAACTCCTGAACACACTGTAGTAACTCCTGAACACACTTAGTAACTGCTGAACACACTGTAGTAACTCCTGAACACACTGTAGTAACTCCTGAACACACTGTAGTAACTCCTGAGCACACTTAGTAACTCCTGAACACACTTAGTAACTCCTGAACACACTGTAGTAACTCTTGAACACACTGTAGTAACTCCTGAACACACTGTAGTAACTCCTGAACACACTTAGTAACTCTTGAACACACTGTAGTAACTCCAGAACACACTTAGTAACTCCTGAACACACTGTAGTAACTCCTGAACACACTTAGTAACTCCTGAACACACTGTAGTAACTCCTGAACACACTGTAGTAACTCTTGAACACACTGTAGTAACTCCTGAACACACTGTAGTAACTCCTGAACACACTTAGTAACTCCTGAACACACTATAGTAACTCCTGAACACACTGTAGTAACTCTTGAACACACTGTAGTAACTCCTGAACACACTTAGTAACTCCTGAGCACACTGTAGTAACTCCCGAACACTCTTAGTAACTCCTAAACACACTGTAGTAACTCCTGAGCACACTTAGTAACTCCTGAACACACTGTAGTAACTCCTGAGCACACTTAGTAACTCCTGAACACACTTAGTAACTCCTGAACACACTGTAGTAACTCCTGAACACACTGTAGTAACTCTTGAACACACTGTAGTAACTCCTGAACACACTGTAGTAACTCCTGAACACACTGTAGTAACTCCTGAACACACTTAGTAACTCCTGAACACACTGTAGTAACTCTTGAACACACTGTAGTAACTCTTGAACACACTGTAGTAACTCCTGAACACACTGTAGTAACTCCTGAACACACTTAGTAACTCCTGAACACACTGTAGTAACTCCTGAACACATTGTAGTAACTCCTGAACACACTGTAGTAACTCTTGAACACACTGTAGTAACTCCTGAACACACTTAGTAACTCCTGAACACACTTAGTAACTCCTAAACACACTGTAGTAACTCCTGAACACACTGTAGTAACTCCTGAGCACACTTAGTAACTCCTGAGCACACTTAGTAACTCCTGAACACAATTAGTAACTCCTGAACACACTATAGTAACTCCTGAACACACTGTAGTAACTCCTGAACACACTTAGTAACTCCTGAACACACTGTAGTAACTCCTGAACACACTGTAGTAACTCCTGAACACACTTAGTAACTCCTGAACACACTGTAGTAACTCCTGAACACACCGTAGTAACTCCTGAACACATTTAGTATCTCCTGAACACACCGTAGTAACTCCTGAACACACCGTAGTAACTCCTGGACACACCGTAGTAACTCCTGAACACACCGTAGTAACTCCTGAACACACTTAGTAACTCCTGAACACACTTAGTAACTCCTGAACACACTTAGTAACTCCTGAACACACTGTAGTAACTCCTGAACACACTTAGTAACTCCTGAACACACTGTAGTAACTCTTGAACACACTGTAGTAACTCCTGAATACACTATAGTAACTCCTGAACACACTGTAGTAACTCTTGAACACACTGTAGTAACTCCTGAACACACTTAGTAACTCCTGAACACACTGTAGTAACTCTTGAACACACTGTAGTAACTCCTGAACACACTGTAGTAACTCCTGAACACACTGTAGTAACTCCTGAACACACTGTAGTAACTCCTGAGCACACTTAGTAACTCCTGAACACACTTAGTAATTCCTGAACACACTGTAGTAACTCTTGAACACACTGTAGTAACTCCTGAACACACTTAGTAACTCCTGAACACACTCTAGTAACTCCTGAACACACTGTAGTAACTCCTGAACACACTGTAGTAACTCCTGAACACACTGTAGTAACTCCTGAGCACACTTAGTAACTCCTGAACACACTTAGTAACTCCTGAACACACTGTAGTAACTCTTGAACACACTGTAGTAACTCCTGAACACACTTAGTAACTCCTGAACACACTGTAGTAACTCCTTAACACACTCTAGTAACTCCTGAACACACTGTAGTAACTCCTGAACACACTTAGTAACTCCTGAACACACTGTAGGAACTCTTGAACACACTGTAGTAACTCTTGAACACACTGTAGTAACTCCTGAACACACTGTAGTAACTCTTGAACACACTGTAGTAACTCCTGAACACACTTAGTAACTCCTGAACACACTGTAGTAACTCCTGAACACACTGTAGTAACTCTTGAACACACTGTAGTAACTCCTGAACACACTGTAGTAACTCCTGAACACACTGTAGTAACTCCTGAACACACTTAGTAACTCCTGAACACACTGTAGTAACTCTTGAACACACTGTAGTAACTCTTGAACACACTGTAGTAACTCCTGAACACACTGTAGTAACTCCTGAACACACTTAGTAACTCCTGAACACACTGTAGTAACTCCTGAACACATTGTAGTAACTCCTGAACACACTGTAGTAACTCTTGAACACACTGTAGTAACTCCTGAACACACTGTAGTAACTCCTGAACACACTGTAGTAACTCCTGAACACACTGTAGTAACTCTTGAACACACTGTAGTAACTCTTGAACACACTGTAGTAACTCCTGAACACACTGTAGTAACTCCTGAACACACTTAGTAACTCCTGAACACACTGTAGTAACTCCTGAACACACTGTAGTAACTCTTGAACACACTGTAGTAACTCCTGAACACACTTAGTAACTCCTGAACACACTGTAGTAACTCTTGAACACACTGTAGTAACTCCTGAACACACTGTAGTAACTCCTGAACACACTGTAGTAACTCCTGAACACACTGTAGTAACTCCTGAGCACACTTAGTAACTCCTGAACACACTTAGTAATTCCTGAACACACTGTAGTAACTCTTGAACACACTGTAGTAACTCCTGAACACACTGTAGTAACTCCTGAACACACTTAGTAACTCCTGAGCACACTTAGTAACTCCTGAGCACACTTAGTAACTCCTGAGCACACTTAGTAACTCCTTAACACACTTAGTAACTCCTGAACACACTGTAGTAACTCCTGAACACTCTTAGTAACTCCTAAACACACTGTAGTAACTCCTGAGCACACTTAGTAACTCCTGAACACACTGTAGTAACTCCTGAACACACTGTAGTAACTCCTGAGCACACTTAGTAACTCCTGAACACACTTAGTAACTCCTGAACACACTGTAGTAACTCCTGAACACACTGTAGTAACTCCTGAACACACTTAGTAACTCCTGAACACACTGTAGTAACTCTTGAACACACTGTAGTAACTCTTGAACACACTGTAGTAACTCCTGAACACACTGTAGTAACTCCTGAACACACTTAGTAACTCCTGAACACACTGTAGTAACTCCTGAACACATTGTAGTAACTCCTGAACACACTGTAGTAACTCTTGAACACACTGTAGTAACTCCTGAACACACTGTAGTAACTCCTGAACACACTTAGTAACTCCTGAACACACTGTAGTATCTCCTGAACACACTGTAGTAACTCCTTAACACACTTAGTAACTCCTGAACACACTGTAGTAACTCTTGAACACACTGTAGTAACTCTTGAACACACTGTAGTAACTCCTGAATACACTATAGTAACTCCTGAACACACTGTAGTAACTCTTGAACACACTGTAGTAACTCCTGAACACACTTAGTAACTCCTGAACACACTGTAGTAACTCTTGAACACACTGTAGTAACTCCTGAACACACTGTAGTAACTCCTGAACACACTGTAGTAACTCCTGAACACACTGTAGTAACTCCTGAGCACACTTAGTAACTCCTGAACACACTTAGTAATTCCTGAACACACTGTAGTAACTCTTGAACACACTGTAGTAACTCCTGAACACACTTAGTAACTCCTGAACACACTGTAGTAACTCCTGAACACACTTAGTAACTCCTAAACACACTGTAGTAACTCCTGAGCACACTTAGTAACTCCTGAACACACTGTAGTAACTCCTGAACACACTGTAGTAACTCCTGAGCACACTTAGTAACTCCTGAACACACTTAGTAACTCCTGAACACACTGTAGTAACTCTTGAACACACTGTAGTAACTCCTGAACACACTTAGTAACTCCTGAACACACTGTAGTAACTCCTTAACACACTCTAGTAACTCCTGAACACACTGTAGTAACTCCTGAACACACTTAGTAACTCCTGAACACACTGTAGGAACTCTTGAACACACTGTAGTAACTCTTGAACACACTGTAGTAACTCCTGAACACACTGTAGTAACTCTTGAACACACTGTAGTAACTCCTGAACAAACTGTAGTAACTCTTGAACACACTGTAGTAACTCCAGAACACACTTAGTAACTCCTGAACACACTGTAGTAACTCCTGAACACACTTAGTAACTCCTGAACACACTGTAGTAACTCCTGAACACACTGTATTAACTCTTGAACACACTGTAGTAACTCCTGAACACACTGTAGTAACTCCTGAACACACTTAGTAACTCCTGAACACACTGTAGTAACTCCTGAACACACTTAGTAACTCCTGAACACACTATAGTAACTCCTGAACACACTGTAGTAACTCTTGAACACACTGTAGTAACTCCTGAGCACACTTAGTAACTCCTGAACACACTGTAGTAACTCCTGAACACACTGTAGTAACTCTTGAACACACTGTAGTAACTCTTGAACAAACTGTAGTAACTCTTGAACGCACTGTAGTAACTCCTGAACACACTGTAGTAACTCCTGAACACACTTAGTAACTCCTGAGCACACTTAGTAACTCCTGAACACACTTAGTAACTCCTGAACACACTGTAGTAACTCCTGAACACACTTAGTAACTCCTGAACACACTGTAGTAACTCTTGAACACACTGTAGTAACTCTTGAACACACTTAGTAACTCCTGAACACACTGTAGTAACTCCACAACACACTTAGTAACTCCTGAACACACTTAGTAACTCCTGAACACACTGTAGTAACTCCTGAACACACTTAGTAACTCCTGAACACACTGTAGTAACTCCTGAACACACTGTAGTAACTCTTGAACACACTGTAGTAACTCCTGAACACACTGTAGTAACTCCTGAACACACTTAGTAACTCCTGAACACACTGTAGTAACTCCTGAACACACTGTAGTAACTCCTGAACACACTGTAGTAACTCCTGAACACACTTAGTAACTCCTGAACACACTGTAGTAACTCTTGAACACACTGTAGTAACTCTTGAACACACTGTAGTAACTCCTGAACACACTGTAGTAACACCTGAACACACTGTAGTAACTCCTGAACACACTTAGTAACTCCTGAACACACTGTAGTAACTCTTGAACACACTGTAGTAACTCTTGAACACACTGTAGTAACTCCTGAACACACTGTAGTAACACCTGAACACACTGTAGTAACTCCTGAACACACTTAGTAACTCCTGAAAACATTGTAGTAACTCCTGAACACACTGTAGTAACTCTTGAACACACTGTAGTAACTCCTGAACACACTGTAGTAACTCCTGAACACACTTAGTAACTCCTGAACACACTGTAGTAACTCCTGAACACACTGTAGTAACTCTTGAACACACTGTAGTAACTCTTGAACACACTGTAGTAACTCCTGAACACACTTAGTAACTCCTGAACACACTATAGTAACTCCTGAACACACTGTAGTAACTCTTGAAGACACTGTAGTAACTCCTGAACACACTTAGTAACTCCTGAACACACTGTAGTAACTCCTGAACACACTGTAGTAACTCCTGAACACACTGTAGTAACTCCTGAACACACTGTAGTAAATCTTGAACACACTGTAGTAACTCCTGAACACACTGTAGTAACTCCTGAACACACTGTAGTAACTCTTGAACACACTGTAGTAACTCCTGAACACACTGTAGTAACTCCTGAACACACTGTAGTAACTCCTGAACACACTTAGTAACTCCTGAACACACTGTAGTAACTCGTGTACACACTGTAGTAACTCTTGAACACACTGTAGTAACTCCTGAACACACTGTAGTAACTCCTGAACACACTGTAGTAACTCTTGAACACACTGTAGTAACTCCTGAACACACTGTAGTAACTCCTGAACACACTTAGTAACTCCTGAACACACTGTAGTAACTCTTGAACACACTGTAGTAACTCCAGAACACACTTAGTAACTCCTGAACACACTGTAGTAACTCCTGAACACACTTAGTAACTCCTGAACACACTGTAGTAACTCCTGAACACACTGTAGTAACTCTTGAACACACTGTAGTAACTCTTGAACACACTGTAGTAACTCCTGAACACACTGTAGTAACTCCTGAACACACTTAGTAACTCCTGAACACACTATAGTAACTCCTGAACACACTGTAGTAACTCTTGAACACACTGTAGTAACTCCTGAACACACTTAGTAACTCCTGAACACACTGTAGTAACTCTTGAACACACTGTAGTAACTCCTGAACACACTGTAGTAACTCCTGAACACACTGTAGTAACTCCTGAACACACTGTAGTAACTCCTGAACACACTGTAGTAACTCCTGAGCACACTTAGTAACTCCTGAACACACTTAGTAATTCCTGAACTCACTGTAGTAACTCTTGAACACACTGTAGTAACTCCTGAACACACTGTAGTAACTCCTGAACACACTGTAGTAACTCCTGAACACACTTAGTAACTCCTGAGCACACTTAGTAACTCCTGAGCACACTTAGTAACTCCTGAGCACACTTAGTAACTCCTTAACACACTTAGTAACTCCTGAACACACTGTAGTAACTCCTGAACACTCTTAGTAACTCCTAAACACACTGTAGTAACTCCTGAGCACACTTAGTAACTCCTGAACACACTGTAGTAACTCCTGAACACACTGTAGTAACTCCTGAGCACACTTAGTAACTCCTGAACACACTTAGTAACTCCTGAACACACTGTAGTAACTCCTGAACACACTGTAGTAACTCCTGAACACACTGTAGTAACTCCTGAACACACTTAGTAACTCCTGAACACACTGTAGTAACTCTTGAACACACTGTAGTAACTCTTGAACACACTGTAGTAACTCCTGAACACACTGTAGTAACTCCTGAACACACTTAGTAACTCCTGAACACACTGTAGTAACTCCTGAACACATTGTAGTAACTCCTGAACACACTGTAGTAACTCTTGAACACACTGTAGTAACTCCTGAACACACTGTAGTAACTCCTGAACACACTTAGTAACTGCTGAACACACTGTAGTAACTCCTGAACACACTGTAGTAACTCCTGAACACACTGTAGTAACTCCTGAGCACACTTAGTAACTCCTGAACACACTTAGTAACTCCTGAACACACTGTAGTAACTCTTGAACACACTGTAGTAACTCCTGAACACACTGTAGTAACTCCTGAACACACTTAGTAACTCTTGAACACACTGTAGTAACTCCAGAACACACTTAGTAACTCCTGAACACACTGTAGTAACTCCTGAACACACTTAGTAACTCCTGAACACACTGTAGTAACTCCTGAACACACTGTAGTAACTCTTGAACACACTGTAGTAACTCCTGAACACACTGTAGTAACTCCTGAACACACTGTAGTAACTCCTGAACACACTTAGTAACTCCTGAACACACTGTAGTAACTCTTGAACACACTGTAGTAACTCTTGAACACACTGTAGTAACTCCTGAACACACTGTAGTAACACCTGAACACACTGTAGTAACTCCTGAACACACTTAGTAACTCCTGAACACACTGTAGTAACTCTTGAACACACTGTAGTAACTCTTGAACACACTGTAGTAACTCCTGAACACACTGTAGTAACACCTGAACACACTGTAGTAACTCCTGAACACACTTAGTAACTCCTGAAAACATTGTAGTAACTCCTGAACACACTGTAGTAACTCTTGAACACACTGTAGTAACTCCTGAACACACTGTAGTAACTCCTGAACACACTTAGTAACTCCTGAACACACTGTAGTAACTCCTGAACACACTGTAGTAACTCTTGAACACACTGTAGTAACTCTTGAACACACTGTAGTAACTCCTGAACACACTTAGTAACTCCTGAACACACTGTAGTAACTCCTGAACACACTGTAGTAACTCCTGAACACACTGTAGTAACTCCTGAACACACTGTAGTAAATCTTGAACACACTGTAGTAACTCCTGAACACACTGTAGTAACTCCTGAACACACTGTAGTAACTCTTGAACACACTGTAGTAACTCCTGAACACACTGTAGTAACTCCTGAACACACTGTAGTAACTCCTGAACACACTTAGTAACTCCTGAACACACTGTAGTAACTCTTGTACACACTGTAGTAACTCTTGAACACACTGTAGTAACTCCTGAACACACTGTAGTAACTCCTGAACACACTGTAGTAACTCTTGAACACACTGTAGTAACTCCTGAACACACTGTAGTAACTCCTGAACACACTTAGTAACTCCTGAACACACTGTAGTAACTCTTGAACACACTGTAGTAACTCCTGAACACACTTAGTAACTCCTGAACACACTGTAGTAACTCCTGAACACACTTAGTAACTCCTGAACACACTGTAGTAACTCCTGAACACACTGTAGTAACTCTTGAACACACTGTAGTAACTCTTGAACACACTGTAGTAACTCCTGAACACACTGTAGTAACTCCTGAACACACTTAGTAACTCCTGAACACACTATAGTAACTCCTGAACACACTGTAGTAACTCTTGAACACACTGTAGTAACTCCTGAACACACTTAGTAACTCCTGAACACACTGTAGTAACTCTTGAACACACTGTAGTAACTCCTGAACACACTGTAGTAACTCCTGAACACACTGTAGTAACTCCTGAACACACTGTAGTAACTCCTGAACACACTGTAGTAACTCCTGAGCACACTTAGTAACTCCTGAACACACTTAGTAATTCCTGAACTCACTGTAGTAACTCTTGAACACACTGTAGTAACTCCTGAACACACTGTAGTAACTCCTGAACACACTGTAGTAACTCCTGAACACACTTAGTAACTCCTGAGCACACTTAGTAACTCCTGAGCACACTTAGTAACTCCTGAGCACACTTAGTAACTCCTTAACACACTTAGTAACTCCTGAACACACTGTAGTAACTCCTGAACACTCTTAGTAACTCCTAAACACACTGTAGTAACTCCTGAGCACACTTAGTAACTCCTGAACACACTGTAGTAACTCCTGAACACACTGTAGTAACTCCTGAGCACACTTAGTAACTCCTGAACACACTTAGTAACTCCTGAACACACTGTAGTAACTCCTGAACACACTGTAGTAACTCCTGAACACACTGTAGTAACTCCTGAACACACTTAGTAACTCCTGAACACACTGTAGTAACTCTTGAACACACTGTAGTAACTCTTGAACACACTGTAGTAACTCCTGAACACACTGTAGTAACTCCTGAACACACTTAGTAACTCCTGAACACACTGTAGTAACTCCTGAACACATTGTAGTAACTCCTGAACACACTGTAGTAACTCTTGAACACACTGTAGTAACTCCTGAACACACTGTAGTAACTCCTGAACACACTTAGTAACTGCTGAACACACTGTAGTAACTCCTGAACACACTGTAGTAACTCCTGAACACACTGTAGTAACTCCTGAGCACACTTAGTAACTCCTGAACACACTTAGTAACTCCTGAACACACTGTAGTAACTCTTGAACACACTGTAGTAACTCCTGAACACACTGTAGTAACTCCTGAACACACTTAGTAACTCTTGAACACACTGTAGTAACTCCAGAACACACTTAGTAACTCCTGAACACACTGTAGTAACTCCTGAACACACTTAGTAACTCCTGAACACACTGTAGTAACTCCTGAACACACTGTAGTAACTCTTGAACACACTGTAGTAACTCCTGAACACACTGTAGTAACTCCTGAACACACTTAGTAACTCCTGAACACACTATAGTAACTCCTGAACACACTGTAGTAACTCTTGAACACACTGTAGTAACTCCTGAACACACTTAGTAACTCCTGAGCACACTGTAGTAACTCCCGAACACTCTTAGTAACTCCTAAACACACTGTAGTAACTCCTGAGCACACTTAGTAACTCCTGAACACACTGTAGTAACTCCTGAGCACACTTAGTAACTCCTGAACACACTTAGTAACTCCTGAACACACTGTAGTAACTCCTGAACACAGTGTAGTAACTCTTGAACACACTGTAGTAACTCCTGAACACACTGTAGTAACTCCTGAACACACTGTAGTAACTCCTGAACACACTTAGTAACTCCTGAACACACTGTAGTAACTCTTGAACACACTGTAGTAACTCTTGAACACACTGTAGTAACTCCTGAACACACTGTAGTAACTCCTGAACACACTTAGTAACTCCTGAACACACTGTAGTAACTCCTGAACACATTGTAGTAACTCCTGAACACACTGTAGTAACTCTTGAACACACTGTAGTAACTCCTGAACACACTTAGTAACTCCTGAACACACTTAGTAACTCCTAAACACACTGTAGTAACTCCTGAACACACTGTAGTAACTCCTGAGCACACTTAGTAACTCCTGAGCACACTTAGTAACTCCTGAACACAATTAGTAACTCCTGAACACACTATAGTAACTCCTGAACACACTGTAGTAACTCCTGAACACACTTAGTAACTCCTGAACACACTGTAGTAACTCCTGAACACACTGTAGTAACTCCTGAACACACTTAGTAACTCCTGAACACACTGTAGTAACTCCTGAACACACCGTAGTAACTCCTGAACACATTTAGTATCTCCTGAACACACCGTAGTAACTCCTGAACACACCGTAGTAACTCCTGGACACACCGTAGTAACTCCTGAACACACCGTAGTAACTCCTGAACACACTTAGTAACTCCTGAACACACTTAGTAACTCCTGAACACACTTAGTAACTCCTGAACACACTGTAGTAACTCCTGAACACACTTAGTAACTCCTGAACACACTGTAGTAACTCCTGAACACACTTAGTAACTCCTGAACACACCTAGTAACTCCTGAACACACTGTAGTAACTCCTGAACACACTTAGTAACTCCTGAGCACACTTAGTAACTCCTGAGCACACTTAGTAACTCCTGAACACACTGTAGTAACTCCTGAACACACTGTAGTAACTCCTGAACACACTGTAGTAACTCCTGAACACACTTAGTAACTCCTGAACACACTGTAGTAACTCTTGAACACACTGTAGTAACTCTTGAACACACTGTAGTAACTCCTGAACACACTGTAGTAACTCCTGAACACACTTAGTAACTCCTGAACACACTGTAGTAACTCCTGAACACATTGTAGTAACTCCTGAACACACTGTAGTAACTCTTGAACACACTGTAGTAACTCCTGAACACACTGTAGTAACTCCTGAACACACTTAGTAACTGCTGAACACACTGTAGTAACTCCTGAACACACTGTAGTAACTCCTGAACACACTGTAGTAACTCCTGAGCACACTTAGTAACTCCTGAACACACTTAGTAACTCCTGAACACACTGTAGTAACTCTTGAACACACTGTAGTAACTCCTGAACACACTGTAGTAACTCCTGAACACACTTAGTAACTCTTGAACACACTGTAGTAACTCCAGAACACACTTAGTAACTCCTGAACACACTGTAGTAACTCCTGAACACACTTAGTAACTCCTGAACACACTGTAGTAACTCCTGAACACACTGTAGTAACTCTTGAACACACTGTAGTAACTCCTGAACACACTGTAGTAACTCCTGAACACACTTAGTAACTCCTGAACACACTATAGTAACTCCTGAACACACTGTAGTAACTCTTGAACACACTGTAGTAACTCCTGAACACACTTAGTAACTCCTGAGCACACTGTAGTAACTCCCGAACACTCTTAGTAACTCCTAAACACACTGTAGTAACTCCTGAGCACACTTAGTAACTCCTGAACACACTGTAGTAACTCCTGAGCACACTTAGTAACTCCTGAACACACTTAGTAACTCCTGAACACACTGTAGTAACTCCTGAACACAGTGTAGTAACTCTTGAACACACTGTAGTAACTCCTGAACACACTGTAGTAACTCCTGAACACACTGTAGTAACTCCTGAACACACTTAGTAACTCCTGAACACACTGTAGTAACTCTTGAACACACTGTAGTAACTCTTGAACACACTGTAGTAACTCCTGAACACACTGTAGTAACTCCTGAACACACTTAGTAACTCCTGAACACACTGTAGTAACTCCTGAACACATTGTAGTAACTCCTGAACACACTGTAGTAACTCTTGAACACACTGTAGTAACTCCTGAACACACTTAGTAACTCCTGAACACACTTAGTAACTCCTAAACACACTGTAGTAACTCCTGAACACACTGTAGTAACTCCTGAGCACACTTAGTAACTCCTGAGCACACTTAGTAACTCCTGAACACAATTAGTAACTCCTGAACACACTATAGTAACTCCTGAACACACTGTAGTAACTCCTGAACACACTTAGTAACTCCTGAACACACTGTAGTAACTCCTGAACACACTGTAGTAACTCCTGAACACACTTAGTAACTCCTGAACACACTGTAGTAACTCCTGAACACACCGTAGTAACTCCTGAACACATTTAGTATCTCCTGAACACACCGTAGTAACTCCTGAACACACCGTAGTAACTCCTGGACACACCGTAGTAACTCCTGAACACACTTAGTAACTCCTGAACACACTTAGTAACTCCTGAACACACTTAGTAACTCCTGAACACACTGTAGTAACTCCTGAACACACTTAGTAACTCCTGAACACACTGTAGTAACTCCTGAACACACTTAGTAACTCCTGAACACACCTAGTAACTCCTGAACACACTGTAGTAACTCCTGAACACACTTAGTAACTCCTGAGCACACTTAGTAACTCCTGAGCACACTTAGTAACTCCTTAACACACTTAGTAACTCCTGAACACACTGTAGTAACTCCTGAACACTCTTAGTAACTCCTAAACACACTGTAGTAACTCCTGAGCACACTTAGTAACTCCTGAACACACTGTAGTAACTCCTGAGCACACTTAGTAACTCCTGAACACACTTAGTAACTCCTGAACACACTGTAGTAACTCCTGAACACACTGTAGTAACTCTTGAACACACTGTAGTAACTCCTAAACACACTGTAGTAACTCCTGAACACACTGTAGTAACTCCTGAACACACTTAGTAACTCCTGAACACACTGTAGTAACTCTTGAACACACTGTAGTAACTCTTGAACACACTGTAGTAACTCCTGAACACACTGTAGTAACTCCTGAACACACTTAGTAACTCCTGAACACACTGTAGTAACTCCTGAACACATTGTAGTAACTCCTGAACACACTGTAGTAACTCTTGAACACACTGTAGTAACTCCTGAACACACTTAGTAACTCCTGAACACACTGTAGTAACTCCTGAACACACTTAGTAACTCCTGAACACACTGTAGTAACTCCTGAACACACTGTAGTAACTCCTGAAAACAATGTAGTAACTCCTGAACACACTTAGTAACTCCTGAACACACTGTAGGAACTCCTGAACACACTTAGTAACTCCTGAACACACTGTAGTAACTTCTGAACACACTTAGTAACCCCTGAACACACTTAGTAACTCCTGAACACACTGTATTAACTCCTGAACACACTTAGTAACTCCTGAACACACTGTAGTATTTCCTGAGCACACTTAGTAACTCCTAAACACACTGTAGTAACTCCTGAACACACTGTAGTAACTCCTGAGCACACTTAGTAACTCCTGAGCACACTTAGTAACTCCTGAACACAATTAGTAACTCCTGAACACACTATAGTAACTCCTGAACACACTGTAGTAACTCCTGAACACACTTAGTAACTCCTGAACACACTGTAGTAACTCCTGAACACACCGTAGTAACTCCTGAACACATTTAGTATCTCCTGAACACACCGTAGTAACTCCTGGACACACCGTAGTAACTCCTGAACACACCGTAGTAACTCCTGAACACACTTAGTAACTCCTGAACACACTTAGTAACTCCTGAACACACTTAGTAACTCCTGAACACACTGTAGTAACTCCTGAACACACTTAGTAACTCCTGAACACACTGTAGTAACTCCTGAACACACTTAGTAACTCCTGAACACACCTAGTAACTCCTGAACACACTGTAGTAACTCCTGAACACACTTAGTAACTCCTGAGCACACTTAGTAACTCCTGAGCACACTTAGTAACTCCTTAACACACTTAGTAACTCCTGAACACACTGTAGTAACTCCTGAACACTCTTAGTAACTCCTAAACACACTGTAGTAACTCCTGAGCACACTTAGTAACTCCTGAACACACTGTAGTAACTCCTGAGCACACTTAGTAACTCCTGAACACACTTAGTAACTCCTGAACACACTGTAGTAACTCCTGAACACACTGTAGTAACTCTTGAACACACTGTAGTAACTCCTGAACACACTGTAGTAACTCCTGAACACACTGTAGTAACTCCTGAACACACTGTAGTAACTCTTGAACACACTGTAGTAACTCTTGAACACACTGTAGTAACTCCTGAACACACTGTAGTAACTCCTGAACACACTTAGTAACTCCTGAACACACTGTAGTAACTCCTGAACACATTGTAGTAACTCCTGAACACACTGTAGTAACTCTTGAACACACTGTAGTAACTCCTGAACACACTGTAGTAACTCCTGAACACACTGTAGTAACTCCTGAACACACTGTAGTAACTCTTGAACACACTGTAGTAACTCTTGAACACACTGTAGTAACTCCTGAACACACTGTAGTAACTCCTGAACACACTTAGTAACTCCTGAACACACTGTAGTAACTCCTGAACACACTGTAGTAACTCTTGAACACACTGTAGTAACTCCTGAACACACTTAGTAACTCCTGAACACACTGTAGTAACTCTTGAACACACTGTAGTAACTCCTGAACACACTGTAGTAACTCCTGAACACACTGTAGTAACTCCTGAACACACTGTAGTAACTCCTGAGCACACTTAGTAACTCCTGAACACACTTAGTAATTCCTGAACACACTGTAGTAACTCTTGAACACACTGTAGTAACTCCTTAACACACTGTAGTAACTCCTGAACACACTGTAGTAACTCCTGAACACACTTAGTAACTCCTGAGCACACTTAGTAACTCCTGAGCACACTTAGTAACTCCTGAGCACACTTAGTAACTCCTTAACACACTTAGTAACTCCTGAACACACTGTAGTAACTCCTGAACACTCTTAGTAACTCCTAAACACACTGTAGTAACTCCTGAGCACACTTAGTAACTCCTGAACACACTGTAGTAACTCCTGAACACACTGTAGTAACTCCTGAGCACACTTAGTAACTCCTGAACACACTTAGTAACTCCTGAACACACTGTAGTAACTCCTGAACACACTGTAGTAACTCCTGAACACACTTAGTAACTCCTGAACACACTGTAGTAACTCTTGAACACACTGTAGTAACTCTTGAACACACTGTAGTAACTCCTGAACACACTGTAGTAACTCCTGAACACACTTAGTAACTCCTGAACACACTGTAGTAACTCCTGAACACATTGTAGTAACTCCTGAACACACTGTAGTAACTCTTGAACACACTGTAGTAACTCCTGAACACACTGTAGTAACTCCTGAACACACTTAGTAACTCCTGAACACACTGTAGTAACTCTTGAACACACTGTAGTAACTCTTGAACACACTGTAGTAACTCCTGAACACACTGTAGTAACTCCTGAACACACTTAGTAACTCCTGAACACACTATAGTAACTCCTGAACACACTGTAGTAACTCTTGAACACACTGTAGTAACTCTTGAACACACTGTAGTAACTCCTGAACACACTGTAGTAACTCCTGAACACACTTAGTAACTCCTGAACACACTGTAGTAACTCCTGAACACATTGTAGTAACTCCTGAACACACTGTAGTAACTCTTGAACACACTGTAGTAACTCCTGAACACACTGTAGTAACTCCTGAACACACTTAGTAACTCCTGAACACACTGTAGTAACTCCTGAACACACTGTAGTAACTCTTGAACACACTGTAGTAACTCTTGAACACACTGTAGTAACTCCTGAACACACTGTAGTAACTCCTGAACACACTTAGTAACTCCTGAACACACTGTAGTAACTCCTGAACACACTGTAGTAACTCTTGAACACACTGTAGTAACTCCTGAACACACTTAGTAACTCCTGAACACACTGTAGTAACTCTTGAACACACTGTAGTAACTCCTGAACACACTGTAGTAACTCCTGAACACACTGTAGTAACTCCTGAACACACTGTAGTAACTCCTGAGCACACTTAGTAACTCCTGAGCACACTTAGTAACTCCTGAGCACACTTAGTAACTCCTTAACACACTTAGTAACTCCTGAACACACTGTAGTAACTCCTGAACACTCTTAGTAACTCCTAAACACACTGTAGTAACTCCTGAGCACACTTAGTAACTCCTGAACACACTGTAGTAACTCCTGAACACACTGTAGTAACTCCTGAGCACACTTAGTAACTCCTGAACACACTTAGTAACTCCTGAACACACTGTAGTAACTCCTGAACACACTGTAGTAACTCCTGAACACACTTAGTAACTCCTGAACACACTGTAGTAACTCTTGAACACACTGTAGTAACTCTTGAACACACTGTAGTAACTCCTGAACACACTGTAGTAACTCCTGAACACACTTAGTAACTCCTGAACACACTGTAGTAACTCCTGAACACATTGTAGTAACTCCTGAACACACTGTAGTAACTCTTGAACACACTGTAGTAACTCCTGAACACACTGTAGTAACTCCTGAACACACTTAGTAACTCCTGAACACACTGTAGTAACTCTTGAACACACTGTAGTAACTCTTGAACACACTGTAGTAACTCCTGAACACACTGTAGTAACTCCTGAACACACTTAGTAACTCCTGAACACACTATAGTAACTCCTGAACACACTGTAGTAACTCTTGAACACACTGTAGTAACTCCTGAACACACTTAGTAACTCCTGAACACACTGTAGTAACTCTTGAACACACTGTAGTAACTCCTGAACACACTGTAGTAACTCCTGAACACACTGTAGTAACTCCTGAACACACTGTAGTAACTCCTGAACACACTGTAGTAACTCCTGAGCACACTTAGTAACTCCTGAACACACTTAGTAATTCCTGAACACACTGTAGTAACTCTTGAACACACTGTAGTAACTCCTGAACACACTTAGTAACTCCTGAACACACTGTAGTAACTCCTGAACACACTTAGTAACTCCTAAACACACTGTAGTAACTCCTGAGCACACTTAGTAACTCCTGAACACACTGTAGTAACTCCTGAGCACACTTAGTAACTCCTGAACACACTGTAGTAACTCCTGAACACACTGTAGTAACTCCTGAGCACACTTAGTAACTCCTGAACACACTTAGTAACTCCTGAACACACTGTAGTAACTCCTGAACACACTGTAGTAACTCCTGAACACACTTAGTAACTCCTGAACACACTGTAGTAACTCTTGAACACACTGTAGTAACTCTTGAACACACTGTAGTAACTCCTGAACACACTGTAGTAACTCCTGAACACACTTAGTAACTCCTGAACACACTGTAGTAACTCCTGAACACATTGTAGTAACTCCTGAACACACTGTAGTAACTCTTGAACACACTGTAGTAACTCCTGAACACACTGTAGTAACTCCTGAACACACTTAGTAACTCCTGAACACACTGTAGTAACTCTTGAACACACTGTAGTAACTCTTGAACACACTGTAGTAACTCCTGAACACACTGTAGTAACTCCTGAACACACTTAGTAACTCCTGAACACACTATAGTAACTCCTGAACACACTGTAGTAACTCTTGAACACACTGTAGTAACTCCTGAACACACTTAGTAACTCCTGAACACACTGTAGTAACTCTTGAACACACTGTAGTAACTCCTGAACACACTGTAGTAACTCCTGAACACACTGTAGTAACTCCTGAACACACTGTAGTAACTCCTGAACACACTGTAGTAACTCCTGAGCACACTTAGTAACTCCTGAACACACTTAGTAATTCCTGAACACACTGTAGTAACTCTTGAACACACTGTAGTAACTCCTGAACACACTTAGTAACTCCTGAACACACTGTAGTAACTCCTGAACACACTTAGTAACTCCTAAACACACTGTAGTAACTCCTGAGCACACTTAGTAACTCCTGAACACACTGTAGTAACTCCTGAACACACTGTAGTAACTCCTGAGCACACTTAGTAACTCCTGAACACACTGTAGTAACTCTTGAACACACTGTAGTAACTCCTGAACACACTTAGTAACTCCTGAACACACTGTAGTAACTCCTTAACACACTCTAGTAACTCCTGAACACACTGTAGTAACTCCTGAACACACTTAGTAACTCCTGAACACACTGTAGGAACTCTTGAACACACTGTAGTAACTCTTGAACACACTGTAGTAACTCCTGAACACACTGTAGTAACTCTTGAACACACTGTAGTAACTCCTGAACACACTTAGTAACTCCTGAACACACTGTAGTAACTCCTGAACACACTAAGTAACTCCTGAACACACTTAGCAACTCCTGAAC
The DNA here is from genome assembly GCF_026437365.1 of Eucyclogobius newberryi. NCBI lineage: Eukaryota > Metazoa > Chordata > Actinopteri > Gobiiformes > Gobiidae > Eucyclogobius > Eucyclogobius newberryi. Next base: position 35,380,298 of record NW_027315757.1, on the reverse strand, counting down.
ACACTGTAGTAACTCTTGAACACACTGTAGTAACTCCTGAACACACTGTAGTAACTCCTGAACACACTGTAGTAACTCTTGAACACACTGTAGTAACTCCTGAACACACTGTAGTAACTCCTGAACACACTTAGTAACTCCTGAACAAACTGTAGTAACTCCTGAACACACTGTAGTAACTCCTTAACACACTCTAGTAACTCCTGAACACACTGTAGTAACTCCTGAACACACTGTAGTAACTCCTGAACACACTGTAGTAACTCCTGAGCACACTTAGTAACTCCTGAACACACTTAGTAATTCCTGAACTCACTGTAGTAACTCTTGAACACACTGTAGTAACTCCTGAACACACTGTAGTAACTCCTGAACACACTGTAGTAACTCCTGAACACACTTAGTAACTCCTGAGCACACTTAGTAACTCCTGAGCACACTTAGTAACTCCTGAGCACACTTAGTAACTCCTTAACACACTTAGTAACTCCTGAACACACTGTAGTAACTCCTGAACACTCTTAGTAACTCCTAAACACACTGTAGTAACTCCTGAGCACACTTAGTAACTCCTGAACACACTGTAGTAACTCCTGAACACACTGTAGTAACTCCTGAGCACACTTAGTAACTCCTGAACACACTTAGTAACTCCTGAACACACTGTAGTAACTCCTGAACACACTGTAGTAACTCCTGAACACACTGTAGTAACTCCTGAACACACTTAGTAACTCCTGAACACACTGTAGTAACTCTTGAACACACTGTAGTAACTCTTGAACACACTGTAGTAACTCCTGAACACACTGTAGTAACTCCTGAACACACTTAGTAACTCCTGAACACACTGTAGTAACTCCTGAACACATTGTAGTAACTCCTGAACACACTGTAGTAACTCTTGAACACACTGTAGTAACTCCTGAACACACTGTAGTAACTCCTGAACACACTTAGTAACTCCTGAACACACTATAGTAACTCCTGAACACACTGTAGTAACTCTTGAACACACTGTAGTAACTCCTGAACACACTTAGTAACTCCTGAACACACTGTAGTAACTCTTGAACACACTGTAGTAACTCCTGAACACACTGTAGTAACTCCTGAACACACTGTAGTAACTCCTGAACACACTGTAGTAACTCCTGAACACACTGTAGTAACTCCTGAGCACACTTAGTAACTCCTGAACACACTTAGTAATTCCTGAACACACTGTAGTAACTCTTGAACACACTGTAGTAACTCCTGAACACACTTAGTAACTCCTGAACACACTGTAGTAACTCCTGAACACACTTAGTAACTCCTAAACACACTGTAGTAACTCCTGAGCACACTTAGTAACTCCTGAACACACTGTAGTAACTCCTGAACACACTGTAGTAACTCCTGAGCACACTTAGTAACTCCTGAACACACTGTAGTAACTCTTGAACACACTGTAGTAACTCCTGAACACACTTAGTAACTCCTGAACACACTGTAGTAACTCCTTAACACACTCTAGTAACTCCTGAACACACTGTAGTAACTCCTGAACACACTTAGTAACTCCTGAACACACTGTAGGAACTCTTGAACACACTGTAGTAACTCTTGAACACACTGTAGTAACTCCTGAACACACTGTAGTAACTCTTGAACACACTGTAGTAACTCCTGAACACACTTAGTAACTCCTGAACACACTGTAGTAACTCCTGAACACACTAAGTAACTCCTGAACACACTTAGCAACTCCTGAACACACTGTAGTAACTCTTGAACACACTGTAGTAACTCCTGAACACACTGTAGTAACTCCTGAACACACTGTAGTAACTCTTGAACACACTGTAGTAACTCCTGAACACACTGTAGTAACTCCTGAACACACTTAGTAACTCCTGAACAAACTGTAGTAACTCCTGAACACACTGTAGTAACTCCTTAACACACTCTAGTAACTCCTGAACACACTGTAGTAACTCCTGAACACACTGTAGTAACTCCTGAACACACTGTAGTAACTCCTGAGCACACTTAGTAACTCCTGAACACACTTAGTAATTCCTGAACTCACTGTAGTAACTCGTGAACACACTGTAGTAACTCCTGAACACACTGTAGTAACTCCTGAACACACTGTAGTAACTCCTGAACACACTTAGTAACTCCTGAGCACACTTAGTAACTCCTGAGCACACTTAGTAACTCCTGAGCACACTTAGTAACTCCTTAACACACTTAGTAACTCCTGAACACACTGTAGTAACTCCTGAACACTCTTAGTAACTCCTAAACACACTGTAGTAACTCCTGAGCACACTTAGTAACTCCTGAACACACTGTAGTAACTCCTGAACACACTGTAGTAACTCCTGAGCACACTTAGTAACTCCTGAACACACTTAGTAACTCCTGAACACACTGTAGTAACTCCTGAACACACTGTAGTAACTCCTGAACACACTGTAGTAACTCCTGAACACACTTAGTAACTCCTGAACACACTGTAGTAACTCTTGAACACACTGTAGTAACTCTTGAACACACTGTAGTAACTCCTGAACACACTGTAGTAACTCCTGAACACACTTAGTAACTCCTGAACACACTGTAGTAACTCCTGAACACATTGTAGTAACTCCTGAACACACTGTAGTAACTCTTGAACACACTGTAGTAACTCCTGAACACACTGTAGTAACTCCTGAACACACTTAGTAACTGCTGAACACACTGTAGTAACTCCTGAACACACTGTAGTAACTCCTGAACACACTGTAGTAACTCCTGAGCACACTTAGTAACTCCTGAACACACTTAGTAACTCCTGAACACACTGTAGTAACTCTTGAACACACTGTAGTAACTCCTGAACACACTGTAGTAACTCCTGAACACACTTAGTAACTCTTGAACACACTGTAGTAACTCCAGAACACACTTAGTAACTCCTGAACACACTGTAGTAACTCCTGAACACACTTAGTAACTCCTGAACACACTGTAGTAACTCCTGAACACACTGTAGTAACTCTTGAACACACTGTAGTAACTCCTGAACACACTGTAGTAACTCCTGAACACACTTAGTAACTCCTGAACACACTATAGTAACTCCTGAACACACTGTAGTAACTCTTGAACACACTGTAGTAACTCCTGAACACACTTAGTAACTCCTGAGCACACTGTAGTAACTCCCGAACACTCTTAGTAACTCCTAAACACACTGTAGTAACTCCTGAGCACACTTAGTAACTCCTGAACACACTGTAGTAACTCCTGAGCACACTTAGTAACTCCTGAACACACTTAGTAACTCCTGAACACACTGTAGTAACTCCTGAACACACTGTAGTAACTCGAACACACTGTAGTAACTCCTGAACACACTGTAGTAACTCCTGAACACACTGTAGTAACTCCTGAACACACTTAGTAACTCCTGAACACACTGTAGTAACTCTTGAACACACTGTAGTAACTCTTGAACACACTGTAGTAACTCCTGAACACACTGTAGTAACTCCTGAACACACTTAGTAACTCCTGAACACACTGTAGTAACTCCTGAACACATTGTAGTAACTCCTGAACACACTGTAGTAACTCTTGAACACACTGTAGTAACTCCTGAACACACTTAGTAACTCCTGAACACACTTAGTAACTCCTAAACACACTGTAGTAACTCCTGAACACACTGTAGTAACTCCTGAGCACACTTAGTAACTCCTGAGCACACTTAGTAACTCCTGAACACACTATAGTAACTCCTGAACACACTGTAGTAACTCCTGAACACACTTAGTAACTCCTGAACACACTGTAGTAACTCCTGAACACACTGTAGTAACTCCTGAACACACTTAGTAACTCCTGAACACTCTGTAGTAACTCCTGAACACACCGTAGTAACTCCTGAACACATTTAGTATCTCCTGAACACACCGTAGTAACTCCTGAACACACCGTAGTAACTCCTGGACACACCGTAGTAACTCCTGAACACACCGTAGTAACTCCTGAACACACTGTAGTAACTCCTGAACACACTTAGTAACTCCTGAACACACTTAGTAACTCCTGAACACACTGTAGTAACTCCTGAACACACTTAGTAACTCCTGAACACACTGTATTAACTCCTGAACACACTTAGTAACTCCTGAACACACCTAGTAACTCCTGAACACACTGTAGTAACTCCTGAACACACTTAGTAACTCCTGAGCACACTTAGTAACTCCTGAGCACACTTAGTAACTCCTTAACACACTTAGTAACTCCTGAACACACTGTAGTAACTCCTGAACACTCTTAGTAACTCCTAAACACACTGTAGTAACTCCTGAGCACACTTAGTAACTCCTGAACACACTGTAGTAACTCCTGAGCACACTTAGTAACTCCTGAACACACTTAGTAACTCCTGAACACACTGTAGTAACTCCTGAACACACTGTAGTAACTCTTGAACACACTGTAGTAACTCCTGAACACACTGTAGTAACTCCTGAACACACTGTAGTAACTCCTGAACACACTTAGTAACTCCTGAACACACTGTAGTAACTCTTGAACACACTGTAGTAACTCTTGAACACACTGTAGTAACTCCTGAACACACTGTAGTAACTCCTGAACACACTTAGTAACTCCTGAACACACTGTAGTAACTCCTGAACACATTGTAGTAACTCCTGAACACACTGTAGTAACTCTTGAACACACTGTAGTAACTCCTGAACACACTTAGTAACTCCTGAACACACTGTAGTAACTCCTGAACACACTTAGTAACTCCTGAACACACTGTAGTAACTCCTGAACACACTGTAGTAACTCCTGAACACACTGTAGGAACTCCTGAACACACTTAGTAACTCCTGAACACACTGTAGTAACTTCTGAACACACTTAGTAACCCCTGAACACACTTAGTAACTCCTGAACACACTGTATTAACTCCTGAACACACTTAGTAACTCCTGAACACACTGTAGTATTTCCTGAGCACACTTAGTAACTCCTAAACACACTGTAGTAACTCCTGAACACACTGTAGTAACTCCTGAGCACACTTAGTAACTCCTGAGCACACTTAGTAACTCCTGAACACAATTAGTAACTCCTGAACACACTATAGTAACTCCTGAACACACTGTAGTAACTCCTGAACACACTTAGTAACTCCTGAACACACTGTAGTAACTCCTGAACACACCGTAGTAACTCCTGAACACATTTAGTATCTCCTGAACACACCGTAGTAACTCCTGGACACACCGTAGTAACTCCTGAACACACCGTAGTAACTCCTGAACACACTTAGTAACTCCTGAACACACTTAGTAACTCCTGAACACACTTAGTAACTCCTGAACACACTGTAGTAACTCCTGAACACACTTAGTAACTCCTGAACACACTGTAGTAACTCCTGAACACACTTAGTAACTCCTGAACACACCTAGTAACTCCTGAACACACTGTAGTAACTCCTGAACACACTTAGTAACTCCTGAGCACACTTAGTAACTCCTGAGCACACTTAGTAACTCCTTAACACACTTAGTAACTCCTGAACACACTGTAGTAACTCCTGAACACTCTTAGTAACTCCTAAACACACTGTAGTAACTCCTGAGCACACTTAGTAACTCCTGAACACACTGTAGTAACTCCTGAGCACACTTAGTAACTCCTGAACACACTTAGTAACTCCTGAACACACTGTAGTAACTCCTGAACACACTGTAGTAACTCTTGAACACACTGTAGTAACTCCTGAACACACTGTAGTAACTCCTGAACACACTGTAGTAACTCCTGAACACACTTAGTAACTTCTGAACACACTGTAGTAACTCCTGAACACACTTAGTAACTCCTGAACACACTTAGTAACTCCTGAACACACTGTAGTAACTCCTGAACACACTTAGTAACTCCTGAACACACTGTAGTAACTCCTGAACACATTGTAGTAACTCCTGAACACACTGTAGTAACTCTTGAACACACTGTAGTAACTCCTGAACACACTGTAGTAACTCCTGAACACACTGTAGTAACTCCTGAACACACTGTAGTAACTCTTGAACACACTGTAGTAACTCTTGAACACACTGTAGTAACTCCTGAACACACTGTAGTAACTCCTGAACACACTTAGTAACTCCTGAACACACTGTAGTAACTCCTGAACACACTGTAGTAACTCTTGAACACACTGTAGTAACTCCTGAACACACTTAGTAACTCCTGAACACACTGTAGTAACTCTTGAACACACTGTAGTAACTCCTGAACACACTGTAGTAACTCCTGAACACACTGTAGTAACTCCTGAACACACTGTAGTAACTCCTGAGCACACTTAGTAACTCCTGAACACACTTAGTAATTCCTGAACACACTGTAGTAACTCTTGAACACACTGTAGTAACTCCTGAACACACTGTAGTAACTCCTGAACACACTGTAGTAACTCCTGAACACACTTAGTAACTCCTGAGCACACTTAGTAACTCCTGAGCACACTTAGTAACTCCTGAGCACACTTAGTAACTCCTTAACACACTTAGTAACTCCTGAACACTCTTAGTAACTCCTAAACACACTGTAGTAACTCCTGAGCACACTTAGTAACTCCTGAACACACTGTAGTAACTCCTGAACACACTGTAGTAACTCCTGAGCACACTTAGTAACTCCTGAACACACTTAGTAACTCCTGAACACACTGTAGTAACTCCTGAACACACTTAGTAACTCCTGAACACACTGTAGTAACTCTTGAACACACTGTAGTAACTCTTGAACACACTGTAGTAACTCCTGAACACACTGTAGTAACTCCTGAACACATTGTAGTAACTCCTGAACACACTGTAGTAACTCCTGAACACACTGTAGTAACTCTTGAACACACTGTAGTAACTCCTGAACACACTTAGTAACTCCTGAACACACTGTAGTAACTCCTGAACACACTAAGTAACTCCTGAACACACTTAGCAACTCCTGAACACACTGTAGTAACTCTTGAACACACTGTAGTAACTCCTGAACACACTGTAGTAACTCCTGAACACACTGTAGTAACTCTTGAACACACTGTAGTAACTCCTGAACACACTGTAGTAACTCCTGAACACACTTAGTAACTCCTGAACAAACTGTAGTAACTCCTGAACACACTGTAGTAACTCCTTAACACACTCTAGTAACTCCTGAACACACTGTAGTAACTCCTGAACACACTGTAGTAACTCCTGAACACACTGTAGTAACTCCTGAGCACACTTAGTAACTCCTGAACACACTTAGTAATTCCTGAACTCACTGTAGTAACTCTTGAACACACTGTAGTAACTCCTGAACACACTGTAGTAACTCCTGAACACACTGTAGTAACTCCTGAACACACTTAGTAACTCCTGAGCACACTTAGTAACTCCTGAGCACACTTAGTAACTCCTGAGCACACTTAGTAACTCCTTAACACACTTAGTAACTCCTGAACACACTGTAGTAACTCCTGAACACTCTTAGTAACTCCTAAACACACTGTAGTAACTCCTGAGCACACTTAGTAACTCCTGAACACACTGTAGTAACTCCTGAACACACTGTAGTAACTCCTGAGCACACTTAGTAACTCCTGAACACACTTAGTAACTCCTGAACACACTGTAGTAACTCCTGAACACACTGTAGTAACTCCTGAACACACTGTAGTAACTCCTGAACACACTTAGTAACTCCTGAACACACTGTAGTAACTCTTGAACACACTGTAGTAACTCTTGAACACACTGTAGTAACTCCTGAACACACTGTAGTAACTCCTGAACACACTTAGTAACTCCTGAACACACTGTAGTAACTCCTGAACACATTGTAGTAACTCCTGAACACACTGTAGTAACTCTTGAACACACTGTAGTAACTCCTGAACACACTGTAGTAACTCCTGAACACACTTAGTAACTGCTGAACACACTGTAGTAACTCCTGAACACACTGTAGTAACTCCTGAACACACTGTAGTAACTCCTGAGCACACTTAGTAACTCCTGAACACACTTAGTAACTCCTGAACACACTGTAGTAACTCTTGAACACACTGTAGTAACTCCTGAACACACTGTAGTAACTCCTGAACACACTTAGTAACTCTTGAACACACTGTAGTAACTCCAGAACACACTTAGTAACTCCTGAACACACTGTAGTAACTCCTGAACACACTTAGTAACTCCTGAACACACTGTAGTAACTCCTGAACACACTGTAGTAACTCTTGAACACACTGTAGTAACTCCTGAACACACTGTAGTAACTCCTGAACACACTTAGTAACTCCTGAACACACTATAGTAACTCCTGAACACACTGTAGTAACTCTTGAACACACTGTAGTAACTCCTGAACACACTTAGTAACTCCTGAGCACACTGTAGTAACTCCCGAACACTCTTAGTAACTCCTAAACACACTGTAGTAACTCCTGAGCACACTTAGTAACTCCTGAACACACTGTAGTAACTCCTGAGCACACTTAGTAACTCCTGAACACACTTAGTAACTCCTGAACACACTGTAGTAACTCCTGAACACACTGTAGTAACTCGAACACACTGTAGTAACTCCTGAACACACTGTAGTAACTCCTGAACACACTGTAGTAACTCCTGAACACACTTAGTAACTCCTGAACACACTGTAGTAACTCTTGAACACACTGTAGTAACTCTTGAACACACTGTAGTAACTCCTGAACACACTGTAGTAACTCCTGAACACACTTAGTAACTCCTGAACACACTGTAGTAACTCCTGAACACATTGTAGTAACTCCTGAACACACTGTAGTAACTCTTGAACACACTGTAGTAACTCCTGAACACACTTAGTAACTCCTGAACACACTTAGTAACTCCTAAACACACTGTAGTAACTCCTGAACACACTGTAGTAACTCCTGAGCACACTTAGTAACTCCTGAGCACACTTAGTAACTCCTGAACACACTATAGTAACTCCTGAACACACTGTAGTAACTCCTGAACACACTTAGTAACTCCTGAACACACTGTAGTAACTCCTGAACACACTGTAGTAACTCCTGAACACACTTAGTAACTCCTGAACACTCTGTAGTAACTCCTGAACACACCGTAGTAACTCCTGAACACATTTAGTATCTCCTGAACACACCGTAGTAACTCCTGAACACACCGTAGTAACTCCTGGACACACCGTAGTAACTCCTGAACACACCGTAGTAACTCCTGAACACACTGTAGTAACTCCTGAACACACTTAGTAACTCCTGAACACACTTAGTAACTCCTGAACACACTGTAGTAACTCCTGAACACACTTAGTAACTCCTGAACACACTGTATTAACTCCTGAACACACTTAGTAACTCCTGAACACACCTAGTAACTCCTGAACACACTGTAGTAACTCCTGAACACACTTAGTAACTCCTGAGCACACTTAGTAACTCCTGAGCACACTTAGTAACTCCTTAACACACTTAGTAACTCCTGAACACACTGTAGTAACTCCTGAACACTCTTAGTAACTCCTAAACACACTGTAGTAACTCCTGAGCACACTTAGTAACTCCTGAACACACTGTAGTAACTCCTGAGCACACTTAGTAACTCCTGAACACACTTAGTAACTCCTGAACACACTGTAGTAACTCCTGAACACACTGTAGTAACTCTTGAACACACTGTAGTAACTCCTGAACACACTGTAGTAACTCCTGAACACACTGTAGTAACTCCTGAACACACTTAGTAACTCCTGAACACACTGTAGTAACTCTTGAACACACTGTAGTAACTCTTGAACACACTGTAGTAACTCCTGAACACACTGTAGTAACTCCTGAACACACTTAGTAACTCCTGAACACACTGTAGTAACTCCTGAACACATTGTAGTAACTCCTGAACACACTGTAGTAACTCTTGAACACACTGTAGTAACTCCTGAACACACTTAGTAACTCCTGAACACACTGTAGTAACTCCTGAACACACTTAGTAACTCCTGAACACACTGTAGTAACTCCTGAACACACTGTAGTAACTCCTGAACACACTGTAGGAACTCCTGAACACACTTAGTAACTCCTGAACACACTGTAGTAACTTCTGAACACACTTAGTAACCCCTGAACACACTTAGTAACTCCTGAACACACTGTATTAACTCCTGAACACACTTAGTAACTCCTGAACACACTGTAGTATTTCCTGAGCACACTTAGTAACTCCTAAACACACTGTAGTAACTCCTGAACACACTGTAGTAACTCCTGAGCACACTTAGTAACTCCTGAGCACACTTAGTAACTCCTGAACACAATTAGTAACTCCTGAACACACTATAGTAACTCCTGAACACACTGTAGTAACTCCTGAACACACTTAGTAACTCCTGAACACACTGTAGTAACTCCTGAACACACCGTAGTAACTCCTGAACACATTTAGTATCTCCTGAACACACCGTAGTAACTCCTGGACACACCGTAGTAACTCCTGAACACACCGTAGTAACTCCTGAACACACTTAGTAACTCCTGAACACACTTAGTAACTCCTGAACACACTTAGTAACTCCTGAACACACTGTAGTAACTCCTGAACACACTTAGTAACTCCTGAACACACTGTAGTAACTCCTGAACACACTTAGTAACTCCTGAACACACCTAGTAACTCCTGAACACACTGTAGTAACTCCTGAACACACTTAGTAACTCCTGAGCACACTTAGTAACTCCTGAGCACACTTAGTAACTCCTTAACACACTTAGTAACTCCTGAACACACTTAGTAACTCCTGAACACACTGTAGTAACTCCTGAACACTCTTAGTAACTCCTAAACACACTGTAGTAACTCCTGAGCACACTTAGTAACTCCTGAACACACTGTAGTAACTCCTGAGCACACTTAGTAACTCCTGAACACACTTAGTAACTCCTGAACACACTGTAGTAACTCCTGAACACACTGTAGTAACTCTTGAACACACTGTAGTAACTCCTGAACACACTGTAGTAACTCCTGAACACACTTAGTAACTCCTGAACACACTGTAGTAACTCCTGAACACACTTAGTAACTCCTGAACACACTTAGTAACTCCTGAACACACTGTAGTAACTCCTGAACACACTTAGTAACTCCTGAACACACTGTAGTAACTCCTGAACACATTGTAGTAACTCCTGAACACACTGTAGTAACTCTTGAACACACTGTAGTAACTCCTGAACACACTGTAGTAACTCCTGAACACACTGTAGTAACTCCTGAACACACTGTAGTAACTCTTGAACACACTGTAGTAACTCTTGAACACACTGTAGTAACTCCTGAACACACTGTAGTAACTCCTGAACACACTTAGTAACTCCTGAACACACTGTAGTAACTCCTGAACACACTGTAGTAACTCTTGAACACACTGTAGTAACTCCTGAACACACTTAGTAACTCCTGAACACACTGTAGTAACTCTTGAACACACTGTAGTAACTCCTGAACACACTGTAGTAACTCCTGAACACACTGTAGTAACTCCTGAACACACTGTAGTAACTCCTGAGCACACTTAGTAACTCCTGAACACACTTAGTAATTCCTGAACACACTGTAGTAACTCTTGAACACACTGTAGTAACTCCTGAACACACTGTAGTAACTCCTGAACACACTGTAGTAACTCCTGAACACACTTAGTAACTCCTGAGCACACTTAGTAACTCCTGAGCACACTTAGTAACTCCTGAGCACACTTAGTAACTCCTTAACACACTTAGTAACTCCTGAACACTCTTAGTAACTCCTAAACACACTGTAGTAACTCCTGAGCACACTTAGTAACTCCTGAACACACTGTAGTAACTCCTGAACACACTGTAGTAACTCCTGAGCACACTTAGTAACTCCTGAACACACTTAGTAACTCCTGAACACACTGTAGTAACTCCTGAACACACTGTAGTAACTCCTGAACACACTTAGTAACTCCTGAACACACTGTAGTAACTCTTGAACACACTGTAGTAACTCTTGAACACACTGTAGTAACTCCTGAACACACTGTAGTAACTCCTGAACACACTTAGTAACTCCTGAACACACTGTAGTAACTCCTGAACACATTGTAGTAACTCCTGAACACACTGTAGTAACTCTTGAACACACTGTAGTAACTCCTGAACACACTGTAGTAACTCCTGAACACACTTAGTAACTCCTGAACACACTGTAGTAACTCTTGAACACACTGTAGTAACTCTTGAACACACTGTAGTAACTCCTGAACACACTGTAGTAACTCCTGAACACACTTAGTAACTCCTGAACACACTATAGTAACTCCTGAACACACTGTAGTAACTCTTGAACACACTGTAGTAACTCTTGAACACACTGTAGTAACTCCTGAACACACTGTAGTAACTCCTGAACACACTTAGTAACTCCTGAACACACTGTAGTAACTCCTGAACACATTGTAGTAACTCCTGAACACACTGTAGTAACTCTTGAACACACTGTAGTAACTCCTGAACACACTGTAGTAACTCCTGAACACACTTAGTAACTCCTGAACACACTGTAGTAACTCCTGAACACACTGTAGTAACTCTTGAACACACTGTAGTAACTCTTGAACACACTGTAGTAACTCCTGAACACACTGTAGTAACTCCTGAACACACTTAGTAACTCCTGAACACACTGTAGTAACTCCTGAACACACTGTAGTAACTCTTGAACACACTGTAGTAACTCCTGAACACACTTAGTAACTCCTGAACACACTGTAGTAACTCTTGAACACACTGTAGTAACTCCTGAACACACTGTAGTAACTCCTGAACACACTGTAGTAACTCCTGAACACACTGTAGTAACTCCTGAACACACTGTAGTAACTCCTGAGCACACTTAGTAACTCCTGAGCACACTTAGTAACTCCTGAGCACACTTAGTAACTCCTTAACACACTTAGTAACTCCTGAACACACTGTAGTAACTCCTGAACACTCTTAGTAACTCCTAAACACACTGTAGTAACTCCTGAGCACACTTAGTAACTCCTGAACACACTGTAGTAACTCCTGAACACACTGTAGTAACTCCTGAGCACACTTAGTAACTCCTGAACACACTTAGTAACTCCTGAACACACTGTAGTAACTCCTGAACACACTGTAGTAACTCCTGAACACACTTAGTAACTCCTGAACACACTGTAGTAACTCTTGAACACACTGTAGTAACTCTTGAACACACTGTAGTAACTCCTGAACACACTGTAGTAACTCCTGAACACACTTAGTAACTCCTGAACACACTGTAGTAACTCCTGAACACATTGTAGTAACTCCTGAACACACTGTAGTAACTCTTGAACACACTGTAGTAACTCCTGAACACACTGTAGTAACTCCTGAACACACTTAGTAACTCCTGAACACACTGTAGTAACTCTTGAACACACTGTAGTAACTCTTGAACACACTGTAGTAACTCCTGAACACACTGTAGTAACTCCTGAACACACTTAGTAACTCCTGAACACACTATAGTAACTCCTGAACACACTGTAGTAACTCTTGAACACACTGTAGTAACTCCTGAACACACTTAGTAACTCCTGAACACACTGTAGTAACTCTTGAACACACTGTAGTAACTCCTGAACACACTGTAGTAACTCCTGAACACACTGTAGTAACTCCTGAACACACTGTAGTAACTCCTGAGCACACTTAGTAACTCCTGAACACACTTAGTAATTCCTGAACACACTGTAGTAACTCTTGAACACACTGTAGTAACTCCTGAACACACTTAGTAACTCCTGAACACACTGTAGTAACTCCTGAACACACTTAGTAACTCCTAAACACACTGTAGTAACTCCTGAGCACACTTAGTAACTCCTGAACACACTGTAGTAACTCCTGAACACACTGTAGTAACTCCTGAGCACACTTAGTAACTCCTGAACACACTTAGTAATTCCTGAACACACTGTAGTAACTCTTGAACACACTGTAGTAACTCCTGAACACACTTAGTAACTCCTGAACACACTGTAGTAACTCCTGAACACACTTAGTAACTCCTAAACACACTGTAGTAACTCCTGAGCACACTTAGTAACTCCTGAACACACTGTAGTAACTCCTGAACACACTGTAGTAACTCCTGAGCACACTTAGTAACTCCTGAACACACTGTAGTAACTCTTGAACACACTGTAGTAACTCCTGAACACACTTAGTAACTCCTGAACACACTGTAGTAACTCCTTAACACACTCTAGTAACTCCTGAACACACTGTAGGAACTCTTGAACACACTGTAGTAACTCTTGAACACACTGTAGTAACTCCTGAACACACTGTAGTAACTCTTGAACACACTGTAGTAACTCCTGAACACACTTAGTAACTCCTGAACACACTTTAGTAACTCCTGAACACACTAAGTAACTCCTGAACACACTTAGCAACTCCTGAACACACTGTAGTAACTCTTGAACACACTGTAGTAACTCCTGAACACACTGTAGTAACTCCTGAACACACTGTAGTAACTCTTGAACACACTGTAGTAACTCCTGAACACACTGTAGTAACTCCTGAACACACTTAGTAACTCCTGAACAAACTGTAGTAACTCCTGAACACACTGTAGTAACTCCTTAACACACTCTAGTAACTCCTGAACACACTGTAGTAACTCCTGAACACACTGTAGTAACTCCTGAACACACTGTAGTAACTCCTGAGCACACTTAGTAACTCCTGAACACACTTAGTAATTCCTGAACTCACTGTAGTAACTCTTGAACACACTGTAGTAACTCTTGAACACACTGTAGTAACTCCTGAACACACTTAGTAACTCCTGAACACACTGTAGTAACTCCTGAACACACTAAGTAACTCCTGAACACACTTAGCAACTCCTGAACACACTGTAGTAACTCTTGAACACACTGTAGTAACTCCTGAACACACTGTAGTAACTCCTGAACACACTGTAGTAACTCTTGAACACACTGTAGTAACTCCTGAACACACTGTAGTAACTCCTGAACACACTTAGTAACTCCTGAACAAACTGTAGTAACTCCTGAACACACTGTAGTAACTCCTTAACACACTCTAGTAACTCCTGAACACACTGTAGTAACTCCTGAACACACTGTAGTAACTCCTGAACACACTCTAGTAACTCCTGAGCACACTTAGTAACTCCTGAACACACTTAGTAATTCCTGAACTCACTGTAGTAACTCTTGAACACACTGTAGTAACTCCTGAACACACTGTAGTAACTCCTGAACACACTGTAGTAACTCCTGAACACACCTAGTAACTCCTGAACACACTGTAGTAACTCCTGAACACACTTAGTAACTCCTGAGCACACTTAGTAACTCCTGAGCACACTTAGTAACTCCTTAACACACTTAGTAACTCCTGAACACACTGTAGTAACTCCTGAACACTCTTAGTAACTCCTAAACACACTGTAGTAACTCCTGAGCACACTTAGTAACTCCTGAACACACTGTAGTAACTCCTGAGCACACTTAGTAACTCCTGAACACACTTAGTAACTCCTGAACACACTGTAGTAACTCCTGAACACACTGTAGTAACTCTTGAACACACTGTAGTAACTCCTGAACACACTGTAGTAACTCCTGAACACACTGTAGTAACTCCTGAACACACTTAGTAACTCCTGAACACACTGTAGTAACTCTTGAACACACTGTAGTAACTCTTGAACACACTGTAGTAACTCCTGAACACACTGTAGTAACTCCTGAACACACTTAGTAACTCCTGAACACACTGTAGTAACTCCTGAACACATTGTAGTAACTCCTGAACACACTGTAGTAACTCTTGAACACACTGTAGTAACTCCTGAACACACTTAGTAACTCCTGAACACACTGTAGTAACTCCTGAACACACTTAGTAACTCCTGAACACACTGTAGTAACTCCTGAACACACTGTAGTAACTCCTGAAAACAATGTAGTAACTCCTGAACACACTTAGTAACTCCTGAACACACTGTAGGAACTCCTGAACACACTTAGTAACTCCTGAACACACTGTAGTAACTTCTGAACACACTTAGTAACCCCTGAACACACTTAGTAACTCCTGAACACACTGTATTAACTCCTGAACACACTTAGTAACTCCTGAACACACTGTAGTATTTCCTGAGCACACTTAGTAACTCCTAAACACACTGTAGTAACTCCTGAACACACTGTAGTAACTCCTGAGCACACTTAGTAACTCCTGAGCACACTTAGTAACTCCTGAACACAATTAGTAACTCCTGAACACACTATAGTAACTCCTGAACACACTGTAGTAACTCCTGAACACACTTAGTAACTCCTGAACACACTGTAGTAACTCCTGAACACACCGTAGTAACTCCTGAACACATTTAGTATCTCCTGAACACACCGTAGTAACTCCTGGACACACCGTAGTAACTCCTGAACACACCGTAGTAACTCCTGAACACACTTAGTAACTCCTGAACACACTTAGTAACTCCTGAACACACTTAGTAACTCCTGAACACACTGTAGTAACTCCTGAACACACTTAGTAACTCCTGAACACACTGTAGTAACTCCTGAACACACTTAGTAACTCCTGAACACACCTAGTAACTCCTGAACACACTGTAGTAACTCCTGAACACACTTAGTAACTCCTGAGCACACTTAGTAACTCCTGAGCACACTTAGTAACTCCTTAACACACTTAGTAACTCCTGAACACACTGTAGTAACTCCTGAACACTCTTAGTAACTCCTAAACACACTGTAGTAACTCCTGAGCACACTTAGTAACTCCTGAACACACTGTAGTAACTCCTGAGCACACTTAGTAACTCCTGAACACACTTAGTAACTCCTGAACACACTGTAGTAACTCCTGAACACACTGTAGTAACTCTTGAACACACTGTAGTAACTCCTGAACACACTGTAGTAACTCCTGAACACACTGTAGTAACTCCTGAACACACTTAGTAACTCCTGAACACACTGTAGTAACT
Organism: Eucyclogobius newberryi; assembly: GCF_026437365.1. Lineage (NCBI taxonomy): Eukaryota > Metazoa > Chordata > Actinopteri > Gobiiformes > Gobiidae > Eucyclogobius > Eucyclogobius newberryi. Next base: position 35,363,118 of record NW_027315757.1, on the reverse strand, counting down.
CCTGAACACACTTAGTAACTCCTGAACACACTTAGTAACTCCTGAACACACTGTAGTAACTCCTGAACACACTTAGTAACTCCTGAACACACTGTAGTAACTCCTGAACACATTGTAGTAACTCCTGAACACACTGTAGTAACTCTTGAACACACTGTAGTAACTCCTGAACACACTGTAGTAACTCCTGAACACACTGTAGTAACTCCTGAACACACTGTAGTAACTCTTGAACACACTGTAGTAACTCTTGAACACACTGTAGTAACTCCTGAACACACTGTAGTGACTCCTGAACACACTTAGTAACTCCTGAACACACTGTAGTAACTCCTGAACACACTGTAGTAACTCTTGAACACACTGTAGTAACTCCTGAACACACTTAGTAACTCCTGAACACACTGTAGTAACTCTTGAACACACTGTAGTAACTCCTGAACACACTGTAGTAACTCCTGAACACACTGTAGTAACTCCTGAACACACTGTAGTAACTCCTGAGCACACTTAGTAACTCCTGAACACACTTAGTAATTCCTGAACACACTGTAGTAACTCTTGAACACACTGTAGTAACTCCTGAACACACTGTAGTAACTCCTGAACACACTGTAGTAACTCCTGAACACACTTAGTAACTCCTGAGCACACTTAGTAACTCCTGAGCACACTTAGTAACTCCTGAGCACACTTAGTAACTCCTTAACACACTTAGTAACTCCTGAACACACTGTAGTAACTCCTGAACACTCTTAGTAACTCCTAAACACACTGTAGTAACTCCTGAGCACACTTAGTAACTCCTGAACACACTGTAGTAACTCCTGAACACACTGTAGTAACTCCTGAACACACTGTAGTAACTCCTGAGCACACTTAGTAACTCCTGAACACACTTAGTAATTCCTGAACACACTGTAGTAACTCTTGAACACACTGTAGTAACTCCTGAACACACTGTAGTAACTCCTGAACACACTGTAGTAACTCCTGAACACACTTAGTAACTCCTGAGCACACTTAGTAACTCCTGAGCACACTTAGTAACTCCTGAGCACACTTAGTAACTCCTTAACACACTTAGTAACTCCTGAACACACTGTAGTAACTCCTGAACACTCTTAGTAACTCCTAAACACACTGTAGTAACTCCTGAGCACACTTAGTAACTCCTGAACACACTGTAGTAACTCCTGAACACACTGTAGTAACTCCTGAGCACACTTAGTAACTCCTGAACACACTTAGTAACTCCTGAACACACTGTAGTAACTCCTGAACACACTGTAGTAACTCCTGAACACACTGTAGTAACTCTTGAACACACTGTAGTAACTCCTGAACACACTGTAGTAACTCCTGAACACACTTAGTAACTCCTGAACACACTGTAGTAACTCTTGAACACACTGTAGTAACTCTTGAACACACTGTAGTAACTCCTGAACACACTGTAGTAACTCCTGAACACACTTAGTAACTCCTGAACACACTATAGTAACTCCTGAACACACTGTAGTAACTCTTGAACACACTGTAGTAACTCTTGAACACACTGTAGTAACTCCTGAACACACTGTAGTAACTCCTGAACACACTTAGTAACTCCTGAACACACTGTAGTAACTCCTGAACACATTGTAGTAACTCCTGAACACACTGTAGTAACTCTTGAACACACTGTAGTAACTCCTGAACACACTGTAGTAACTCCTGAACACACTTAGTAACTCCTGAACACACTGTAGTAACTCCTGAACACACTGTAGTAACTCTTGAACACACTGTAGTAACTCTTGAACACACTGTAGTAACTCCTGAACACACTGTAGTAACTCCTGAACACACTTAGTAACTCCTGAACACACTGTAGTAACTCCTGAACACACTGTAGTAACTCTTGAACACACTGTAGTAACTCCTGAACACACTTAGTAACTCCTGAACACACTGTAGTAACTCTTGAACACACTGTAGTAACTCCTGAACACACTGTAGTAACTCCTGAACACACTGTAGTAACTCCTGAACACACTGTAGTAACTCCTGAACACACTGTAGTAACTCCTGAGCACACTTAGTAACTCCTGAGCACACTTAGTAACTCCTGAGCACACTTAGTAACTCCTTAACACACTTAGTAACTCCTGAACACACTGTAGTAACTCCTGAACACTCTTAGTAACTCCTAAACACACTGTAGTAACTCCTGAGCACACTTAGTAACTCCTGAACACACTGTAGTAACTCCTGAACACACTGTAGTAACTCCTGAGCACACTTAGTAACTCCTGAACACACTTAGTAACTCCTGAACACACTGTAGTAACTCCTGAACACACTGTAGTAACTCCTGAACACACTTAGTAACTCCTGAACACACTGTAGTAACTCTTGAACACACTGTAGTAACTCTTGAACACACTGTAGTAACTCCTGAACACACTGTAGTAACTCCTGAACACACTTAGTAACTCCTGAACACACTGTAGTAACTCCTGAACACATTGTAGTAACTCCTGAACACACTGTAGTAACTCTTGAACACACTGTAGTAACTCCTGAACACACTGTAGTAACTCCTGAACACACTTAGTAACTCCTGAACACACTGTAGTAACTCTTGAACACACTGTAGTAACTCTTGAACACACTGTAGTAACTCCTGAACACACTGTAGTAACTCCTGAACACACTTAGTAACTCCTGAACACACTATAGTAACTCCTGAACACACTGTAGTAACTCTTGAACACACTGTAGTAACTCCTGAACACACTTAGTAACTCCTGAACACACTGTAGTAACTCTTGAACACACTGTAGTAACTCCTGAACACACTGTAGTAACTCCTGAACACACTGTAGTAACTCCTGAACACACTGTAGTAACTCCTGAGCACACTTAGTAACTCCTGAACACACTTAGTAATTCCTGAACACACTGTAGTAACTCTTGAACACACTGTAGTAACTCCTGAACACACTTAGTAACTCCTGAACACACTGTAGTAACTCCTGAACACACTTAGTAACTCCTAAACACACTGTAGTAACTCCTGAGCACACTTAGTAACTCCTGAACACACTGTAGTAACTCCTGAACACACTGTAGTAACTCCTGAGCACACTTAGTAACTCCTGAACACACTTAGTAATTCCTGAACACACTGTAGTAACTCTTGAACACACTGTAGTAACTCCTGAACACACTTAGTAACTCCTGAACACACTGTAGTAACTCCTGAACACACTTAGTAACTCCTAAACACACTGTAGTAACTCCTGAGCACACTTAGTAACTCCTGAACACACTGTAGTAACTCCTGAACACACTGTAGTAACTCCTGAGCACACTTAGTAACTCCTGAACACACTGTAGTAACTCTTGAACACACTGTAGTAACTCCTGAACACACTTAGTAACTCCTGAACACACTGTAGTAACTCCTTAACACACTCTAGTAACTCCTGAACACACTGTAGGAACTCTTGAACACACTGTAGTAACTCTTGAACACACTGTAGTAACTCCTGAACACACTGTAGTAACTCTTGAACACACTGTAGTAACTCCTGAACACACTTAGTAACTCCTGAACACACTGTAGTAACTCCTGAACACACTAAGTAACTCCTGAACACACTTAGCAACTCCTGAACACACTGTAGTAACTCTTGAACACACTGTAGTAACTCCTGAACACACTGTAGTAACTCCTGAACACACTGTAGTAACTCTTGAACACACTGTAGTAACTCCTGAACACACTGTAGTAACTCCTGAACACACTTAGTAACTCCTGAACAAACTGTAGTAACTCCTGAACACACTGTAGTAACTCCTTAACACACTCTAGTAACTCCTGAACACACTGTAGTAACTCCTGAACACACTGTAGTAACTCCTGAACACACTGTAGTAACTCCTGAGCACACTTAGTAACTCCTGAACACACTTAGTAATTCCTGAACTCACTGTAGTAACTCTTGAACACACTGTAGTAACTCTTGAACACACTGTAGTAACTCCTGAACACACTTAGTAACTCCTGAACACACTGTAGTAACTCCTGAACACACTAAGTAACTCCTGAACACACTTAGCAACTCCTGAACACACTGTAGTAACTCTTGAACACACTGTAGTAACTCCTGAACACACTGTAGTAACTCCTGAACACACTGTAGTAACTCTTGAACACACTGTAGTAACTCCTGAACACACTGTAGTAACTCCTGAACACACTTAGTAACTCCTGAACAAACTGTAGTAACTCCTGAACACACTGTAGTAACTCCTTAACACACTCTAGTAACTCCTGAACACACTGTAGTAACTCCTGAACACACTGTAGTAACTCCTGAACACACTGTAGTAACTCCTGAGCACACTTAGTAACTCCTGAACACACTTAGTAATTCCTGAACTCACTGTAGTAACTCTTGAACACACTGTAGTAACTCCTGAACACACTGTAGTAACTCCTGAACACACTGTAGTAACTCCTGAACACACCTAGTAACTCCTGAACACACTGTAGTAACTCCTGAACACACTTAGTAACTCCTGAGCACACTTAGTAACTCCTGAGCACACTTAGTAACTCCTTAACACACTTAGTAACTCCTGAACACACTGTAGTAACTCCTGAACACTCTTAGTAACTCCTAAACACACTGTAGTAACTCCTGAGCACACTTAGTAACTCCTGAACACACTGTAGTAACTCCTGAGCACACTTAGTAACTCCTGAACACACTTAGTAACTCCTGAACACACTGTAGTAACTCCTGAACACACTGTAGTAACTCTTGAACACACTGTAGTAACTCCTGAACACACTGTAGTAACTCCTGAACACACTGTAGTAACTCCTGAACACACTTAGTAACTCCTGAACACACTGTAGTAACTCTTGAACACACTGTAGTAACTCTTGAACACACTGTAGTAACTCCTGAACACACTGTAGTAACTCCTGAACACACTTAGTAACTCCTGAACACACTGTAGTAACTCCTGAACACATTGTAGTAACTCCTGAACACACTGTAGTAACTCTTGAACACACTGTAGTAACTCCTGAACACACTTAGTAACTCCTGAACACACTGTAGTAACTCCTGAACACACTTAGTAACTCCTGAACACACTGTAGTAACTCCTGAACACACTGTAGTAACTCCTGAAAACAATGTAGTAACTCCTGAACACACTTAGTAACTCCTGAACACACTGTAGGAACTCCTGAACACACTTAGTAACTCCTGAACACACTGTAGTAACTTCTGAACACACTTAGTAACCCCTGAACACACTTAGTAACTCCTGAACACACTGTATTAACTCCTGAACACACTTAGTAACTCCTGAACACACTGTAGTATTTCCTGAGCACACTTAGTAACTCCTAAACACACTGTAGTAACTCCTGAACACACTGTAGTAACTCCTGAGCACACTTAGTAACTCCTGAGCACACTTAGTAACTCCTGAACACAATTAGTAACTCCTGAACACACTATAGTAACTCCTGAACACACTGTAGTAACTCCTGAACACACTTAGTAACTCCTGAACACACTGTAGTAACTCCTGAACACACCGTAGTAACTCCTGAACACATTTAGTATCTCCTGAACACACCGTAGTAACTCCTGGACACACCGTAGTAACTCCTGAACACACCGTAGTAACTCCTGAACACACTTAGTAACTCCTGAACACACTTAGTAACTCCTGAACACACTTAGTAACTCCTGAACACACTGTAGTAACTCCTGAACACACTTAGTAACTCCTGAACACACTGTAGTAACTCCTGAACACACTTAGTAACTCCTGAACACACCTAGTAACTCCTGAACACACTGTAGTAACTCCTGAACACACTTAGTAACTCCTGAGCACACTTAGTAACTCCTGAGCACACTTAGTAACTCCTTAACACACTTAGTAACTCCTGAACACACTGTAGTAACTCCTGAACACTCTTAGTAACTCCTAAACACACTGTAGTAACTCCTGAGCACACTTAGTAACTCCTGAACACACTGTAGTAACTCCTGAGCACACTTAGTAACTCCTGAACACACTTAGTAACTCCTGAACACACTGTAGTAACTCCTGAACACACTGTAGTAACTCTTGAACACACTGTAGTAACTCCTGAACACACTGTAGTAACTCCTGAACACACTGTAGTAACTCCTGAACACACTTAGTAACTCCTGAACACACTGTAGTAACTCCTGAACACACTTAGTAACTCCTGAACACACTGTAGTAACTCCTGAACACACTGTAGTAACTCCTGAACACACTTAGTAACTCCTGAACACACTGTAGTAACTCCTGAACACATTGTAGTAACTCCTGAACACACTGTAGTAACTCTTGAACACACTGTAGTAACTCCTGAACACACTGTAGTAACTCCTGAGCACACTTAGTAACTCCTTAACACACTTAGTAACTCCTGAACACACTGTAGTAACTCCTGAACACTCTTAGTAACTCCTAAACACACTGTAGTAACTCCTGAGCACACTTAGTAACTCCTGAGCACACTTAGTAACTCCTTAACACACTTAGTAACTCCTGAACACACTGTAGTAACTCCTGAACACTCTTAGTAACTCCTAAACACACTGTAGTAACTCCTGAGCACACTTAGTAACTCCTGAACACACTGTAGTAACTCCTGAGCACACTTAGTAACTCCTGAACACACTTAGTAACTCCTGAACACACTGTAGTAACTCCTGAACACACTGTAGTAACTCTTGAACACACTGTAGTAACTCCTGAACACACTGTAGTAACTCCTGAACACACTGTAGTAACTCCTGAACACACTTAGTAACTCCTGAACACACTGTAGTAACTCCTGAACACACTTAGTAACTCCTGAACACACTTAGTAACTCCTGAACACACTGTAGTAACTCCTGAACACACTTAGTAACTCCTGAACACACTGTAGTAACTCCTGAACACATTGTAGTAACTCCTGAACACACTGTAGTAACTCTTGAACACACTGTAGTAACTCCTGAACACACTGTAGTAACTCCTGAACACACTGTAGTAACTCCTGAACACACTGTAGTAACTCTTGAACACACTGTAGTAACTCTTGAACACACTGTAGTAACTCCTGAACACACTGTAGTAACTCCTGAACACACTTAGTAACTCCTGAACACACTGTAGTAACTCCTGAACACACTGTAGTAACTCTTGAACACACTGTAGTAACTCCTGAACACACTTAGTAACTCCTGAACACACTGTAGTAACTCTTGAACACACTGTAGTAACTCCTGAACACACTGTAGTAACTCCTGAACACACTGTAGTAACTCCTGAACACACTGTAGTAACTCCTGAGCACACTTAGTAACTCCTGAACACACTTAGTAATTCCTGAACACACTGTAGTAACTCTTGAACACACTGTAGTAACTCCTGAACACACTGTAGTAACTCCTGAACACACTTAGTAACTCCTGAGCACACTTAGTAACTCCTGAGCACACTTAGTAACTCCTGAGCACACTTAGTAACTCCTTAACACACTTAGTAACTCCTGAACACACTGTAGTAACTCCTGAACACTCTTAGTAACTCCTAAACACACTGTAGTAACTCCTGAGCACACTTAGTAACTCCTGAACACACTGTAGTAACTCCTGAACACACTGTAGTAACTCCTGAGCACACTTAGTAACTCCTGAACACACTTAGTAACTCCTGAACACACTGTAGTAACTCCTGAACACACTGTAGTAACTCCTGAACACACTTAGTAACTCCTGAACACACTGTAGTAACTCTTGAACACACTGTAGTAACTCTTGAACACACTGTAGTAACTCCTGAACACACTGTAGTAACTCCTGAACACACTTAGTAACTCCTGAACACACTGTAGTAACTCCTGAACACATTGTAGTAACTCCTGAACACACTGTAGTAACTCTTGAACACACTGTAGTAACTCCTGAACACACTGTAGTAACTCCTGAACACACTTAGTAACTCCTGAACACACTGTAGTAACTCTTGAACACACTGTAGTAACTCTTGAACACACTGTAGTAACTCCTGAACACACTGTAGTAACTCCTGAACACACTTAGTAACTCCTGAACACACTATAGTAACTCCTGAACACACTGTAGTAACTCTTGAACACACTGTAGTAACTCTTGAACACACTGTAGTAACTCCTGAACACACTGTAGTAACTCCTGAACACACTTAGTAACTCCTGAACACACTGTAGTAACTCCTGAACACATTGTAGTAACTCCTGAACACACTGTAGTAACTCTTGAACACACTGTAGTAACTCCTGAACACACTGTAGTAACTCCTGAACACACTTAGTAACTCCTGAACACACTGTAGTAACTCCTGAACACACTGTAGTAACTCTTGAACACACTGTAGTAACTCTTGAACACACTGTAGTAACTCCTGAACACACTGTAGTAACTCCTGAACACACTTAGTAACTCCTGAACACACTGTAGTAACTCCTGAACACACTGTAGTAACTCTTGAACACACTGTAGTAACTCCTGAACACACTTAGTAACTCCTGAACACACTGTAGTAACTCTTGAACACACTGTAGTAACTCCTGAACACACTGTAGTAACTCCTGAACACACTGTAGTAACTCCTGAACACACTGTAGTAACTCCTGAACACACTGTAGTAACTCCTGAGCACACTTAGTAACTCCTGAGCACACTTAGTAACTCCTGAGCACACTTAGTAACTCCTTAACACACTTAGTAACTCCTGAACACACTGTAGTAACTCCTGAACACTCTTAGTAACTCCTAAACACACTGTAGTAACTCCTGAGCACACTTAGTAACTCCTGAACACACTGTAGTAACTCCTGAACACACTGTAGTAACTCCTGAGCACACTTAGTAACTCCTGAACACACTTAGTAACTCCTGAACACACTGTAGTAACTCCTGAACACACTGTAGTAACTCCTGAACACACTTAGTAACTCCTGAACACACTGTAGTAACTCTTGAACACACTGTAGTAACTCTTGAACACACTCTAGTAACTCCTGAACACACTGTAGTAACTCCTGAACACACTTAGTAACTCCTGAACACACTGTAGTAACTCCTGAACACATTGTAGTAACTCCTGAACACACTGTAGTAACTCTTGAACACACTGTAGTAACTCCTGAACACACTGTAGTAACTCCTGAACACACTTAGTAACTCCTGAACACACTGTAGTAACTCTTGAACACACTGTAATAACTCTTGAACACACTGTAGTAACTCCTGAACACACTGTAGTAACTCCTGAACACACTTAGTAACTCCTGAACACACTATAGTAACTCCTGAACACACTGTAGTAACTCTTGAACACACTGTAGTAACTCCTGAACACACTTAGTAACTCCTGAACACACTGTAGTAACTCTTGAACACACTGTAGTAACTCCTGAACACACTGTAGTAACTCCTGAACACACTGTAGTAACTCCTGAACACACTGTAGTAACTCCTGAGCACACTTAGTAACTCCTGAACACACTTAGTAATTCCTGAACACACTGTAGTAACTCTTGAACACACTGTAGTAACTCCTGAACACACTTAGTAACTCCTGAACACACTGTAGTAACTCCTGAACACACTTAGTAACTCCTAAACACACTGTAGTAACTCCTGAGCACACTTAGTAACTCCTGAACACACTGTAGTAACTCCTGAACACACTGTAGTAACTCCTGAGCACACTTAGTAACTCCTGAACACACTTAGTAATTCCTGAACACACTGTAGTAACTCTTGAACACACTGTAGTAACTCCTGAACACACTTAGTAACTCCTGAACACACTGTAGTAACTCCTGAACACACTTAGTAACTCCTAAACACACTGTAGTAACTCCTGAGCACACTTAGTAACTCCTGAACACACTGTAGTAACTCCTGAACACACTGTAGTAACTCCTGAGCACACTTAGTAACTCCTGAACACACTGTAGTAACTCTTGAACACACTGTAGTAACTCCTGAACACACTTAGTAACTCCTGAACACACTGTAGTAACTCCTTAACACACTCTAGTAACTCCTGAACACACTGTAGGAACTCTTGAACACACTGTAGTAACTCTTGAACACACTGTAGTAACTCCTGAACACACTGTAGTAACTCTTGAACACACTGTAGTAACTCCTGAACACACTTAGTAACTCCTGAACACACTGTAGTAACTCCTGAACACACTAAGTAACTCCTGAACACACTTAGCAACTCCTGAACACACTGTAGTAACTCTTGAACACACTGTAGTAACTCCTGAACACACTGTAGTAACTCCTGAACACACTGTAGTAACTCTTGAACACACTGTAGTAACTCCTGAACACACTGTAGTAACTCCTGAACACACTTAGTAACTCCTGAACAAACTGTAGTAACTCCTGAACACACTGTAGTAACTCCTTAACACACTCTAGTAACTCCTGAACACACTGTAGTAACTCCTGAACACACTGTAGTAACTCCTGAACACACTGTAGTAACTCCTGAGCACACTTAGTAACTCCTGAACACACTTAGTAATTCCTGAACTCACTGTAGTAACTCTTGAACACACTGTAGTAACTCCTGAACACACTGTAGTAACTCCTGAACACACTGTAGTAACTCCTGAACACACTTAGTAACTCCTGAGCACACTTAGTAACTCCTGAGCACACTTAGTAACTCCTGAGCACACTTAGTAACTCCTTAACACACTTAGTAACTCCTGAACACACTGTAGTAACTCCTGAACACTCTTAGTAACTCCTAAACACACTGTAGTAACTCCTGAGCACACTTAGTAACTCCTGAACACACTGTAGTAACTCCTGAACACACTGTAGTAACTCCTGAGCACACTTAGTAACTCCTGAACACACTTAGTAACTCCTGAACACACTGTAGTAACTCCTGAACACACTGTAGTAACTCCTGAACACACTGTAGTAACTCCTGAACACACTTAGTAACTCCTGAACACACTGTAGTAACTCTTGAACACACTGTAGTAACTCTTGAACACACTGTAGTAACTCCTGAACACACTGTAGTAACTCCTGAACACACTTAGTAACTCCTGAACACACTGTAGTAACTCCTGAACACATTGTAGTAACTCCTGAACACACTGTAGTAACTCTTGAACACACTGTAGTAACTCCTGAACACACTGTAGTAACTCCTGAACACACTTAGTAACTGCTGAACACACTGTAGTAACTCCTGAACACACTGTAGTAACTCCTGAACACACTGTAGTAACTCCTGAGCACACTTAGTAACTCCTGAACACACTTAGTAACTCCTGAACACACTGTAGTAACTCTTGAACACACTGTAGTAACTCCTGAACACACTGTAGTAACTCCTGAACACACTTAGTAACTCTTGAACACACTGTAGTAACTCCAGAACACACTTAGTAACTCCTGAACACACTGTAGTAACTCCTGAACACACTTAGTAACTCCTGAACACACTGTAGTAACTCCTGAACACACTGTAGTAACTCTTGAACACACTGTAGTAACTCCTGAACACACTGTAGTAACTCCTGAACACACTTAGTAACTCCTGAACACACTATAGTAACTCCTGAACACACTGTAGTAACTCTTGAACACACTGTAGTAACTCCTGAACACACTTAGTAACTCCTGAGCACACTGTAGTAACTCCCGAACACTCTTAGTAACTCCTAAACACACTGTAGTAACTCCTGAGCACACTTAGTAACTCCTGAACACACTGTAGTAACTCCTGAGCACACTTAGTAACTCCTGAACACACTTAGTAACTCCTGAACACACTGTAGTAACTCCTGAACACACTGTAGTAACTCTTGAACACACTGTAGTAACTCCTGAACACACTGTAGTAACTCCTGAACACACTTAGTAACTCCTGAACACACTGTAGTAACTCTTGAACACACTGTAGTAACTCTTGAACACACTGTAGTAACTCCTGAACACACTGTAGTAACTCCTGAACACACTTAGTAACTCCTGAACACACTGTAGTAACTCCTGAACACATTGTAGTAACTCCTGAACACACTGTAGTAACTCTTGAACACACTGTAGTAACTCCTGAACACACTTAGTAACTCCTGAACACACTTAGTAACTCCTAAACACACTGTAGTAACTCCTGAACACACTGTAGTAACTCCTGAGCACACTTAGTAACTCCTGAGCACACTTAGTAACTCCTGAACACAATTAGTAACTCCTGAACACACTATAGTAACTCCTGAACACACTGTAGTAACTCCTGAACACACTTAGTAACTCCTGAACACACTGTAGTAACTCCTGAACACACTGTAGTAACTCCTGAACACACTTAGTAACTCCTGAACACACTGTAGTAACTCCTGAACACACCGTAGTAACTCCTGAACACATTTAGTATCTCCTGAACACACCGTAGTAACTCCTGAACACACCGTAGTAACTCCTGGACACACCGTAGTAACTCCTGAACACACCGTAGTAACTCCTGAACACACTGTAGTAACTCCTGAACACACTTAGTAACTCCTGAACACACTTAGTAACTCCTGAACACACTGTAGTAACTCCTGAACACACTTAGTAACTCCTGAACACACTGTAGTAACTCCTGAACACACTTAGTAACTCCTGAACACACCTAGTAACTCCTGAACACACTGTAGTAACTCCTGAACACACTTAGTAACTCCTGAGCACACTTAGTAACTCCTGAGCACACTTAGTAACTCCTTAACACACTTAGTAACTCCTGAACACACTGTAGTAACTCCTGAACACTCTTAGTAACTCCTAAACACACTGTAGTAACTCCTGAGCACACTTAGTAACTCCTGAACACACTGTAGTAACTCCTGAGCACACTTAGTAACTCCTGAACACACTTAGTAACTCCTGAACACACTGTAGTAACTCCTGAACACACTGTAGTAACTCTTGAACACACTGTAGTAACTCCTGAACACACTGTAGTAACTCCTGAACACACTGTAGTAACTCCTGAACACACTTAGTAACTCCTGAACACACTGTAGTAACTCTTGAACACACTGTAGTAACTCTTGAACACACTGTAGTAACTCCTGAACACACTGTAGTAACTCCTGAACACACTTAGTAACTCCTGAACACACTGTAGTAACTCCTGAACACATTGTAGTAACTCCTGAACACACTGTAGTAACTCTTGAACACACTGTAGTAACTCCTGAACACACTTAGTAACTCCTGAACACACTGTAGTAACTCCTGAACACACTTAGTAACTCCTGAACACACTGTAGTAACTCCTGAACACACTGTAGTAACTCCTGAAAACAATGTAGTAACTCCTGAACACACTTAGTAACTCCTGAACACACTGTAGGAACTCCTGAACACACTTAGTAACTCCTGAACACACTGTAGTAACTTCTGAACACACTTAGTAACCCCTGAACACACTTAGTAACTCCTGAACACACTGTATTAACTCCTGAACACACTTAGTAACTCCTGAACACACTGTAGTATTTCCTGAGCACACTTAGTAACTCCTAAACACACTGTAGTAACTCCTGAACACACTGTAGTAACTCCTGAGCACACTTAGTAACTCCTGAGCACACTTAGTAACTCCTGAACACAATTAGTAACTCCTGAACACACTATAGTAACTCCTGAACACACTGTAGTAACTCCTGAACACACTTAGTAACTCCTGAACACACTGTAGTAACTCCTGAACACACCGTAGTAACTCCTGAACACACTTAGTAACTCCTGAACACACTGTAGTAACTCCTGAACACACCGTAGTAACTCCTGAACACATTTAGTATCTCCTGAACACACCGTAGTAACTCCTGGACACACCGTAGTAACTCCTGAACACACCGTAGTAACTCCTGAACACACTTAGTAACTCCTGAACACACTTAGTAACTCCTGAACACACTTAGTAACTCCTGAACACACTGTAGTAACTCCTGAACACACTTAGTAACTCCTGAACACACTGTAGTAACTCCTGAACACACTTAGTAACTCCTGAACACACCTAGTAACTCCTGAACACACTGTAGTAACTCCTGAACACACTTAGTAACTCCTGAGCACACTTAGTAACTCCTGAGCACACTATAGTAACTCCTGAACACACTGTAGTAACTCTTGAACACACTGTAGTAACTCCTGAACACACTTAGTAACTCCTGAGCACACTGTAGTAACTCCCGAACACTCTTAGTAACTCCTAAACACACTGTAGTAACTCCTGAGCACACTTAGTAACTCCTGAACACACTGTAGTAACTCCTGAGCACACTTAGTAACTCCTGAACACACTTAGTAACTCCTGAACACACTGTAGTAACTCCTGAACACACTGTAGTAACTCTTGAACACACTGTAGTAACTCCTGAACACACTGTAGTAACTCCTGAACACACTTAGTAACTCCTGAACACACTGTAGTAACTCTTGAACACACTGTAGTAACTCTTGAACACACTGTAGTAACTCCTGAACACACTGTAGTAACTCCTGAACACACTTAGTAACTCCTGAACACACTGTAGTAACTCCTGAACACATTGTAGTAACTCCTGAACACACTGTAGTAACTCTTGAACACACTGTAGTAACTCCTGAACACACTTAGTAACTCCTGAACACACTTAGTAACTCCTAAACACACTGTAGTAACTCCTGAACACACTGTAGTAACTCCTGAGCACACTTAGTAACTCCTGAGCACACTTAGTAACTCCTGAACACAATTAGTAACTCCTGAACACACTATAGTAACTCCTGAACACACTGTAGTAACTCCTGAACACACTTAGTAACTCCTGAACACACTGTAGTAACTCCTGAACACACTGTAGTAACTCCTGAACACACTTAGTAACTCCTGAACACACTGTAGTAACTCCTGAACACACCGTAGTAACTCCTGAACACATTTAGTATCTCCTGAACACACCGTAGTAACTCCTGAACACACCGTAGTAACTCCTGGACACACCGTAGTAACTCCTGAACACACCGTAGTAACTCCTGAACACACTGTAGTAACTCCTGAACACACTTAGTAACTCCTGAACACACTTAGTAACTCCTGAACACACTGTAGTAACTCCTGAACACACTTAGTAACTCCTGAACACACTGTAGTAACTCCTGAACACACTTAGTAACTCCTGAACACACCTAGTAACTCCTGAACACACTGTAGTAACTCCTGAACACACTTAGTAACTCCTGAGCACACTTAGTAACTCCTGAGCACACTTAGTAACTCCTTAACACACTTAGTAACTCCTGAACACACTGTAGTAACTCCTGAACACTCTTAGTAACTCCTAAACACACTGTAGTAACTCCTGAGCACACTTAGTAACTCCTGAACACACTGTAGTAACTCCTGAGCACACTTAGTAACTCCTGAACACACTTAGTAACTCCTGAACACACTGTAGTAACTCCTGAACACACTGTAGTAACTCTTGAACACACTGTAGTAACTCCTGAACACACTGTAGTAACTCCTGAACACACTGTAGTAACTCCTGAACACACTTAGTAACTCCTGAACACACTGTAGTAACTCTTGAACACACTGTAGTAACTCTTGAACACACTGTAGTAACTCCTGAACACACTGTAGTAACTCCTGAACACACTTAGTAACTCCTGAACACACTGTAGTAACTCCTGAACACATTGTAGTAACTCCTGAACACACTGTAGTAACTCTTGAACACACTGTAGTAACTCCTGAACACACTTAGTAACTCCTGAACACACTGTAGTAACTCCTGAACACACTTAGTAACTCCTGAACACACTGTAGTAACTCCTGAACACACTGTAGTAACTCCTGAAAACAATGTAGTAACTCCTGAACACACTTAGTAACTCCTGAACACACTGTAGGAACTCCTGAACACACTTAGTAACTCCTGAACACACTGTAGTAACTTCTGAACACACTTAGTAACCCCTGAACACACTTAGTAACTCCTGAACACACTGTATTAACTCCTGAACACACTTAGTAACTCCTGAACACACTGTAGTATTTCCTGAGCACACTTAGTAACTCCTAAACACACTGTAGTAACTCCTGAACACACTGTAGTAACTCCTGAGCACACTTAGTAACTCCTGAGCACACTTAGTAACTCCTGAACACAATTAGTAACTCCTGAACACACTATAGTAACTCCTGAACACACTGTAGTAACTCCTGAACACACTTAGTAACTCCTGAACACACTGTAGTAACTCCTGAACACACCGTAGTAACTCCTGAACACACTTAGTAACTCCTGAACACACTGTAGTAACTCCTGAACACACCGTAGTAACTCCTGAACACATTTAGTATCTCCTGAACACACCGTAGTAACTCCTGGACACACCGTAGTAACTCCTGAACACACCGTAGTAACTCCTGAACACACTTAGTAACTCCTGAACACACTTAGTAACTCCTGAACACACTTAGTAACTCCTGAACACACTGTAGTAACTCCTGAACACACTTAGTAACTCCTGAACACACTGTAGTAACTCCTGAACACACTTAGTAACTCCTGAACACACCTAGTAACTCCTGAACACACTGTAGTAACTCCTGAACACACTTAGTAACTCCTGAGCACACTTAGTAACTCCTGAGCACACTTAGTAACTCCTTAACACACTTAGTAACTCCTGAACACACTGTAGTAACTCCTGAACACTCTTAGTAACTCCTAAACACACTGTAGTAACTCCTGAGCACACTTAGTAACTCCTGAACACACTGTAGTAACTCCTGAGCACACTTAGTAACTCCTGAACACACTTAGTAACTCCTGAACACACTATAGTAACTCCTGAACACACTGTAGTAACTCTTGAACACACTGTAGTAACTCCTGAACACACTGTAGTAACTCCTGAACACACTGTAGTAACTCCTGAACACACTTAGTAACTCCTGAACACACTGTAGTAACTCTTGAACACACTGTAGTAACTCTTGAACACACTGTAGTAACTCCTGAACACACTGTAGTAACTCCTGAACACACTTAGTAACTCCTGAACACACTGTAGTAACTCCTGAACACATTGTAGTAACTCCTGAACACACTGTAGTAACTCTTGAACACACTGTAGTAACTCCTGAACACACTGTAGTAACTCCTGAACACACTGTAGTAACTCCTGAACACACTGTAGTAACTCTTGAACACACTGTAGTAACTCTTGAACACACTGTAGTAACTCCTGAACACACTGTAGTAACTCCTGAACACACTTAGTAACTCCTGAACACACTGTAGTAACTCCTGAACACACTGTAGTAACTCTTGAACACACTGTAGTAACTCCTGAACACACTTAGTAACTCCTGAACACACTGTAGTAACTCTTGAACACACTGTAGTAACTCCTGAACACACTGTAGTAACTCCTGAACACACTGTAGTAACTCCTGAACACACTGTAGTAACTCCTGAGCACACTTAGTAACTCCTGAACACACTTAGTAATTCCTGAACACACTGTAGTAACTCTTGAACACACTGTAGTAACTCCTGAACACACTGTAGTAACTCCTGAACACACTTAGTAACTCCTGAGCACACTTAGTAACTCCTGAGCACACTTAGTAACTCCTGAGCACACTTAGTAACTCCTTAACACACTTAGTAACTCCTGAACACACTGTAGTAACTCCTGAACACTCTTAGTAACTCCTAAACACACTGTAGTAACTCCTGAGCACACTTAGTAACTCCTGAACACACTGTAGTAACTCCTGAACACACTGTAGTAACTCCTGAGCACACTTAGTAACTCCTGAACACACTTAGTAACTCCTGAACACACTGTAGTAACTCCTGAACACACTGTAGTAACTCCTGAACACACTTAGTAACTCCTGAACACACTGTAGTAACTCTTGAACACACTGTAGTAACTCTTGAACACACTGTAGTAACTCCTGAACACACTGTAGTAACTCCTGAACACACTTAGTAACTCCTGAACACACTGTAGTAACTCCTGAACACATTGTAGTAACTCCTGAACACACTGTAGTAACTCTTGAACACACTGTAGTAACTCCTGAACACACTGTAGTAACTCCTGAACACACTTAGTAACTCCTGAACACACTGTAGTAACTCTTGAACACACTGTAGTAACTCTTGAACACACTGTAGTAACTCCTGAACACACTGTAGTAACTCCTGAACACACTTAGTAACTCCTGAACACACTATAGTAACTCCTGAACACACTGTAGTAACTCTTGAACACACTGTAGTAACTCTTGAACACACTGTAGTAACTCCTGAACACACTGTAGTAACTCCTGAACACACTTAGTAACTCCTGAACACACTGTAGTAACTCCTGAACACATTGTAGTAACTCCTGAACACACTGTAGTAACTCTTGAACACACTGTAGTAACTCCTGAACACACTGTAGTAACTCCTGAACACACTTAGTAACTCCTGAACACACTGTAGTAACTCCTGAACACACTGTAGTAACTCTTGAACACACTGTAGTAACTCTTGAACACACTGTAGTAACTCCTGAACACACTGTAGTAACTCCTGAACACACTTAGTAACTCCTGAACACACTGTAGTAACTCCTGAACACACTGTAGTAACTCTTGAACACACTGTAGTAACTCCTGAACACACTTAGTAACTCCTGAACACACTGTAGTAACTCTTGAACACACTGTAGTAACTCCTGAACACACTGTAGTAACTCCTGAACACACTGTAGTAACTCCTGAACACACTGTAGTAACTCCTGAACACACTGTAGTAACTCCTGAGCACACTTAGTAACTCCTGAGCACACTTAGTAACTCCTGAGCACACTTAGTAACTCCTTAACACACTTAGTAACTCCTGAACACACTGTAGTAACTCCTGAACACTCTTAGTAACTCCTAAACACACTGTAGTAACTCCTGAGCACACTTAGTAACTCCTGAACACACTGTAGTAACTCCTGAACACACTGTAGTAACTCCTGAGCACACTTAGTAACTCCTGAACACACTTAGTAACTCCTGAACACACTGTAGTAACTCCTGAACACACTGTAGTAACTCCTGAACACACTGTAGTAACTCCTGAACACACTTAGTAACTCCTGAACACACTGTAGTAACTCCTGAACACATTGTAGTAAGTCCTGAACACACTGTAGTAACTCTTGAACACACTGTAGTAACTCCTGAACACACTGTAGTAACTCCTGAACACACTTAGTAACTCCTGAACACACTGTAGTAACTCTTGAACACACTGTAGTAACTCTTGAACACACTGTAGTAACTCCTGAACACACTGTAGTAACTCCTGAACACACTTAGTAACTCCTGAACACACTATAGTAACTCCTGAACACACTGTAGTAACTCTTGAACACACTGTAGTAACTCCTGAACACACTTAGTAACTCCTGAACACACTGTAGTAACTCTTGAACACACTGTAGTAACTCCTGAACACACTGTAGTAACTCCTGAACACACTGTAGTAACTCCTGAACACACTGTAGTAACTCCTGAACACACTGTAGTAACTCCTGAGCACACTTAGTAACTCCTGAACACACTTAGTAATTCCTGAACACACTGTAGTAACTCTTGAACACACTGTAGTAACTCCTGAACACACTTAGTAACTCCTGAACACACTGTAGTAACTCCTGAACACACTTAGTAACTCCTAAACACACTGTAGTAACTCCTGAGCACACTTAGTAACTCCTGAACACACTGTAGTAACTCCTGAACACACTGTAGTAACTCCTGAGCACACTTAGTAACTCCTGAACACACTTAGTAACTCCTGAACACACTGTAGTAACTCTTGAACACACTGTAGTAACTCCTGAACACACTTAGTAACTCCTGAACACACTGTAGTAACTCCTTAACACACTCTAGTAACTCCTGAACACACTGTAGTAACTCCTGAACACACTTAGTAACTCCTGAACACACTGTAGGAACTCTTGAACACACTGTAGTAACTCTTGAACACACTGTAGTAACTCCTGAACACACTGTAGTAACTCTTGAACACACTGTAGTAACTCCTGAACACACTTAGTAACTCCTGAACACACTGTAGTAACTCCTGAACACACTAAGTAACTCCTGAACACACTTAGCAACTCCTGAACACACTGTAGTAACTCTTGAACACACTGTAGTAACTCCTGAACACACTGTAGTAACTCCTGAACACACTGTAGTAACTCTTGAACACACTGTAGTAACTCCTGAACACACTGTAGTAACTCCTGAACACACTTAGTAACTCCTGAACAAACTGTAGTAACTCTTGAACACACTGTAGTAACTCCAGAACACACTTAGTAACTCCTGAACACACTGTAGTAACTCCTGAACACACTTAGTAACTCCTGAACACACTGTAGTAACTCCTGAACACACTGTAGTAACTCTTGAACACACTGTAGTAACTCCTGAACACACTGTAGTAACTCCTGAACACACTTAGTAACTCCCGAACACACTGTAGTAACTCCTGAACACACTTAGTAACTCCTGAACACACTATAGTAACTCCTGAACACACTGTAGTAACTCTTGAACACACTGTAGTAACTCCTGAGCACACTTAGTAACTCCTGAACACACTGTAGTAACTCCTGAACACACTGTAGTAACTCTTGAACACACTGTAATAACTCTTGAACAAACTGTAGTAACTCTTGAACGCACTGTAGTAACTCCTGAACACACTGTAGTAACTCCTGAACACACTTAGTAACTCCTGAGCACACTTAGTAACTCCTGAACACACTTAGTAACTCCTGAACACACTGTAGTAACTCCTGAACACACTTAGTAACTCCTGAACACACTGTAGTAACTCTTGAACACACTGTAGTAACTCTTGAACACACTTAGTAACTCCTGAACACACTGTAGTAACTCCACAACACACTTAGTAACTCCTGAACACACTTAGTAACTCCTGAACACACTGTAGTAACTCCTGAACACACTTAGTAACTCCTGAACACACTGTAGTAACTCCTGAACACACCGTAGTAACTCCTGAACACATTTAGTATCTCCTGAACACACCGTAGTAACTCCTGGACACACCGTAGTAACTCCTGAGCACACTTAGTAACTCCTGAACACACTGTAGTAACTCTTGAACACACTGTAGTAACTCCTGAACACACTTAGTAACTCCTGAGCACACTTAGTAACTCCTGAGCACACTTAGTAACTCCTTAACACACTTAGTAATTCCTGAACACACTGTAGTAACTCCTGAACACTCTTAGTAACTCCTAAACACACTGTAGTAACTCCTGAGCACACTTAGTAACTCCTGAACACACTGTAGTAACTCCTGAGCACACTTAGTAACTCCTGAACACACTTAGTAACTCCTGAACACACTGTAGTAACTCCTGAACACACTGTAGTAACTCTTGAACACACTGTAGTAACTCCTGAACACACTGTAGTAACTCCTGAACACACTGTAGTAACTCCTGAACACACTTAGTAACTCCTGAACACACTGTAGTAACTCTTGAACACACTGTAGTAACTCTTGAACACACTGTAGTAACTCCTGAACACACTGTAGTAACTCCTGAACACACTTAGTAACTCCTGAACACACTGTAGTAACTCCTGAACACATTGTAGTAACTCCTGAACACACTGTAGTAACTCTTGAACACACTGTAGTAACTCCTGAACACACTTAGTAACTCCTGAACACACTGTAGTAACTCCTGAACACACTTAGTAACTCCTGAACACACTGTAGTAACTCCTGAACACACTGTAGTAACTCCTGAAAACAATGTAGTAACTCCTGAACACACTTAGTAACTCCTGAACACACTGTAGGAACTCCTGAACACACTTAGTAACTCCTGAACACACTGTAGTAACTTCTGAACACACTTAGTAACCCCTGAACACACTTAGTAACTCCTGAACACACTGTATTAACTCCTGAACACACTATGTAACTCCTGAACACACTGTAGTATTTCCTGAGCACACTTAGTAACTCCTAAACACACTGTAGTAACTCCTGAACACACTGTAGTAACTCCTGAGCACACTTAGTAACTCCTGAGCACACTTAGTAACTCCTGAACACAATTAGTAACTCCTGAACACACTATAGTAACTCCTGAACACACTGTAGTAACTCCTGAACACACTTAGTAACTCCTGAACACACTGTAGTAACTCCCGAACACACCGTAGTAACTCCTGAACACACTTAGTAACTCCTGAACACACTGTAGTAACTCCTGAACACACCGTAGTAACTCCTGAACACATTTAGTATCTCCTGAACACACCGTAGTAACTCCTGGACACACCGTAGTAACTCCTGAACACACCGTAGTAACTCCTGAACACACTTAGTAACTCCTGAACACACTTAGTAACTCCTGAACACACTTAGTAACTCCTGAACACACTGTAGTAACTCCTGAACACACTTAGTAACTCCTGAACACACCTAGTAACTCCTGAACACACTGTAGTAACTCCTGAACACACTTAGTAACTCCTGAGCACACTTAGTAACTCCTGAGCACACTTAGTAACTCCTTAACACACTTAGTAACTCCTGAACACACTGTAGTAACTCCTGAACACTCTTAGTAACTCCTAAACACACTGTAGTAACTCCTGAGCACACTTAGTAACTCCTGAACACACTGTAGTAACTCCTGAGCACACTTAGTAACTCCTGAACACACTTAGTAACTCCTGAACACACTGTAGTAACTCCTGAACACACTGTAGTAACTCTTGAACACACTGTAGTAACTCCTGAACACACTGTAGTAACTCCTGAACACACTGTAGTAACTCCTGAACACACTTAGTAACTCCTGAACACACTGTAGTAACTCTTGAACACACTGTAGTAACTCTTGAACACACTGTAGTAACTCCTGAACACACTGTAGTAACTCCTGAGCACACTTAGTAACTCCTGAACACACTTAGTAACTCCTGAACACACTGTAGTAACTCCTGAACACATTGTAGTAACTCCTGAACACACTGTAGTAACTCTTGAACACACTGTAGTAACTCCTGAACACACTGTAGTAACTCCTGAACACACTGTAGTAACTCCTGAACACACTGTAGTAACTCTTGAACACACTGTAGTAACTCTTGAACACACTGTAGTAACTCCTGAACACACTGTAGTAACTCCTGAACACACTTAGTAACTCCTGAACACACTGTAGTAACTCCTGAACACACTGTAGTAACTCTTGAACACACTGTAGTAACTCCTGAACACACTTAGTAACTCCTGAACACACTGTAGTAACTCTTGAACACACTGTAGTAACTCCTGAACACACTGTAGTAACTCCTGAACACACTGTAGTAACTCCTGAACACACTGTAGTAACTCCTGAGCACACTTAGTAACTCCTGAACACACTGTAGTAACTCCTGAGCACACTTAGTAACTCCTGAACACACTTAGTAACTCCTGAACACACTGTAGTAACTCCTAAACACACTGTAGTAACTCTTGAACACACTGTAGTAACTCCTGAACACACTGTAGTAACTCCTGAACACACTGTAGTAACTCCTGAACACACTTAGTAACTCCTGAACACACTGTAGTAACTCTTGAACACACTGTAGTAACTCTTGAACACACTGTAGTAACTCCTGAACACACTGTAGTAACTCCTGAGCACACTTAGTAACTCCTGAACACACTTAGTAACTCCTGAACACACTGTAGTAACTCCTGAACACATTGTAGTAACTCCTGAACACACTGTAGTAACTCTTGAACACACTGTAGTAACTCCTGAACACACTGTAGTAACTCCTGAACACACTGTAGTAACTCCTGAACACACTGTAGTAACTCTTGAACACACTGTAGTAACTCTTGAACACACTGTAGTAACTCCTGAACACACTGTAGTAACTCCTGAACACACTTAGTAACTCCTGAACACACTGTAGTAACTCCTGAACACACTGTAGTAACTCTTGAACACACTGTAGTAACTCCTGAACACACTTAGTAACTCCTGAACACACTGTAGTAACTCTTGAACACACTGTAGTAACTCCTGAACACACTGTAGTAACTCCTGAACACACTGTAGTAACTCCTGAACACACTGTAGTAACTCCTGAGCACACTTAGTAACTCCTGAACACACTTAGTAATTCCTGAACACACTGTAGTAACTCTCTAACACACTGTAGTAACTCCTGAACACACTGTAGTAACTCCTGAACACACTTAGTAACTCCTGAGCACACTTAGTAACTCCTGAGCACACTTAGTAACTCCTGAGCACACTTAGTAACTCCTTAACACACTTAGTAACTCCTGAACACACTGTAGTAACTCCTGAACACTCTTAGTAACTCCTAAACACACTGTAGTAACTCCTGAGCACACTTAGTAACTCCTGAACACACTGTAGTAACTCCTGAACACACTGTAGTAACTCCTGAGCACACTTAGTAACTCCTGAACACACTTAGTAACTCCTGAACACACTGTAGTAACTCCTGAACACACTGTAGTAACTCCTGAACACACTTAGTAACTCCTGAACACACTGTAGTAACTCTTGAACACACTGTAGTAACTCTTGAACACACTGTAGTAACTCCTGAACACACTGTAGTAACTCTTGAACACACTGTAGTAACTCTTGAACACACTGTAGTAACTCCTGAACACACTGTAGTAACTCCTGAACACACTTAGTAACTCCTGAACACACTGTAGTAACTCCTGAACACACTGTAGTAACTCTTGAACACACTGTAGTAACTCCTGAACACACTTAGTAACTCCTGAACACACTGTAGTAACTCTTGAACACACTGTAGTAACTCCTGAACACACTGTAGTAACTCCTGAACACACTGTAGTAACTCCTGAACACACTGTAGTAACTCCTGAGCACACTTAGTAACTCCTGAACACACTTAGTAATTCCTGAACACACTGTAGTAACTCTCTAACACACTGTAGTAACTCCTGAACACACTGTAGTAACTCCTGAACACACTTAGTAACTCCTGAGCACACTTAGTAACTCCTGAGCACACTTAGTAACTCCTGAGCACACTTAGTAACTCCTTAACACACTTAGTAACTCCTGAACACACTGTAGTAACTCCTGAACACTCTTAGTAACTCCTAAACACACTGTAGTAACTCCTGAGCACACTTAGTAACTCCTGAACACACTGTAGTAACTCCTGAACACACTGTAGTAACTCCTGAGCACACTTAGTAACTCCTGAACACACTTAGTAACTCCTGAACACACTGTAGTAACTCCTGAACACACTGTAGTAACTCCTGAACACACTTAGTAACTCCTGAACACACTGTAGTAACTCTTGAACACACTGTAGTAACTCTTGAACACACTGTAGTAACTCCTGAACACACTGTAGTAACTCCTGAACACACTTAGTAACTCCTGAACACACTGTAGTAACTCCTGAACACATTGTAGTAACTCCTGAACACACTGTAGTAACTCTTGAACACACTGTAGTAACTCTTGAACACACTGTAGTAACTCCTGAACACACTTAGTAACTCCTGAACACACTGTAGTAACTCTTGAACACACTGTAGTAACTCTTGAACACACTGTAGTAACTCCTGAACACACTGTAGTAACTCCTGAACACACTTAGTAACTCCTGAACACACTATAGTAACTCCTGAACACACTGTAGTAACTCTTGAACACACTGTAGTAACTCTTGAACACACTGTAGTAACTCCTGAACACACTGTAGTAACTCCTGAACACACTTAGTAACTCCTGAACACACTGTAGTAACTCCTGAACACATTGTAGTAACTCCTGAACACACTGTAGTAACTCTTGAACACACTGTAGTAACTCCTGAACACACTGTAGTAACTCCTGAACACACTTAGTAACTCCTGAACACACTGTAGTAACTCCTGAACACACTGTAGTAACTCTTGAACACACTGTAGTAACTCTTGAACACACTGTAGTAACTCCTGAACACACTGTAGTAACTCCTGAACACACTTAGTAACTCCTGAACACACTGTAGTAACTCCTGAACACACTGTAGTAACTCTTGAACACACTGTAGTAACTCCTGAACACACTTAGTAACTCCTGAACACACTGTAGTAACTCTTGAACACACTGTAGTAACTCCTGAACACACTGTAGTAACTCCTGAACACACTGTAGTAACTCCTGAACACACTGTAGTAACTCCTGAACACACTGTAGTAACTCCTGAGCACACTTAGTAACTCCTGAGCACACTTAGTAACTCCTGAGCACACTTAGTAACTCCTTAACACACTTAGTAACTCCTGAACACACTGTAGTAACTCCTGAACACTCTTAGTAACTCCTAAACACACTGTAGTAACTCCTGAGCACACTTAGTAACTCCTGAACACACTGTAGTAACTCCTGAACACACTGTAGTAACTCCTGAGCACACTTAGTAACTCCTGAACACACTTAGTAACTCCTGAACACACTGTAGTAACTCCTGAACACACTGTAGTAACTCCTGAACACACTTAGTAACTCCTGAACACACTGTAGTAACTCTTGAACACACTGTAGTAACTCCTGAACACACTGTAGTAACTCCTGAACACACTGTAGTAACTCCTGAACACACTTAGTAACTCCTGAACACACTGTAGTAACTCCTGAACACATTGTAGTAAGTCCTGAACACACTGTAGTAACTCTTGAACACACTGTAGTAACTCCTGAACACACTGTAGTAACTCCTGAACACACTTAGTAACTCCTGAACACACTTTAGTAACTCTTGAACACACTGTAGTAACTCTTGAACACACTGTAGTAACTCCTGAACACACTGTAGTAACTCCTGAACACACTTAGTAACTCCTGAACACACTGTAGTAACTCCTGAACACACTTAGTAACTCCTGAACACACTGTAGTAACTCCTGAACACACTGTAGTAACTCCTGAAAACAATGTAGTAACTCCTGAACACACTTAGTAACTCCTGAACACACTGTAGGAACTCCTGAACACACTTAGTAACTCCTGAACACACTGTAGTAACTTCTGAACACACTTAGTAACCCCTGAACACACTTAGTAACTCCTGAACACACTGTATTAACTCCTGAACACACTTAGTAACTCCTGAACACACTGTAGTATTTCCTGAGCACACTTAGTAACTCCTAAACACACTGTAGTAACTCCTGAACACACTGTAGTAACTCCTGAGCACACTTAGTAACTCCTGAGCACACTTAGTAACTCCTGAACACAATAAGTAACTCCTGAACACACTATAGTAACTCCTGAACACACTGTAGTAACTCCTGAACACACTTAGTAACTCCTGAACACACTGTAGTAACTCCTGAACACACCGTAGTAACTCCTGAACACATTTAGTATCTCCTGAACACACCGTAGTAACTCCTGGACACACCGTAGTAACTCCTGAACACACCGTAGTAACTCCTGAACACACTTAGTAACTCCTGAACACACTTAGTAACTCCTGAACACACTTAGTAACTCCTGAACACACTGTAGTAACTCCTGAACACACTTAGTAACTCCTGAACACACTGTAGTAACTCCTGAACACACTTAGTAACTCCTGAACACACTTAGTAATTCCTGAACACACTGTAGTAACTCTTGAACACACTGTAGTAACTCCTGAACACACTGTAGTAACTCCTGAACACACTTAGTAACTCCTGAGCACACTTAGTAACTCCTGAGCACACTTAGTAACTCCTGAGCACACTTAGTAACTCCTTAACACACTTAGTAACTCCTGAACACACTGTAGTAACTCCTGAACACTCTTAGTAACTCCTAAACACACTGTAGTAACTCCTGAGCACACTTAGTAACTCCTGAACACACTGTAGTAACTCCTGAACACACTGTAGTAACTCCTGAGCACACTTAGTAACTCCTGAACACACTTAGTAACTCCTGAACACACTGTAGTAACTCCTGAACACACTGTAGTAACTCCTGAACACACTTAGTAACTCCTGAACACACTGTAGTAACTCTTGAACACACTGTAGTAACTCTTGAACACACTGTAGTAACTCCTGAACACACTGTAGTAACTCCTGAACACACTTAGTAACTCCTGAACACACTGTAGTAACTCCTGAACACATTGTAGTAACTCCTGAACACACTGTAGTAACTCTTGAACACACTGTAGTAACTCTTGAACACACTGTAGTAACTCCTGAACACACTTAGTAACTCCTGAACACACTGTAGTAACTCTTGAACACACTGTAGTAACTCTTGAACACACTGTAGTAACTCCTGAACACACTGTAGTAACTCCTGAACACACTTAGTAACTCCTGAACACACTATAGTAACTCCTGAACACACTGTAGTAACTCTTGAACACACTGTAGTAACTCTTGAACACACTGTAGTAACTCCTGAACACACTGTAGTAACTCCTGAGCACACTTAGTAACTCCTGAACACACTTAGTAACTCCTGAACACACTGTAGTAACTCCTGAACACACTGTAGTAACTCTTGAACACACTGTAGTAACTCCTGAACACACTGTAGTAACTCCTGAACACACTGTAGTAACTCCTGAACACACTTAGTAACTCCTGAACACACTGTAGTAACTCCTGAACACACTTAGTAACTCCTGAACACACTTAGTAACTCCTGAACACACTGTAGTAACTCCTGAACACACTTAGTAACTCCTGAACACACTGTAGTAACTCCTGAACACATTGTAGTAACTCCTGAACACACTGTAGTAACTCTTGAACACACTGTAGTAACTCCTGAACACACTGTAGTAACTCCTGAACACACTGTAGTAACTCCTGAACACACTGTAGTAACTCTTGAACACACTGTAGTAACTCTTGAACACACTGTAGTAACTCCTGAACACACTGTAGTAACTCCTGAACACACTTAGTAACTCCTGAACACACTGTAGTAACTCCTGAACACACTGTAGTAACTCTTGAACACACTGTAGTAACTCCTGAACACACTTAGTAACTCCTGAACACACTGTAGTAACTCTTGAACACACTGTAGTAACTCCTGAACACACTGTAGTAACTCCTGAACACACTGTAGTAACTCCTGAACACACTGTAGTAACTCCTGAGCACACTTAGTAACTCCTGAACACACTTAGTAATTCCTGAACACACTGTAGTAACTCTTGAACACACTGTAGTAACTCCTGAACACACTGTAGTAACTCCTGAACACACTTAGTAACTCCTGAGCACACTTAGTAACTCCTGAGCACACTTAGTAACTCCTGAGCACACTTAGTAACTCCTTAACACACTTAGTAACTCCTGAACACACTGTAGTAACTCCTGAACACTCTTAGTAACTCCTAAACACACTGTAGTAACTCCTGAGCACACTTAGTAACTCCTGAACACACTGTAGTAACTCCTGAACACACTGTAGTAACTCCTGAGCACACTTAGTAACTCCTGAACACACTTAGTAACTCCTGAACACACTGTAGTAACTCCTGAACACACTGTAGTAACTCCTGAACACACTTAGTAACTCCTGAACACACTGTAGTAACTCTTGAACACACTGTAGTAACTCTTGAACACACTGTAGTAACTCCTGAACACACTGTAGTAACTCCTGAACACACTTAGTAACTCCTGAACACACTGTAGTAACTCCTGAACACATTGTAGTAACTCCTGAACACACTGTAGTAACTCTTGAACACACTGTAGTAACTCCTGAACACACTGTAGTAACTCCTGAACACACTTAGTAACTCCTGAACACACTGTAGTAACTCTTGAACACACTGTAGTAACTCTTGAACACACTGTAGTAACTCCTGAACACACTGTAGTAACTCCTGAACACACTTAGTAACTCCTGAACACACTATAGTAACTCCTGAACACACTGTAGTAACTCTTGAACACACTGTAGTAACTCTTGAACACACTGTAGTAACTCCTGAACACACTGTAGTAACTCCTGAACACACTTAGTAACTCCTGAACACACTGTAGTAACTCCTGAACACATTGTAGTAACTCCTGAACACACTGTAGTAACTCTTGAACACACTGTAGTAACTCCTGAACACACTGTAGTAACTCCTGAACACACTTAGTAACTCCTGAACACACTGTAGTAACTCCTGAACACACTGTAGTAACTCTTGAACACACTGTAGTAACTCTTGAACACACTGTAGTAACTCCTGAACACACTGTAGTAACTCCTGAACACACTTAGTAACTCCTGAACACACTGTAGTAACTCCTGAACACACTGTAGTAACTCTTGAACACACTGTAGTAACTCCTGAACACACTTAGTAACTCCTGAACACACTGTAGTAACTCTTGAACACACTGTAGTAACTCCTGAACACACTGTAGTAACTCCTGAACACACTGTAGTAACTCCTGAACACACTGTAGTAACTCCTGAACACACTGTAGTAACTCCTGAGCACACTTAGTAACTCCTGAGCACACTTAGTAACTCCTGAGCACACTTAGTAACTCCTTAACACACTTAGTAACTCCTGAACACACTGTAGTAACTCCTGAACACTCTTAGTAACTCCTAAACACACTGTAGTAACTCCTGAGCACACTTAGTAACTCCTGAACACACTGTAGTAACTCCTGAACACACTGTAGTAACTCCTGAGCACACTTAGTAACTCCTGAACACACTTAGTAACTCCTGAACACACTGTAGTAACTCCTGAACACACTGTAGTAACTCCTGAACACACTTAGTAACTCCTGAACACACTGTAGTAACTCTTGAACACACTGTAGTAACTCTTGAACACACTGTAGTAACTCCTGAACACACTGTAGTAACTCCTGAACACACTTAGTAACTCCTGAACACACTGTAGTAACTCCTGAACACATTGTAGTAACTCCTGAACACACTGTAGTAACTCTTGAACACACTGTAGTAACTCCTGAACACACTGTAGTAACTCCTGAACACACTTAGTAACTCCTGAACACACTGTAGTAACTCTTGAACACACTGTAGTAACTCTTGAACACACTGTAGTAACTCCTGAACACACTGTAGTAACTCCTGAACACACTTAGTAACTCCTGAACACACTATAGTAACTCCTGAACACACTGTAGTAACTCTTGAACACACTGTAGTAACTCCTGAACACACTTAGTAACTCCTGAACACACTGTAGTAACTCTTGAACACACTGTAGTAACTCCTGAACACACTGTAGTAACTCCTGAACACACTGTAGTAACTCCTGAACACACTGTAGTAACTCCTGAGCACACTTAGTAACTCCTGAACACACTGTAGTATTTCCTGAGCACACTTAGTAACTCCTAAACACACTGTAGTAACTCCTGAACACACTGTAGTAACTCCTGAGCACACTTAGTAACTCCTGAGCACACTTAGTAACTCCTGAACACAATAAGTAACTCCTGAACACACTATAGTAACTCCTGAACACACTGTAGTAACTCCTGAACACACTTAGTAACTCCTGAACACACTGTAGTAACTCCTGAACACACCGTAGTAACTCCTGAACACATTTAGTATCTCCTGAACACACCGTAGTAACTCCTGGACACACCGTAGTAACTCCTGAACACACCGTAGTAACTCCTGAACACACTTAGTAACTCCTGAACACACTTAGTAACTCCTGAACACACTTAGTAACTCCTGAACACACTGTAGTAACTCCTGAACACACTTAGTAACTCCTGAACACACTGTAGTAACTCCTGAACACACTTAGTAACTCCTGAACACACTTAGTAATTCCTGAACACACTGTAGTAACTCTTGAACACACTGTAGTAACTCCTGAACACACTGTAGTAACTCCTGAACACACTTAGTAACTCCTGAGCACACTTAGTAACTCCTGAGCACACTTAGTAACTCCTGAGCACACTTAGTAACTCCTTAACACACTTAGTAACTCCTGAACACACTGTAGTAACTCCTGAACACTCTTAGTAACTCCTAAACACACTGTAGTAACTCCTGAGCACACTTAGTAACTCCTGAACACACTGTAGTAACTCCTGAACACACTGTAGTAACTCCTGAGCACACTTAGTAACTCCTGAACACACTTAGTAACTCCTGAACACACTGTAGTAACTCCTGAACACACTGTAGTAACTCCTGAACACACTTAGTAACTCCTGAACACACTGTAGTAACTCTTGAACACACTGTAGTAACTCTTGAACACACTGTAGTAACTCCTGAACACACTGTAGTAACTCCTGAACACACTTAGTAACTCCTGAACACACTGTAGTAACTCCTGAACACATTGTAGTAACTCCTGAACACACTGTAGTAACTCTTGAACACACTGTAGTAACTCTTGAACACACTGTAGTAACTCCTGAACACACTTAGTAACTCCTGAACACACTGTAGTAACTCTTGAACACACTGTAGTAACTCTTGAACACACTGTAGTAACTCCTGAACACACTGTAGTAACTCCTGAACACACTTAGTAACTCCTGAACACACTATAGTAACTCCTGAACACACTGTAGTAACTCTTGAACACACTGTAGTAACTCTTGAACACACTGTAGTAACTCCTGAACACACTGTAGTAACTCCTGAGCACACTTAGTAACTCCTGAACACACTTAGTAACTCCTGAACACACTGTAGTAACTCCTGAACACACTGTAGTAACTCTTGAACACACTGTAGTAACTCCTGAACACACTGTAGTAACTCCTGAACACACTGTAGTAACTCCTGAACACACTTAGTAACTCCTGAACACACTGTAGTAACTCCTGAACACACTTAGTAACTCCTGAACACACTTAGTAACTCCTGAACACACTGTAGTAACTCCTGAACACACTTAGTAACTCCTGAACACACTGTAGTAACTCCTGAACACATTGTAGTAACTCCTGAACACACTGTAGTAACTCTTGAACACACTGTAGTAACTCCTGAACACACTGTAGTAACTCCTGAACACACTGTAGTAACTCCTGAACACACTGTAGTAACTCTTGAACACACTGTAGTAACTCTTGAACACACTGTAGTAACTCCTGAACACACTGTAGTAACTCCTGAACACACTTAGTAACTCCTGAACACACTGTAGTAACTCCTGAACACACTGTAGTAACTCTTGAACACACTGTAGTAACTCCTGAACACACTTAGTAACTCCTGAACACACTGTAGTAACTCTTGAACACACTGTAGTAACTCCTGAACACACTGTAGTAACTCCTGAACACACTGTAGTAACTCCTGAACACACTGTAGTAACTCCTGAGCACACTTAGTAACTCCTGAACACACTTAGTAATTCCTGAACACACTGTAGTAACTCTTGAACACACTGTAGTAACTCCTGAACACACTGTAGTAACTCCTGAACACACTTAGTAACTCCTGAGCACACTTAGTAACTCCTGAGCACACTTAGTAACTCCTGAGCACACTTAGTAACTCCTTAACACACTTAGTAACTCCTGAACACACTGTAGTAACTCCTGAACACTCATAGTAACTCCTAAACACACTGTAGTAACTCCTGAGCACACTTAGTAACTCCTGAACACACTGTAGTAACTCCTGAACACACTGTAGTAACTCCTGAGCACACTTAGTAACTCCTGAACACACTTAGTAACTCCTGAACACACTGTAGTAACTCCTGAACACACTGTAGTAACTCCTGAACACACTTAGTAACTCCTGAACACACTGTAGTAACTCTTGAACACACTGTAGTAACTCTTGAACACACTGTAGTAACTCCTGAACACACTGTAGTAACTCCTGAACACACTTAGTAACTCCTGAACACACTGTAGTAACTCCTGAACACATTGTAGTAACTCCTGAACACACTGTAGTAACTCTTGAACACACTGTAGTAACTCCTGAACACACTGTAGTAACTCCTGAACACACTTAGTAACTCCTGAACACACTGTAGTAACTCTTGAACACACTGTAGTAACTCTTGAACACACTGTAGTAACTCCTGAACACACTGTAGTAACTCCTGAACACACTTAGTAACTCCTGAACACACTATAGTAACTCCTGAACACACTGTAGTAACTCTTGAACACACTGTAGTAACTCTTGAACACACTGTAGTAACTCCTGAACACACTGTAGTAACTCCTGAACACACTTAGTAACTCCTGAACACACTGTAGTAACTCCTGAACACATTGTAGTAACTCCTGAACACACTGTAGTAACTCTTGAACACACTGTAGTAACTCCTGAACACACTGTAGTAACTCCTGAACACACTTAGTAACTCCTGAACACACTGTAGTAACTCCTGAACACACTGTAGTAACTCTTGAACACACTGTAGTAACTCTTGAACACACTGTAGTAACTCCTGAACACACTGTAGTAACTCCTGAACACACTTAGTAACTCCTGAACACACTGTAGTAACTCCTGAACACACTGTAGTAACTCTTGAACACACTGTAGTAACTCCTGAACACACTTAGTAACTCCTGAACACACTGTAGTAACTCTTGAACACACTGTAGTAACTCCTGAACACACTGTAGTAACTCCTGAACACACTGTAGTAACTCCTGAACACACTGTAGTAACTCCTGAACACACTGTAGTAACTCCTGAGCACACTTAGTAACTCCTGAGCACACTTAGTAACTCCTGAGCACACTTAGTAACTCCTTAACACACTTAGTAACTCCTGAACACACTGTAGTAACTCCTGAACACTCTTAGTAACTCCTAAACACACTGTAGTAACTCCTGAGCACACTTAGTAACTCCTGAACACACTGTAGTAACTCCTGAACACACTGTAGTAACTCCTGAGCACACTTAGTAACTCCTGAACACACTTAGTAACTCCTGAACACACTGTAGTAACTCCTGAACACACTGTAGTAACTCCTGAACACACTTAGTAACTCCTGAACACACTGTAGTAACTCTTGAACACACTGTAGTAACTCTTGAACACACTGTAGTAACTCCTGAACACACTGTAGTAACTCCTGAACACACTTAGTAACTCCTGAACACACTGTAGTAACTCCTGAACACATTGTAGTAACTCCTGAACACACTGTAGTAACTCTTGAACACACTGTAGTAACTCCTGAACACACTGTAGTAACTCCTGAACACACTTAGTAACTCCTGAACACACTGTAGTAACTCTTGAACACACTGTAGTAACTCTTGAACACACTGTAGTAACTCCTGAACACACTGTAGTAACTCCTGAACACACTTAGTAACTCCTGAACACACTATAGTAACTCCTGAACACACTGTAGTAACTCTTGAACACACTGTAGTAACTCCTGAACACACTTAGTAACTCCTGAACACACTGTAGTAACTCTTGAACACACTGTAGTAACTCCTGAACACACTGTAGTAACTCCTGAACACACTGTAGTAACTCCTGAACACACTGTAGTAACTCCTGAGCACACTTAGTAACTCCTGAACACACTTAGTAATTCCTGAACACACTGTAGTAACTCTTGAACACACTGTAGTAACTCCTGAACACACTTAGTAACTCCTGAACACACTGTAGTAACTCCTGAACACACTTAGTAACTCCTAAACACACTGTAGTAACTCCTGAGCACACTTAGTAACTCCTGAACACACTGTAGTAACTCCTGAACACACTGTAGTAACTCCTGAGCACACTTAGTAACTCCTGAACACACTTAGTAATTCCTGAACACACTGTAGTAACTCTTGAACACACTGTAGTAACTCCTGAACACACTTAGTAACTCCTGAACACACTGTAGTAACTCCTGAACACACTTAGTAACTCCTAAACACACTGTAGTAACTCCTGAGCACACTTAGTAACTCCTGAACACACTGTAGTAACTCCTGAACACACTGTAGTAACTCCTGAGCACACTTAGTAACTCCTGAACACACTGTAGTAACTCTTGAACACACTGTAGTAACTCCTGAACACACTTAGTAACTCCTGAACACACTGTAGTAACTCCTTAACACACTCTAGTAACTCCTGAACACACTGTAGGAACTCTTGAACACACTGTAGTAACTCTTGAACACACTGTAGTAACTCCTGAACACACTGTAGTAACTCTTGAACACACTGTAGTAACTCCTGAACACACTTAGTAACTCCTGAACACACTGTAGTAACTCCTGAACACACTAAGTAACTCCTGAACACACTTAGCAACTCCTGAACACACTGTAGTAACTCTTGAACACACTGTAGTAACTCCTGAACACACTGTAGTAACTCCTGAACACACTGTAGTAACTCCTGAACACACTGTAGTAACTCCTGAACACACTGTAGTAACTCCTGAGCACACTTAGTAACTCCTGAGCACACTTAGTAACTCCTGAGCACACTTAGTAACTCCTTAACACACTTAGTAACTCCTGAACACACTGTAGTAACTCCTGAACACTCTTAGTAACTCCTAAACACACTGTAGTAACTCCTGAGCACACTTAGTAACTCCTGAACACACTGTAGTAACTCCTGAACACACTGTAGTAACTCCTGAGCACACTTAGTAACTCCTGAACACACTTAGTAACTCCTGAACACACTGTAGTAACTCCTGAACACACTGTAGTAACTCCTGAACACACTTAGTAACTCCTGAACACACTGTAGTAACTCTTGAACACACTGTAGTAACTCTTGAACACACTGTAGTAACTCCTGAACACACTGTAGTAACTCCTGAACACACTTAGTAACTCCTGAACACACTGTAGTAACTCCTGAACACATTGTAGTAACTCCTGAACACACTGTAGTAACTCTTGAACACACTGTAGTAACTCCTGAACACACTGTAGTAACTCCTGAACACACTTAGTAACTCCTGAACACACTGTAGTAACTCTTGAACACACTGTAGTAACTCTTGAACACACTGTAGTAACTCCTGAACACACTGTAGTAACTCCTGAACACACTTAGTAACTCCTGAACACACTATAGTAACTCCTGAACACACTGTAGTAACTCTTGAACACACTGTAGTAACTCCTGAACACACTTAGTAACTCCTGAACACACTGTAGTAACTCTTGAACACACTGTAGTAACTCCTGAACACACTGTAGTAACTCCTGAACACACTGTAGTAACTCCTGAACACACTGTAGTAACTCCTGAGCACACTTAGTAACTCCTGAACACACTTAGTAATTCCTGAACACACTGTAGTAACTCTTGAACACACTGTAGTAACTCCTGAACACACTTAGTAACTCCTGAACACACTGTAGTAACTCCTGAACACACTTAGTAACTCCTAAACACACTGTAGTAACTCCTGAGCACACTTAGTAACTCCTGAACACACTGTAGTAACTCCTGAACACACTGTAGTAACTCCTGAGCACACTTAGTAACTCCTGAACACACTTAGTAATTCCTGAACACACTGTAGTAACTCTTGAACACACTGTAGTAACTCCTGAACACACTTAGTAACTCCTGAACACACTGTAGTAACTCCTGAACACACTTAGTAACTCCTAAACACACTGTAGTAACTCCTGAGCACACTTAGTAACTCCTGAACACACTGTAGTAACTCCTGAACACACTGTAGTAACTCCTGAGCACACTTAGTAACTCCTGAACACACTGTAGTAACTCTTGAACACACTGTAGTAACTCCTGAACACACTTAGTAACTCCTGAACACACTGTAGTAACTCCTTAACACACTCTAGTAACTCCTGAACACACTGTAGGAACTCTTGAACACACTGTAGTAACTCTTGAACACACTGTAGTAACTCCTGAACACACTGTAGTAACTCTTGAACACACTGTAGTAACTCCTGAACACACTTAGTAACTCCTGAACACACTGTAGTAACTCCTGAACACACTAAGTAACTCCTGAACACACTTAGCAACTCCTGAACACACTGTAGTAACTCTTGAACACACTGTAGTAACTCCTGAACACACTGTAGTAACTCCTGAACACACTGTAGTAACTCTTGAACACACTGTAGTAACTCCTGAACACACTGTAGTAACTCCTGAACACACTTAGTAACTCCTGAACAAACTGTAGTAACTCCTGAACACACTGTAGTAACTCCTTAACACACTCTAGTAACTCCTGAACACACTGTAGTAACTCCTGAACACACTGTAGTAACTCCTGAACACACTGTAGTAACTCCTGAGCACACTTAGTAACTCCTGAACACACTTAGTAATTCCTGAACTCACTGTAGTAACTCTTGAACACACTGTAGTAACTCCTGAACACACTGTAGTAACTCCTGAACACACTGTAGTAACTCCTGAACACACTTAGTAACTCCTGAGCACACTTAGTAACTCCTGAGCACACTTAGTAACTCCTGAGCACACTTAGTAACTCCTTAACACACTTAGTAACTCCTGAACACACTGTAGTAACTCCTGAACACTCTTAGTAACTCCTAAACACACTGTAGTAACTCCTGAGCACACTTAGTAACTCCTGAACACACTGTAGTAACTCCTGAACACACTGTAGTAACTCCTGAGCACACTTAGTAACTCCTGAACACACTTAGTAACTCCTGAACACACTGTAGTAACTCCTGAACACACTGTAGTAACTCCTGAACACACTGTAGTAACTCCTGAACACACTTAGTAACTCCTGAACACACTGTAGTAACTCTTGAACACACTGTAGTAACTCTTGAACACACTGTAGTAACTCCTGAACACACTGTAGTAACTCCTGAACACACTTAGTAACTCCTGAACACACTGTAGTAACTCCTGAACACATTGTAGTAACTCCTGAACACACTGTAGTAACTCTTGAACACACTGTAGTAACTCCTGAACACACTGTAGTAACTCCTGAACACACTTAGTAACTGCTGAACACACTGTAGTAACTCCTGAACACACTGTAGTAACTCCTGAACACACTGTAGTAACTCCTGAGCACACTTAGTAACTCCTGAACACACTTAGTAACTCCTGAACACACTGTAGTAACTCTTGAACACACTGTAGTAACTCCTGAACACACTGTAGTAACTCCTGAACACACTTAGTAACTCTTGAACACACTGTAGTAACTCCAGAACACACTTAGTAACTCCTGAACACACTGTAGTAACTCCTGAACACACTTAGTAACTCCTGAACACACTGTAGTAACTCCTGAACACACTGTAGTAACTCTTGAACACACTGTAGTAACTCCTGAACACACTGTAGTAACTCCTGAACACACTTAGTAACTCCTGAACACACTATAGTAACTCCTGAACACACTGTAGTAACTCTTGAACACACTGTAGTAACTCCTGAACACACTTAGTAACTCCTGAGCACACTGTAGTAACTCCCGAACACTCTTAGTAACTCCTAAACACACTGTAGTAACTCCTGAGCACACTTAGTAACTCCTGAACACACTGTAGTAACTCCTGAGCACACTTAGTAACTCCTGAACACACTTAGTAACTCCTGAACACACTGTAGTAACTCCTGAACACACTGTAGTAACTCTTGAACACACTGTAGTAACTCCTGAACACACTGTAGTAACTCCTGAACACACTTAGTAACTCCTGAACACACTGTAGTAACTCTTGAACACACTGTAGTAACTCTTGAACACACTGTAGTAACTCCTGAACACACTGTAGTAACTCCTGAACACACTTAGTAACTCCTGAACACACTGTAGTAACTCCTGAACACATTGTAGTAACTCCTGAACACACTGTAGTAACTCTTGAACACACTGTAGTAACTCCTGAACACACTTAGTAACTCCTGAACACACTTAGTAACTCCTAAACACACTGTAGTAACTCCTGAACACACTGTAGTAACTCCTGAGCACACTTAGTAACTCCTGAGCACACTTAGTAACTCCTGAACACAATTAGTAACTCCTGAACACACTATAGTAACTCCTGAACACACTGTAGTAACTCCTGAACACACTTAGTAACTCCTGAACACACTGTAGTAACTCCTGAACACACTGTAGTAACTCCTGAACACACTTAGTAACTCCTGAACACACTGTAGTAACTCCTGAACACACCGTAGTAACTCCTGAACACATTTAGTATCTCCTGAACACACCGTAGTAACTCCTGAACACACCGTAGTAACTCCTGGACACACCGTAGTAACTCCTGAACACACCGTAGTAACTCCTGAACACACTGTAGTAACTCCTGAACACACTTAGTAACTCCTGAACACACTTAGTAACTCCTGAACACACTGTAGTAACTCCTGAACACACTTAGTAACTCCTGAACACACTGTAGTAACTCCTGAACACACTTAGTAACTCCTGAACACACCTAGTAACTCCTGAACACACTGTAGTAACTCCTGAACACACTTAGTAACTCCTGAGCACACTTAGTAACTCCTGAGCACACTTAGTAACTCCTTAACACACTTAGTAACTCCTGAACACACTGTAGTAACTCCTGAACACTCTTAGTAACTCCTAAACACACTGTAGTAACTCCTGAGCACACTTAGTAACTCCTGAACACACTGTAGTAACTCCTGAGCACACTTAGTAACTCCTGAACACACTTAGTAACTCCTGAACACACTGTAGTAACTCCTGAACACACTGTAGTAACTCTTGAACACACTGTAGTAACTCCTGAACACACTGTAGTAACTCCTGAACACACTGTAGTAACTCCTGAACACACTTAGTAACTCCTGAACACACTGTAGTAACTCTTGAACACACTGTAGTAACTCTTGAACACACTGTAGTAACTCCTGAACACACTGTAGTAACTCCTGAACACACTTAGTAACTCCTGAACACACTGTAGTAACTCCTGAACACATTGTAGTAACTCCTGAACACACTGTAGTAACTCTTGAACACACTGTAGTAACTCCTGAACACACTTAGTAACTCCTGAACACACTGTAGTAACTCCTGAACACACTTAGTAACTCCTGAACACACTGTAGTAACTCCTGAACACACTGTAGTAACTCCTGAAAACAATGTAGTAACTCCTGAACACACTTAGTAACTCCTGAACACACTGTAGGAACTCCTGAACACACTTAGTAACTCCTGAACACACTGTAGTAACTTCTGAACACACTTAGTAACCCCTGAACACACTTAGTAACTCCTGAACACACTGTATTAACTCCTGAACACACTTAGTAACTCCTGAACACACTGTAGTATTTCCTGAGCACACTTAGTAACTCCTAAACACACTGTAGTAACTCCTGAACACACTGTAGTAACTCCTGAGCACACTTAGTAACTCCTGAGCACACTTAGTAACTCCTGAACACAATTAGTAACTCCTGAACACACTATAGTAACTCCTGAACACACTGTAGTAACTCCTGAACACACTTAGTAACTCCTGAACACACTGTAGTAACTCCTGAACACACCGTAGTAACTCCTGAACACACTTAGTAACTCCTGAACACACTGTAGTAACTCCTGAACACACCGTAGTAACTCCTGAACACATTTAGTATCTCCTGAACACACCGTAGTAACTCCTGGACACACCGTAGTAACTCCTGAACACACCGTAGTAACTCCTGAACACACTTAGTAACTCCTGAACACACTTAGTAACTCCTGAACACACTTAGTAACTCCTGAACACACTGTAGTAACTCCTGAACACACTTAGTAACTCCTGAACACACTGTAGTAACTCCTGAACACACTTAGTAACTCCTGAACACACCTAGTAACTCCTGAACACACTGTAGTAACTCCTGAACACACTTAGTAACTCCTGAGCACACTTAGTAACTCCTGAGCACACTTAGTAACTCCTTAACACACTTAGTAACTCCTGAACACACTGTAGTAACTCCTGAACACTCTTAGTAACTCCTAAACACACTGTAGTAACTCCTGAGCACACTTAGTAACTCCTGAACACACTGTAGTAACTCCTGAGCACACTTAGTAACTCCTGAACACACTTAGTAACTCCTGAACACACTATAGTAACTCCTGAACACACTGTAGTAACTCTTGAACACACTGTAGTAACTCCTGAACACACTGTAGTAACTCCTGAACACACTGTAGTAACTCCTGAACACACTTAGTAACTCCTGAACACACTGTAGTAACTCTTGAACACACTGTAGTAACTCTTGAACACACTGTAGTAACTCCTGAACACACTGTAGTAACTCCTGAACACACTTAGTAACTCCTGAACACACTGTAGTAACTCCTGAACACATTGTAGTAACTCCTGAACACACTGTAGTAACTCTTGAACACACTGTAGTAACTCCTGAACACACTGTAGTAACTCCTGAACACACTGTAGTAACTCCTGAACACACTGTAGTAACTCTTGAACACACTGTAGTAACTCTTGAACACACTGTAGTAACTCCTGAACACACTGTAGTAACTCCTGAACACACTTAGTAACTCCTGAACACACTGTAGTAACTCCTGAACACACTGTAGTAACTCTTGAACACACTGTAGTAACTCCTGAACACACTTAGTAACTCCTGAACACACTGTAGTAACTCTTGAACACACTGTAGTAACTCCTGAACACACTGTAGTAACTCCTGAACACACTGTAGTAACTCCTGAACACACTGTAGTAACTCCTGAGCACACTTAGTAACTCCTGAACACACTTAGTAATTCCTGAACACACTGTAGTAACTCTTGAACACACTGTAGTAACTCCTGAACACACTGTAGTAACTCCTGAACACACTTAGTAACTCCTGAGCACACTTAGTAACTCCTGAGCACACTTAGTAACTCCTGAGCACACTTAGTAACTCCTTAACACACTTAGTAACTCCTGAACACACTGTAGTAACTCCTGAACACTCTTAGTAACTCCTAAACACACTGTAGTAACTCCTGAGCACACTTAGTAACTCCTGAACACACTGTAGTAACTCCTGAACACACTGTAGTAACTCCTGAGCACACTTAGTAACTCCTGAACACACTTAGTAACTCCTGAACACACTGTAGTAACTCCTGAACACACTGTAGTAACTCCTGAACACACTTAGTAACTCCTGAACACACTGTAGTAACTCTTGAACACACTGTAGTAACTCTTGAACACACTGTAGTAACTCCTGAACACACTGTAGTAACTCCTGAACACACTTAGTAACTCCTGAACACACTGTAGTAACTCCTGAACACATTGTAGTAACTCCTGAACACACTGTAGTAACTCTTGAACACACTGTAGTAACTCCTGAACACACTGTAGTAACTCCTGAACACACTTAGTAACTCCTGAACACACTGTAGTAACTCTTGAACACACTGTAGTAACTCTTGAACACACTGTAGTAACTCCTGAACACACTGTAGTAACTCCTGAACACACTTAGTAACTCCTGAACACACTATAGTAACTCCTGAACACACTGTAGTAACTCTTGAACACACTGTAGTAACTCTTGAACACACTGTAGTAACTCCTGAACACACTGTAGTAACTCCTGAACACACTTAGTAACTCCTGAACACACTGTAGTAACTCCTGAACACATTGTAGTAACTCCTGAACACACTGTAGTAACTCTTGAACACACTGTAGTAACTCCTGAACACACTGTAGTAACTCCTGAACACACTTAGTAACTCCTGAACACACTGTAGTAACTCCTGAACACACTGTAGTAACTCTTGAACACACTGTAGTAACTCTTGAACACACTGTAGTAACTCCTGAACACACTGTAGTAACTCCTGAACACACTTAGTAACTCCTGAACACACTGTAGTAACTCCTGAACACACTGTAGTAACTCTTGAACACACTGTAGTAACTCCTGAACACACTTAGTAACTCCTGAACACACTGTAGTAACTCTTGAACACACTGTAGTAACTCCTGAACACACTGTAGTAACTCCTGAACACACTGTAGTAACTCCTGAACACACTGTAGTAACTCCTGAACACACTGTAGTAACTCCTGAGCACACTTAGTAACTCCTGAGCACACTTAGTAACTCCTTAACACACTTAGTAACTCCTGAACACACTGTAGTAACTCCTGAACACTCTTAGTAACTCCTAAACACACTGTAGTAACTCCTGAGCACACTTAGTAACTCCTGAACACACTGTAGTAACTCCTGAACACACTGTAGTAACTCCTGAGCACACTTAGTAACTCCTGAACACACTTAGTAACTCCTGAACACACTGTAGTAACTCCTGAACACACTGTAGTAACTCCTGAACACACTTAGTAACTCCTGAACACACTGTAGTAACTCTTGAACACACTGTAGTAACTCCTGAACACACTGTAGTAACTCCTGAACACACTGTAGTAACTCCTGAACACACTTAGTAACTCCTGAACACACTGTAGTAACTCCTGAACACATTGTAGTAAGTCCTGAACACACTGTAGTAACTCTTGAACACACTGTAGTAACTCCTGAACACACTGTAGTA
Organism: Eucyclogobius newberryi; assembly: GCF_026437365.1. Classification (NCBI taxonomy): domain Eukaryota; kingdom Metazoa; phylum Chordata; class Actinopteri; order Gobiiformes; family Gobiidae; genus Eucyclogobius; species Eucyclogobius newberryi. The sequence goes on along the minus strand of NW_027315757.1, from coordinate 35,318,324 downwards.
ACTCCTGAACACACTTAGTAACTCCTGAACACACTGTAGTAACTCTTGAACACACTGTAGTAACTCTTGAACACACTGTAGTAACTCCTGAACACACTGTAGTAACTCCTGAACACACTTAGTAACTCCTGAACACACTATAGTAACTCCTGAACACACTGTAGTAACTCTTGAACACACTGTAGTAACTCCTGAACACACTTAGTAACTCCTGAACACACTGTAGTAACTCTTGAACACACTGTAGTAACTCCTGAACACACTGTAGTAACTCCTGAACACACTGTAGTAACTCCTGAACACACTGTAGTAACTCCTGAACACACTGTAGTAACTCCTGAGCACACTTAGTAACTCCTGAACACACTTAGTAATTCCTGAACACACTGTAGTAACTCTTGAACACACTGTAGTAACTCCTGAACACACTTAGTAACTCCTGAACACACTGTAGTAACTCCTGAACACACTTAGTAACTCCTAAACACACTGTAGTAACTCCTGAGCACACTTAGTAACTCCTGAACACACTGTAGTAACTCCTGAACACACTGTAGTAACTCCTGAGCACACTTAGTAACTCCTGAACACACTTAGTAACTCCTGAACACACTGTAGTAACTCTTGAACACACTGTAGTAACTCCTGAACACACTTAGTAACTCCTGAACACACTGTAGTAACTCCTTAACACACTCTAGTAACTCCTGAACACACTGTAGTAACTCCTGAACACACTTAGTAACTCCTGAACACACTGTAGGAACTCTTGAACACACTGTAGTAACTCTTGAACACACTGTAGTAACTCCTGAACACACTGTAGTAACTCTTGAACACACTGTAGTAACTCCTGAACACACTTAGTAACTCCTGAACACACTGTAGTAACTCCTGAACACACTAAGTAACTCCTGAACACACTTAGCAACTCCTGAACACACTGTAGTAACTCTTGAACACACTGTAGTAACTCCTGAACACACTGTAGTAACTCCTGAACACACTGTAGTAACTCTTGAACACACTGTAGTAACTCCTGAACACACTGTAGTAACTCCTGAACACACTTAGTAACTCCTGAACAAACTGTAGTAACTCTTGAACACACTGTAGTAACTCCAGAACACACTTAGTAACTCCTGAACACACTGTAGTAACTCCTGAACACACTTAGTAACTCCTGAACACACTGTAGTAACTCCTGAACACACTGTAGTAACTCTTGAACACACTGTAGTAACTCCTGAACACACTGTAGTAACTCCTGAACACACTTAGTAACTCCTGAACACACTGTAGTAACTCCTGAACACACTTAGTAACTCCTGAACACACTATAGTAACTCCTGAACACACTGTAGTAACTCTTGAACACACTGTAGTAACTCCTGAGCACACTTAGTAACTCCTGAACACACTGTAGTAACTCCTGAACACACTGTAGTAACTCTTGAACACACTGTAATAACTCTTGAACAAACTGTAGTAACTCTTGAACGCACTGTAGTAACTCCTGAACACACTGTAGTAACTCCTGAACACACTTAGTAACTCCTGAGCACACTTAGTAACTCCTGAACACACTTAGTAACTCCTGAACACACTGTAGTAACTCCTGAACACACTTAGTAACTCCTGAACACACTGTAGTAACTCTTGAACACACTGTAGTAACTCTTGAACACACTTAGTAACTCCTGAACACACTGTAGTAACTCCACAACACACTTAGTAACTCCTGAACACACTTAGTAACTCCTGAACACACTGTAGTAACTCCTGAACACACTTAGTAACTCCTGAACACACCGTAGTAACTCCTGAACACATTTAGTATCTCCTGAACACACCGTAGTAACTCCTGGACACACCGTAGTAACTCCTGAGCACACTTAGTAACTCCTGAACACACTGTAGTAACTCTTGAACACACTGTAGTAACTCCTGAACACACTTAGTAACTCCTGAGCACACTTAGTAACTCCTGAGCACACTTAGTAACTCCTTAACACACTTAGTAACTCCTGAACACACTGTAGTAACTCCTGAACACTCTTAGTAACTCCTAAACACACTGTAGTAACTCCTGAGCACACTTAGTAACTCCTGAACACACTGTAGTAACTCCTGAGCACACTTAGTAACTCCTGAACACACTTAGTAACTCCTGAACACACTGTAGTAACTCCTGAACACACTGTAGTAACTCTTGAACACACTGTAGTAACTCCTGAACACACTGTAGTAACTCCTGAACACACTGTAGTAACTCCTGAACACACTTAGTAACTCCTGAACACACTGTAGTAACTCTTGAACACACTGTAGTAACTCTTGAACACACTGTAGTAACTCCTGAACACACTGTAGTAACTCCTGAACACACTTAGTAACTCCTGAACACACTGTAGTAACTCCTGAACACATTGTAGTAACTCCTGAACACACTGTAGTAACTCTTGAACACACTGTAGTAACTCCTGAACACACTTAGTAACTCCTGAACACACTGTAGTAACTCCTGAACACACTTAGTAACTCCTGAACACACTGTAGTAACTCCTGAACACACTGTAGTAACTCCTGAAAACAATGTAGTAACTCCTGAACACACTTAGTAACTCCTGAACACACTGTAGGAACTCCTGAACACACTTAGTAACTCCTGAACACACTGTAGTAACTTCTGAACACACTTAGTAACCCCTGAACACACTTAGTAACTCCTGAACACACTGTATTAACTCCTGAACACACTTAGTAACTCCTGAACACACTGTAGTATTTCCTGAGCACACTTAGTAACTCCTAAACACACTGTAGTAACTCCTGAACACACTGTAGTAACTCCTGAGCACACTTAGTAACTCCTGAGCACACTTAGTAACTCCTGAACACAATTAGTAACTCCTGAACACACTATAGTAACTCCTGAACACACTGTAGTAACTCCTGAACACACTTAGTAACTCCTGAACACACTGTAGTAACTCCCGAACACACCGTAGTAACTCCTGAACACACTTAGTAACTCCTGAACACACTGTAGTAACTCCTGAACACACCGTAGTAACTCCTGAACACATTTAGTATCTCCTGAATACACCGTAGTAACTCCTGGACACACCGTAGTAACTCCTGAACACACCGTAGTAACTCCTGAACACACTTAGTAACTCCTGAACACACTTAGTAACTCCTGAACACACTTAGTAACTCCTGAACACACTGTAGTAACTCCTGAACACACTTAGTAACTCCTGAACACACCTAGTAACTCCTGAACACACTGTAGTAACTCCTGAACACACTTAGTAACTCCTGAGCACACTTAGTAACTCCTGAGCACACTTAGTAACTCCTTAACACACTTAGTAACTCCTGAACACACTGTAGTAACTCCTGAACACTCTTAGTAACTCCTAAACACACTGTAGTAACTCCTGAGCACACTTAGTAACTCCTGAACACACTGTAGTAACTCCTGAGCACACTTAGTAACTCCTGAACACACTTAGTAACTCCTGAACACACTGTAGTAACTCCTGAACACACTGTAGTAACTCTTGAACACACTGTAGTAACTCCTGAACACACTGTAGTAACTCCTGAACACACTGTAGTAACTCCTGAACACACTTAGTAACTCCTGAACACACTGTAGTAACTCTTGAACACACTGTAGTAACTCTTGAACACACTGTAGTAACTCCTGAACACACTGTAGTAACTCCTGAGCACACTTAGTAACTCCTGAACACACTTAGTAACTCCTGAACACACTGTAGTAACTCCTGAACACATTGTAGTAACTCCTGAACACACTGTAGTAACTCTTGAACACACTGTAGTAACTCCTGAACACACTGTAGTAACTCCTGAACACACTGTAGTAACTCCTGAACACACTGTAGTAACTCTTGAACACACTGTAGTAACTCTTGAACACACTGTAGTAACTCCTGAACACACTGTAGTAACTCCTGAACACACTTAGTAACTCCTGAACACACTGTAGTAACTCCTGAACACACTGTAGTAACTCTTGAACACACTGTAGTAACTCCTGAACACACTTAGTAACTCCTGAACACACTGTAGTAACTCTTGAACACACTGTAGTAACTCCTGAACACACTGTAGTAACTCCTGAACACACTGTAGTAACTCCTGAACACACTGTAGTAACTCCTGAGCACACTTAGTAACTCCTGAACACACTGTAGTAACTCCTGAGCACACTTAGTAACTCCTGAACACACTTAGTAACTCCTGAACACACTGTAGTAACTCCTGAACACACTGTAGTAACTCTTGAACACACTGTAGTAACTCCTGAACACACTGTAGTAACTCCTGAACACACTGTAGTAACTCCTGAACACACTTAGTAACTCCTGAACACACTGTAGTAACTCTTGAACACACTGTAGTAACTCTTGAACACACTGTAGTAACTCCTGAACACACTGTAGTAACTCCTGAGCACACTTAGTAACTCCTGAACACACTTAGTAACTCCTGAACACACTGTAGTAACTCCTGAACACATTGTAGTAACTCCTGAACACACTGTAGTAACTCTTGAACACACTGTAGTAACTCCTGAACACACTGTAGTAACTCCTGAACACACTGTAGTAACTCCTGAACACACTGTAGTAACTCTTGAACACACTGTAGTAACTCTTGAACACACTGTAGTAACTCCTGAACACACTGTAGTAACTCCTGAACCCACTTAGTAACTCCTGAACACACTGTAGTAACTCCTGAACACACTGTAGTAACTCTTGAACACACTGTAGTAACTCCTGAACACACTTAGTAACTCCTGAACACACTGTAGTAACTCTTGAACACACTGTAGTAACTCCTGAACACACTGTAGTAACTCCTGAACACACTGTAGTAACTCCTGAACACACTGTAGTAACTCCTGAGCACACTTAGTAACTCCTGAACACACTTAGTAATTCCTGAACACACTGTAGTAACTCTTGAGCACACTGTAGTAACTCCTGAACACACTTAGTAACTCCTGAACAAACTGTAGTAACTCTTGAACACACTGTAGTAACTCCAGAACACACTTAGTAACTCCTGAACACACTGTAGTAACTCCTGAACACACTTAGTAACTCCTGAACACACTGTAGTAACTCCTGAACACACTGTAGTAACTCTTGAACACACTGTAGTAACTCCTGAACACACTGTAGTAACTCCTGAACACACTTAGTAACTCCTGAACACACTGTAGTAACTCCTGAACACACTTAGTAACTCCTGAACACACTATAGTAACTCCTGAACACACTGTAGTAACTCTTGAACACACTGTAGTAACTCCTGAGCACACTTAGTAACTCCTGAACACACTGTAGTAACTCCTGAACACACTGTAGTAACTCTTGAACACACTGTAATAACTCTTGAACAAACTGTAGTAACTCTTGAACGCACTGTAGTAACTCCTGAACACACTGTAGTAACTCCTGAACACACTTAGTAACTCCTGAGCACACTTAGTAACTCCTGAACACACTTAGTAACTCCTGAACACACTGTAGTAACTCCTGAACACACTTAGTAACTCCTGAACACACTGTAGTAACTCTTGAACACACTGTAGTAACTCTTGAACACACTTAGTAACTCCTGAACACACTGTAGTAACTCCACAACACACTTAGTAACTCCTGAACACACTTAGTAACTCCTGAACACACTGTAGTAACTCCTGAACACACTTAGTAACTCCTGAACACACTGTAGTAACTCCTGAACACACCGTAGTAACTCCTGAACACATTTAGTATCTCCTGAACACACCGTAGTAACTCCTGGACACACCGTAGTAACTCCTGAGCACACTTAGTAACTCCTGAACACACTGTAGTAACTCTTGAACACACTGTAGTAACTCCTGAACACACTTAGTAACTCCTGAGCACACTTAGTAACTCCTGAGCACACTTAGTAACTCCTTAACACACTTAGTAACTCCTGAACACACTGTAGTAACTCCTGAACACTCTTAGTAACTCCTAAACACACTGTAGTAACTCCTGAGCACACTTAGTAACTCCTGAACACACTGTAGTAACTCCTGAGCACACTTAGTAACTCCTGAACACACTTAGTAACTCCTGAACACACTGTAGTAACTCCTGAACACACTGTAGTAACTCTTGAACACACTGTAGTAACTCCTGAACACACTGTAGTAACTCCTGAACACACTGTAGTAACTCCTGAACACACTTAGTAACTCCTGAACACACTGTAGTAACTCTTGAACACACTGTAGTAACTCTTGAACACACTGTAGTAACTCCTGAACACACTGTAGTAACTCCTGAACACACTTAGTAACTCCTGAACACACTGTAGTAACTCCTGAACACATTGTAGTAACTCCTGAACACACTGTAGTAACTCTTGAACACACTGTAGTAACTCCTGAACACACTTAGTAACTCCTGAACACACTGTAGTAACTCCTGAACACACTTAGTAACTCCTGAACACACTGTAGTAACTCCTGAACACACTGTAGTAACTCCTGAAAACAATGTAGTAACTCCTGAACACACTTAGTAACTCCTGAACACACTGTAGGAACTCCTGAACACACTTAGTAACTCCTGAACACACTGTAGTAACTTCTGAACACACTTAGTAACCCCTGAACACACTTAGTAACTCCTGAACACACTGTATTAACTCCTGAACACACTTAGTAACTCCTGAACACACTGTAGTATTTCCTGAGCACACTTAGTAACTCCTAAACACACTGTAGTAACTCCTGAACACACTGTAGTAACTCCTGAGCACACTTAGTAACTCCTGAGCACACTTAGTAACTCCTGAACACAATTAGTAACTCCTGAACACACTGTAGTAACTCCTGAACACACTTAGTAACTCCTGAACACACTGTAGTAACTCCCGAACACACCGTAGTAACTCCTGAACACACTTAGTAACTCCTGAACACACTGTAGTAACTCCTGAACACACCGTAGTAACTCCTGAACACATTTAGTATCTCCTGAATACACCGTAGTAACTCCTGGACACACCGTAGTAACTCCTGAACACACCGTAGTAACTCCTGAACACACTTAGTAACTCCTGAACACACTTAGTAACTCCTGAACACACTTAGTAACTCCTGAACACACTGTAGTAACTCCTGAACACACTTAGTAACTCCTGAACACACCTAGTAACTCCTGAACACACTGTAGTAACTCCTGAACACACTTAGTAACTCCTGAGCACACTTAGTAACTCCTGAGCACACTTAGTAACTCCTTAACACACTTAGTAACTCCTGAACACACTGTAGTAACTCCTGAACACTCTTAGTAACTCCTAAACACACTGTAGTAACTCCTGAGCACACTTAGTAACTCCTGAACACACTGTAGTAACTCCTGAGCACACTTAGTAACTCCTGAACACACTTAGTAACTCCTGAACACACTGTAGTAACTCCTGAACACACTGTAGTAACTCTTGAACACACTGTAGTAACTCCTGAACACACTGTAGTAACTCCTGAACACACTGTAGTAACTCCTGAACACACTTAGTAACTCCTGAACACACTGTAGTAACTCTTGAACACACTGTAGTAACTCTTGAACACACTGTAGTAACTCCTGAACACACTGTAGTAACTCCTGAGCACACTTAGTAACTCCTGAACACACTTAGTAACTCCTGAACACACTGTAGTAACTCCTGAACACATTGTAGTAACTCCTGAACACACTGTAGTAACTCTTGAACACACTGTAGTAACTCCTGAACACACTGTAGTAACTCCTGAACACACTGTAGTAACTCCTGAACACACTGTAGTAACTCTTGAACACACTGTAGTAACTCTTGAACACACTGTAGTAACTCCTGAACACACTGTAGTAACTCCTGAACACACTTAGTAACTCCTGAACACACTGTAGTAACGCCTGAACACACTGTAGTAACTCTTGAACACACTGTAGTAACTCCTGAACACACTTAGTAACTCCTGAACACACTGTAGTAACTCTTGAACACACTGTAGTAACTCCTGAACACACTGTAGTAACTCCTGAACACACTGTAGTAACTCCTGAACACACTGTAGTAACTCCTGAGCACACTTAGTAACTCCTGAACACACTGTAGTAACTCCTGAGCACACTTAGTAACTCCTGAACACACTTAGTAACTCCTGAACACACTGTAGTAACTCCTGAACACACTGTAGTAACTCTTGAACACACTGTAGTAACTCCTGAACACACTGTAGTAACTCCTGAACACACTGTAGTAACTCCTGAACACACTTAGTAACTCCTGAACACACTGTAGTAACTCTTGAACACACTGTAGTAACTCTTGAACACACTGTAGTAACTCCTGAACACACTGTAGTAACTCCTGAGCACACTTAGTAACTCCTGAACACACTTAGTAACTCCTGAACACACTGTAGTAACTCCTGAACACATTGTAGTAACTCCTGAACACACTGTAGTAACTCTTGAACACACTGTAGTAACTCCTGAACACACTGTAGTAACTCCTGAACACACTGTAGTAACTCCTGAACACACTGTAGTAACTCTTGAACACACTGTAGTAACTCTTGAACACACTGTAGTAACTCCTGAACACACTGTAGTAACTCCTGAACCCACTTAGTAACTCCTGAACACACTGTAGTAACTCCTGAACACACTGTAGTAACTCTTGAACACACTGTAGTAACTCCTGAACACACTTAGTAACTCCTGAACACACTGTAGTAACTCTTGAACACACTGTAGTAACTCCTGAACACACTGTAGTAACTCCTGAACACACTGTAGTAACTCCTGAACACACTGTAGTAACTCCTGAGCACACTTAGTAACTCCTGAACACACTTAGTAATTCCTGAACACACTGTAGTAACTCTTGAACACACTGTAGTAACTCCTGAACACACTGTAGTAACTCCTGAACACACTTAGTAACTCCTGAGCACACTTAGTAACTCCTGAGCACACTTAGTAACTCCTGAGCACACTTAGTAACTCCTTAACACACTTAGTAACTCCTGAACACACTGTAGTAACTCCTGAACACTCTTAGTAACTCCTAAACACACTGTAGTAACTCCTGAGCACACTTAGTAACTCCTGAACACACTGTAGTAACTCCTGAACACACTGTAGTAACTCCTGAGCACACTTAGTAACTCCTGAACACACTTAGTAACTCCTGAACACACTGTAGTAACTCCTGAACACACTGTAGTAACTCCTGAACACACTTAGTAACTCCTGAACACACTGTAGTAACTCTTGAACACACTGTAGTAACTCTTGAACACACTGTAGTAACTCCTGAACACACTGTAGTAACTCCTGAACACACTTAGTAACTCCTGAACACACTGTAGTAACTCCTGAACACATTGTAGTAACTCCTGAACACACTGTAGTAACTCTTGAACACACTGTAGTAACTCCTGAACACACTGTAGTAACTCCTGAACACACTTAGTAACTCCTGAACACACTGTAGTAACTCTTGAACACACTGTAGTAACTCTTGAACACACTGTAGTAACTCCTGAACACACTGTAGTAACTCCTGAACACACTTAGTAACTCCTGAACACACTATAGTAACTCCTGAACACACTGTAGTAACTCTTGAACACACTGTAGTAACTCTTGAACACACTGTAGTAACTCCTGAACACACTGTAGTAACTCCTGAACACACTTAGTAACTCCTGAACACACTGTAGTAACTCCTGAACACATTGTAGTAACTCCTGAACACACTGTAGTAACTCTTGAACACACTGTAGTAACTCCTGAACACACTGTAGTAACTCCTGAACACACTTAGTAACTCCTGAACACACTGTAGTAACTCCTGAACACACTGTAGTAACTCTTGAACACACTGTAGTAACTCTTGAACACACTGTAGTAACTCCTGAACACACTGTAGTAACTCCTGAACACACTTAGTAACTCCTGAACACACTGTAGTAACTCCTGAACACACTGTAGTAACTCTTGAACACACTGTAGTAACTCCTGAACACACTTAGTAACTCCTGAACACACTGTAGTAACTCTTGAACACACTGTAGTAACTCCTGAACACACTGTAGTAACTCCTGAACACACTGTAGTAACTCCTGAACACACTGTAGTAACTCCTGAACACACTGTAGTAACTCCTGAGCACACTTAGTAACTCCTGAGCACACTTAGTAACTCCTGAGCACACTTAGTAACTCCTTAACACACTTAGTAACTCCTGAACACACTGTAGTAACTCCTGAACACTCTTAGTAACTCCTAAACACACTGTAGTAACTCCTGAGCACACTTAGTAACTCCTGAACACACTGTAGTAACTCCTGAACACACTGTAGTAACTCCTGAGCACACTTAGTAACTCCTGAACACACTTAGTAACTCCTGAACACACTGTAGTAACTCCTGAACACACTGTAGTAACTCCTGAACACACTTAGTAACTCCTGAACACACTGTAGTAACTCTTGAACACACTGTAGTAACTCCTGAACACACTGTAGTAACTCCTGAACACACTGTAGTAACTCCTGAACACACTTAGTAACTCCTGAACACACTGTAGTAACTCCTGAACACATTGTAGTAAGTCCTGAACACACTGTAGTAACTCTTGAACACACTGTAGTAACTCCTGAACACACTGTAGTAACTCCTGAACACACTTAGTAACTCCTGAACACACTTTAGTAACTCTTGAACACACTGTAGTAACTCTTGAACACACTGTAGTAACTCCTGAACACACTGTAGTAACTCCTGAACACACTTAGTAACTCCTGAACACACTATAGTAACTCCTGAACACACTGTAGTAACTCTTGAACACACTGTAGTAACTCCTGAACACACTTAGTAACTCCTGAACACACTGTAGTAACTCTTGAACACACTGTAGTAACTCCTGAACACACTGTAGTAACTCCTGAACACACTGTAGTAACTCCTGAACACACTGTAGTAACTCCTGAACACACTGTAGTAACTCCTGAGCACACTTAGTAACTCCTGAACACACTTAGTAATTCCTGAACACACTGTAGTAACTCTTGAACACACTGTAGTAACTCCTGAACACACTTAGTAACTCCTGAACACACTGTAGTAACTCCTGAACACACTTAGTAACTCCTAAACACACTGTAGTAACTCCTGAGCACACTTAGTAACTCCTGAACACACTGTAGTAACTCCTGAACACACTGTAGTAACTCCTGAGCACACTTAGTAACTCCTGAACACACTTAGTAACTCCTGAACACACTGTAGTAACTCTTGAACACACTGTAGTAACTCCTGAACACACTTAGTAACTCCTGAACACACTGTAGTAACTCCTTAACACACTCTAGTAACTCCTGAACACACTGTAGTAACTCCTGAACACACTTAGTAACTCCTGAACACACTGTAGGAACTCTTGAACACACTGTAGTAACTCTTGAACACACTGTAGTAACTCCTGAACACACTGTAGTAACTCTTGAACACACTGTAGTAACTCCTGAACACACTTAGTAACTCCTGAACACACTGTAGTAACTCCTGAACACACTAAGTAACTCCTGAACACACTTAGCAACTCCTGAACACACTGTAGTAACTCTTGAACACACTGTAGTAACTCCTGAACACACTGTAGTAACTCCTGAACACACTGTAGTAACTCTTGAACACACTGTAGTAACTCCTGAACACACTGTAGTAACTCCTGAACACACTTAGTAACTCCTGAACAAACTGTAGTAACTCTTGAACACACTGTAGTAACTCCAGAACACACTTAGTAACTCCTGAACACACTGTAGTAACTCCTGAACACACTTAGTAACTCCTGAACACACTGTAGTAACTCCTGAACACACTGTAGTAACTCTTGAACACACTGTAGTAACTCCTGAACACACTGTAGTAACTCCTGAACACACTTAGTAACTCCTGAACACACTGTAGTAACTCCTGAACACACTTAGTAACTCCTGAACACACTATAGTAACTCCTGAACACACTGTAGTAACTCTTGAACACACTGTAGTAACTCCTGAGCACACTTAGTAACTCCTGAACACACTGTAGTAACTCCTGAACACACTGTAGTAACTCTTGAACACACTGTAATAACTCTTGAACAAACTGTAGTAACTCTTGAACGCACTGTAGTAACTCCTGAACACACTGTAGTAACTCCTGAACACACTTAGTAACTCCTGAGCACACTTAGTAACTCCTGAACACACTTAGTAACTCCTGAACACACTGTAGTAACTCCTGAACACACTTAGTAACTCCTGAACACACTGTAGTAACTCTTGAACACACTGTAGTAACTCTTGAACACACTTAGTAACTCCTGAACACACTGTAGTAACTCCACAACACACTTAGTAACTCCTGAACACACTTAGTAACTCCTGAACACACTGTAGTAACTCCTGAACACACTTAGTAACTCCTGAACACACTGTAGTAACTCCTGAACACACTGTAGTAACTCTTGAACACACTGTAGTAACTCCTGAACACACTGTAGTAACTCCTGAACACACTTAGTAACTCCTGAACACACTGTAGTAACTCCTGAACACACTGTAGTAACTCCTGAACACACTTAGTAACTCCTGAACACACTGTAGTAACTCTTGAACACACTGTAGTAACTCTTGAACACACTGTAGTAACTCCTGAACACACTGTAGTAACTCCTGAACACACTTAGTAACTCCTGAACACACTTAGTAACTCCTGAACACATTGTAGTAACTCCTGAACACACTGTAGTAACTCTTGAACACACTGTAGTAACTCCTGAACACACTGTAGTAACTCCTGAACACACTTAGTAACTCCTGAACACACTGTAGTAACTCCTGAACACACTGTAGTAACTCTTGAACACACTGTAGTAACTCTTGAACACACTGTAGTAACTCCTGAACACACTTAGTAACTCCTGAACACACTATAGTAACTCCTGAACACACTGTAGTAACTCTTGAAGACACTGTAGTAACTCCTGAACACACTTAGTAACTCCTGAACACACTGTAGTAACTCTTGAACACACTGTAGTAACTCCTGAACACACTGTAGTAACTCCTGAACACACTGTAGTAACTCCTGAACACACTGTAGTAAATCTTGAACACACTGTAGTAACTCCTGAACACACTGTAGTAACTCTTGAACACACTGTAGTAACTCCTGAACACACTGTAGTAACTCCTGAACACACTTAGTAACTCCTGAACACACTGTAGTAACTCTTGTACACACTGTAGTAACTCTTGAACACACTGTAGTAACTCCTGAACACACTGTAGTAACTCCTGAACACACTGTAGTAACTCCTGAACACACTGTAGTAACTCCTGAACACACTGTAGTAACTCCTTAACACACTTAGTAACTCCTGAACACACTGTAGTAACTCTTGAACACACTGTAGTAACTCCAGAACACACTTAGTAACTCCTGAACACACTGTAGTAACTCCTGAACACACTTAGTAACTCCTGAACACACTGTAGTAACTCCTGAACACACTGTAGTAACTCTTGAACACACTGTAGTAACTCTTGAACACACTGTAGTAACTCCTGAACACACTGTAGTAACTCCTGAACACACTTAGTAACTCCTGAACACACTATAGTAACTCCTGAACACACTGTAGTAACTCTTGAACACACTGTAGTAACTCCTGAACACACTTAGTAACTCCTGAACACACTGTAGTAACTCTTGAACACACTGTAGTAACTCCTGAACACACTGTAGTAACTCCTGAACACACTGTAGTAACTCCTGAACACACTGTAGTAACTCCTGAACACACTGTAGTAACTCCTGAGCACACTTAGTAACTCCTGAACACACTTAGTAATTCCTGAACACACTGTAGTAACTCTTGAACACACTGTAGTAACTCCTGAACACACTGTAGTAACTCCTGAACACACTGTAGTAACTCCTGAACACACTTAGTAACTCCTGAGCACACTTAGTAACTCCTTAGCACACTTAGTAACTCCTGAGCACACTTAGTAACTCCTTAACACACTTAGTAACTCCTGAACACACTGTAGTAACTCCTGAACACTCTTAGTAACTCCTAAACACACTGTAGTAACTCCTGAGCACACTTAGTAACTCCTGAACACACTGTAGTAACTCCTGAACACACTGTAGTAACTCCTGAGCACACTTAGTAACTCCTGAACACACTTAGTAACTCCTGAACACACTGTAGTAACTCCTGAACACACTGTAGTAACTCCTGAACACACTGTAGTAACTCCTGAACACACTTAGTAACTCCTGAACACACTGTAGTAACTCTTGAACACACTGTAGTAACTCTTGAACACACTGTAGTAACTCCTGAACACACTGTAGTAACTCCTGAACACACTTAGTAACTCCTGAACACACTGTAGTAACTCCTGAACACATTGTAGTAACTCCTGAACACACTGTAGTAACTCTTGAACACACTGTAGTAACTCCTGAACACACTGTAGTAACTCCTGAACACACTGTAGTAACTGCTGAACACACTGTAGTAACTCCTGAACACACTGTAGTAACTCCTGAACACACTGTAGTAACTCCTGAGCACACTTAGTAACTCCTGAACACACTTAGTAACTCCTGAACACACTGTAGTAACTCTTGAACACACTGTAGTAACTCCTGAACACACTGTAGTAACTCCTGAACACACTTAGTAACTCTTGAACACACTGTAGTAACTCCAGAACACACTTAGTAACTCCTGAACACACTGTAGTAACTCCTGAACACACTTAGTAACTCCTGAACACACTGTAGTAACTCCTGAACACACTGTAGTAACTCTTGAACACACTGTAGTAACTCCTGAACACACTGTAGTAACTCCTGAACACACTTAGTAACTCCTGAACACACTATAGTAACTCCTGAACACACTGTAGTAACTCTTGAACACACTGTAGTAACTCCTGAACACACTTAGTAACTCCTGAGCACACTGTAGTAACTCCTGAACACTCTTAGTAACTCCTAAACACACTGTAGTAACTCCTGAGCACACTTAGTAACTCCTGAACACACTGTAGTAACTCCTGAGCACACTTAGTAACTCCTGAACACACTTAGTAACTCCTG
The DNA here is from genome assembly GCF_026437365.1 of Eucyclogobius newberryi. Taxonomy (NCBI): domain Eukaryota; kingdom Metazoa; phylum Chordata; class Actinopteri; order Gobiiformes; family Gobiidae; genus Eucyclogobius; species Eucyclogobius newberryi. Next base: position 35,303,063 of record NW_027315757.1, on the reverse strand, counting down.
AACACACTGTAGTAACTCCTGAACACACTGTAGTAACTCTTGAACACACTGTAGTAACTCCTGAACACACTGTAGTAACTCCTGAACACACTGTAGTAACTCCTGAACACACTTAGTAACTCCTGAACACACTGTAGTAACTCTTGAACACACTGTAGTAACTCTTGAACACACTGTAGTAACTCCTGAACACACTGTAGTAACTCCTGAACACACTTAGTAACTCCTGAACACACTGTAGTAACTCCTGAACACATTGTAGTAACTCCTGAACACACTGTAGTAACTCTTGAACACACTGTAGTAACTCCTGAACACACTTAGTAACTCCTGAACACACTGTAGTAACTCCTGAACACACTTAGTAACTCCTGAACACACTGTAGTAACTCCTGAACACACTGTAGGAACTCCTGAACACACTTAGTAACTCCTGAACACACTGTAGTAACTTCTGAACACACTTAGTAACCCCTGAACACACTGTATTAACTCCTGAACACACTTAGTAACTCCTGAACACACTGTAGTATTTCCTGAGCACACTTAGTAACTCCTAAACACACTGTAGTAACTCCTGAACACACTGTAGTAACTCCTGAGCACACTTAGTAACTCCTGAGCACACTTAGTAACTCCTGAACACAATTAGTAACTCCTGAACACACTATAGTAACTCCTGAACACACTGTAGTAACTCCTGAACACACTTAGTAACTCCTGAACACACTGTAGTAACTCCTGAACACACTGTAGTAACTCCTGAACACACTTAGTAACTCCTGAACACACTGTAGTAACTCCTGAACACACCGTAGTAACTCCTGAACACATTTAGTATCTCCTGAACACACCGTAGTAACTCCTGAACACACCGTAGTAACTCCTGGACACACCGTAGTAACTCCTGAACACACTTAGTAACTCCTGAACACACTTAGTAACTCCTGAACACACTTAGTAACTCCTGAACACACTGTAGTAACTCCTGAACACACTTAGTAACTCCTGAACACACTGTAGTAACTCCTGAACACACTTAGTAACTCCTGAACACACCTAGTAACTCCTGAACACACTGTAGTAACTCCTGAACACACTTAGTAACTCCTGAGCACACTTAGTAACTCCTGAGCACACTTAGTAACTCCTTAACACACTTAGTAACTCCTGAACACACTGTAGTAACTCCTGAACACTCTTAGTAACTCCTAAACACACTGTAGTAACTCCTGAGCACACTTAGTAACTCCTGAACACACTGTAGTAACTCCTGAGCACACTTAGTAACTCCTGAACACACTTAGTAACTCCTGAACACACTGTAGTAACTCCTGAACACACTGTAGTAACTCTTGAACACACTGTAGTAACTCCTGAACACACTTAGTAACTCCTGAACACACTGTAGTAACTCTTGAACACACTGTAGTAACTCCTGAACACACTGTAGTAACTCCTGAACACACTGTAGTAACTCCTGAACACACTGTAGTAACTCCTGAGCACACTTAGTAACTCCTGAGCACACTTAGTAACTCCTGAACACACTAAGTAATTCCTTAACACACTTAGTAACTCCTGAACACACTGTAGTAACTCCTGAACACTCTTAGTAACTCCTAAACACACTGTAGTAACTCCTGAGCACACTTAGTAACTCCTGAACACACTGTAGTAACTCCTGAACACACTGTAGTAACTCCTGAGCACACTTAGTAACTCCTGAACACACTTAGTAACTCCTGAACACACTGTAGTAACTCCTGAACACACTGTAGTAACTCCTGAACACACTTAGTAACTCCTGAACACACTGTAGTAACTCTTGAACACACTGTAGTAACTCTTGAACACACTGTAGTAACTCCTGAACACACTGTAGTAACTCCTGAACACACTTAGTAACTCCTGAACACACTGTAGTAACTCCTGAACACATTGTAGTAACTCCTGAACACACTGTAGTAACTCTTGAACACACTGTAGTAACTCCTGAACACACTGTAGTAACTCCTGAACACACTTAGTAACTCCTGAACACACTGTAGTAACTCTTGAACACACTGTAGTAACTCTTGAACACACTGTAGTAACTCCTGAACACACTGTAGTAACTCCTGAACACACTTAGTAACTCCTGAACACACTGTAGTAACTCCTGAACACACTTAGTAACTCCTGAACACACTGTAGTAACTCTTGAACACACTGTAGTAACTCTTGAACACACTGTAGTAACTCCTGAACACACTTAGTAACTCCTGAACACACTGTAGTAACTCCTGAACACACTGTAGTAACTCCTGAACACACCTAGTAACTCCTGAACACACTGTAGTAACTCCTGAACACACTGTAGTAACTCCTGAACACATTGTAGTAACTCCTGAACACACTGTAGTAACTCTTGAACACACTGTAGTAACTCCTGAACACACTGTAGTAACTCCTGAACACACTGTAGTAACTGCTGAACACACTGTAGTAACTCCTGAACACACTGTAGTAACTCCTGAACACACTGTAGTAACTCCTGAGCACACTTAGTAACTCCTGAACACACTTAGTAACTCCTGAACACACTGTAGTAACTCTTGAACACACTGTAGTAACTCCTGAACACACTGTAGTAACTCCTGAACACACCTAGTAACTCCTGAACACACTGTAGTAACTCCTGAACACACTGTAGTAACTCCTGAACACATTGTAGTAACTCCTGAACACACTGTAGTAACTCCTGAACACACTTAGTAACTCCTGAACACACTGTAGTAACTCCTGAACACACTTAGTAACTCCTGAACACACTGTAGTAACTCTTGAACACACTGTAGTAACTCTTGAACACACTGTAGTAACTCCTGAACACACTGTAGTAACTCCTGAACACACTTAGTAACTCCTGAACACACTGTAGTAACTCCTGAACACACTGTAGTAACTCCTGAACACACCTAGTAACTCCTGAACACACTGTAGTAACTCCTGAACACACTGTAGTAACTCCTGAACACATTGTAGTAACTCCTGAACACACTGTAGTAACTCTTGAACACACTGTAGTAACTCCTGAACACACTGTAGTAACTCCTGAACACACTGTAGTAACTGCTGAACACACTGTAGTAACTCCTGAACACACTGTAGTAACTCCTGAACACACTGTAGTAACTCCTGAGCACACTTAGTAACTCCTGAACACACTTAGTAACTCCTGAACACACTGTAGTAACTCTTGAACACACTGTAGTAACTCCTGAACACACTGTAGTAACTCCTGAACACACTTAGTAACTCTTGAACACACTGTAGTAACTCCAGAACACACTTAGTAACTCCTGAACACACTGTAGTAACTCCTGAACACACTGTAGTAACTCCTGAACACTCTTAGTAACTCCTAAACACACTGTAGTAACTCCTGAGCACACTTAGTAACTCCTGAACACACTGTAGTAACTCCTGAGCACACTTAGTAACTCCTGAACACACTTAGTAACTCCTGAACACACTGTAGTAACTCCTGAACACACTGTAGTAACTCTTGAACACACTGTAGTAACTCCTGAACACACTGTAGTAACTCCTGAACACACTGTAGTAACTCCTGAACACACTTAGTAACTCCTGAACACACTGTAGTAACTCTTGAACACACTGTAGTAACTCTTGAACACACTGTAGTAACTCCTGAACACACTGTAGTAACTCCTGAACACACTTAGTAACTCCTGAACACACTGTAGTAACTCCTGAACACACTGTAGTAACTCCTGAACACACCTAGTAACTCCTGAACACACTGTAGTAACTCCTGAACACATTGTAGTAACTCCTGAACACACTGTAGTAACTCTTGAACACACTGTAGTAACTCCTGAACACACTGTAGTAACTCCTGAACACACTGTAGTAACTGCTGAACACACTGTAGTAACTCCTGAACACACTGTAGTAACTCCTGAACACACTGTAGTAACTCCTGAGCACACTTAGTAACTCCTGAACACACTTAGTAACTCCTGAACACACTTAGTAACTCCTGAACACACTGTAGTAACTCCTGAACACACTGTAGTAACTCCTGAAAACAATGTAGTAACTCCTGAACACACTTAGTAACTCCTGAACACACTGTAGGAACTCCTGAACACACTTAGTAACTCCTGAACACACTGTAGTAACTTCTGAACACACTTAGTAACCCCTGAACACACTGTATTAACTCCTGAACACACTTAGTAACTCCTGAACACACTGTAGTATTTCCTGAGCACACTTAGTAACTCCTAAACACACTGTAGTAACTCCTGAACACACTGTAGTAACTCCTGAGCACACTTAGTAACTCCTGAGCACACTTAGTAACTCCTGAACACAATTAGTAACTCCTGAACACACTATAGTAACTCCTGAACACACTGTAGTAACTCCTGAACACACTTAGTAACTCCTGAACACACTGTAGTAACTCCTGAACACACTGTAGTAACTCCTGAACACACTTAGTAACTCCTGAACACACTGTAGTAACTCCTGAACACACCGTAGTAACTCCTGAACACACCGTAGTAACTCCTGAACACATTTAGTATCTCCTGAACACACCGTAGTAACTCCTGAACACACCATAGTAACTCCTGGACACACCGTAGTAACTCCTGAACACACCGTAGTAACTCCTGAACACACTTAGTAACTCCTGAACACACTTAGTAACTCCTGAACACACTGTAGTAACTCCTGAACACACTTAGTAACTCCTGAACACACTGTAGTAACTCCTGAACACACTTAGTAACTCCTGAACACACCTAGTAACTCCTGAACACACTGTAGTAACTCCTGAACACACTTAGTAACTCCTGAGCACACTTAGTAACTCCTGAGCACACTTAGTAACTCCTTAACACACTTAGTAACTCCTGAACACACTGTAGTAACTCCTGAACACTCTTAGTAACTCCTAAACACACTGTAGTAACTCCTGAGCACACTTAGTAACTCCTGAACACACTGTAGTAACTCCTGAGCACACTTAGTAACTCCTGAACACACTTAGTAACTCCTGAACACACTGTAGTAACTCCTGAACACACTGTAGTAACTCTTGAACACACTGTAGTAACTCCTGAACACACTGTAGTAACTCCTGAACACACTGTAGTAACTCCTGAACACACTTAGTAACTCCTGAACACACTGTAGTAACTCTTGAACACACTGTAGTAACTCTTGAACACACTGTAGTAACTCCTGAACACACTGTAGTAACTCCTGAACACACTTAGTAACTCCTGAACACACTGTAGTAACTCCTGAACACATTGTAGTAACTCCTGAACACACTGTAGTAACTCTTGAACACACTGTAGTAACTCCTGAACACACTGTAGTAACTCCTGAACACACTGTAGTAACTCCTGAACACACTGTAGTAACTCTTGAACACACTGTAGTAACTCTTGAACACACTGTAGTAACTCCTGAACACACTGTAGTAACTCCTGAACACACTTAGTAACTCCTGAACACACTGTAGTAACTCCTGAACACACTGTAGTAACTCTTGAACACACTGTAGTAACTCCTGAACACACTTAGTAACTCCTGAACACACTGTAGTAACTCTTGAACACACTGTAGTAACTCCTGAACACACTGTAGTAACTCCTGAACACACTGTAGTAACTCCTGAACACACTGTAGTAACTCCTGAGCACACTTAGTAACTCCTGAACACACTTAGTAATTCCTGAACACACTGTAGTAACTCTTGAACACACTGTAGTAACTCCTGAACACACTGTAGTAACTCCTGAACACACTTAGTAACTCCTGAGCACACTTAGTAACTCCTGAGCACACTTAGTAACTCCTGAGCACACTTAGTAACTCCTTAACACACTTAGTAACTCCTGAACACACTGTAGTAACTCCTGAACACTCTTAGTAACTCCTAAACACACTGTAGTAACTCCTGAGCACACTTAGTAACTCCTGAACACACTGTAGTAACTCCTGAACACACTGTAGTAACTCCTGAGCACACTTAGTAACTCCTGAACACACTTAGTAACTCCTGAACACACTGTAGTAACTCCTGAACACACTGTAGTAACTCCTGAACACACTTAGTAACTCCTGAACACACTGTAGTAACTCTTGAACACACTGTAGTAACTCTTGAACACACTGTAGTAACTCCTGAACACACTGTAGTAACTCCTGAACACACTTAGTAACTCCTGAACACACTGTAGTAACTCCTGAACACATTGTAGTAACTCCTGAACACACTGTAGTAACTCCTGAACATACTTAGTAACTCCTGAACACACTATAGTAACTCCTGAACACACTGTAGTAACTCTTGAACACACTGTAGTAACTCTTGAACACACTATAGTAACTCCTGAACACACTGTAGTAACTCCTGAACACACTGTAGTAACTCCTGAACACACTGTAGTAACTCCTGAACACATTGTAGTAACTCCTGAACACACTGTAGTAACTCTTGAACACACTGTAGTAACTCCTGAACACACTGTAGTAACTCCTGAACACACTTAGTAACTCCTGAACACACTGTAGTAACTCCTGAACACACTGTAGTAACTCTTGAACACACTGTAGTAACTCTTGAACACACTGTAGTAACTCCTGAACACACTGTAGTAACTCCTGAACACACTTAGTAACTCCTGAACACACTGTAGTAACTCCTGAACACACTGTAGTAACTCTTGAACACACTGTAGTAACTCCTGAACACACTTAGTAACTCCTGAACACACTGTAGTAACTCTTGAACACACTGTAGTAACTCCTGAACACACTGTAGTAACTCCTGAACACACTGTAGTAACTCCTGAACACACTGTAGTAACTCCTGAGCACACTTAGTAACTCCTGAGCACACTTAGTAACTCCTGAACACACTAAGTAATTCCTTAACACACTTAGTAACTCCTGAACACACTGTAGTAACTCCTGAACACTCTTAGTAACTCCTAAACACACTGTAGTAACTCCTGAGCACACTTAGTAACTCCTGAACACACTGTAGTAACTCCTGAACACACTGTAGTAACTCCTGAGCACACTTAGTAACTCCTGAACACACTTAGTAACTCCTGAACACACTGTAGTAACTCCTGAACACACTGTAGTAACTCCTGAACACACTTAGTAACTCCTGAACACACTGTAGTAACTCTTGAACACACTGTAGTAACTCTTGAACACACTGTAGTAACTCCTGAACACACTGTAGTAACTCCTGAACACACTTAGTAACTCCTGAACACACTGTAGTAACTCCTGAACACATTGTAGTAACTCCTGAACACACTGTAGTAACTCTTGAACACACTGTAGTAACTCCTGAACACACTGTAGTAACTCCTGAACACACTTAGTAACTCCTGAACACACTGTAGTAACTCTTGAACACACTGTAGTAACTCTTGAACACACTGTAGTAACTCCTGAACACACTGTAGTAACTCCTGAACACACTTAGTAACTCCTGAACACACTGTAGTAACTCCTGAACACACTTAGTAACTCCTGAACACACTGTAGTAACTCTTGAACACACTGTAGTAACTCTTGAACACACTGTAGTAACTCCTGAACACACTGTAGTAACTCCTGAACACACTTAGTAACTCCTGAACACACTGTAGTAACTCCTGAACACACTGTAGTAACTCCTGAACACACCTAGTAACTCCTGAACACACTGTAGTAACTCCTGAACACACTGTAGTAACTCCTGAACACATTGTAGTAACTCCTGAACACACTGTAGTAACTCTTGAACACACTGTAGTAACTCCTGAACACACTGTAGTAACTCCTGAACACACTGTAGTAACTGCTGAACACACTGTAGTAACTCCTGAACACACTGTAGTAACTCCTGAACACACTGTAGTAACTCCTGAGCACACTTAGTAACTCCTGAACACACTTAGTAACTCCTGAACACACTGTAGTAACTCTTGAACACACTGTAGTAACTCCTGAACACACTGTAGTAACTCCTGAACACACCTAGTAACTCCTGAACACACTGTAGTAACTCCTGAACACACTGTAGTAACTCCTGAACACATTGTAGTAACTCCTGAACACACTGTAGTAACTCCTGAACACACTTAGTAACTCCTGAACACACTGTAGTAACTCCTGAACACACTTAGTAACTCCTGAACACACTGTAGTAACTCTTGAACACACTGTAGTAACTCTTGAACACACTGTAGTAACTCCTGAACACACTGTAGTAACTCCTGAACACACTTAGTAACTCCTGAACACACTGTAGTAACTCCTGAACACACTGTAGTAACTCCTGAACACACCTAGTAACTCCTGAACACACTGTAGTAACTCCTGAACACACTGTAGTAACTCCTGAACACATTGTAGTAACTCCTGAACACACTGTAGTAACTCTTGAACACACTGTAGTAACTCCTGAACACACTGTAGTAACTCCTGAACACACTGTAGTAACTGCTGAACACACTGTAGTAACTCCTGAACACACTGTAGTAACTCCTGAACACACTGTAGTAACTCCTGAGCACACTTAGTAACTCCTGAACACACTTAGTAACTCCTGAACACACTGTAGTAACTCTTGAACACACTGTAGTAACTCCTGAACACACTGTAGTAACTCCTGAACACACTTAGTAACTCTTGAACACACTGTAGTAACTCCAGAACACACTTAGTAACTCCTGAACACACTGTAGTAACTCCTGAACACACTGTAGTAACTCCTGAACACTCTTAGTAACTCCTAAACACACTGTAGTAACTCCTGAGCACACTTAGTAACTCCTGAACACACTGTAGTAACTCCTGAGCACACTTAGTAACTCCTGAACACACTTAGTAACTCCTGAACACACTGTAGTAACTCCTGAACACACTGTAGTAACTCTTGAACACACTGTAGTAACTCCTGAACACACTGTAGTAACTCCTGAACACACTGTAGTAACTCCTGAACACACTTAGTAACTCCTGAACACACTGTAGTAACTCTTGAACACACTGTAGTAACTCTTGAACACACTGTAGTAACTCCTGAACACACTGTAGTAACTCCTGAACACACTTAGTAACTCCTGAACACACTGTAGTAACTCCTGAACACACTGTAGTAACTCCTGAACACACCTAGTAACTCCTGAACACACTGTAGTAACTCCTGAACACATTGTAGTAACTCCTGAACACACTGTAGTAACTCTTGAACACACTGTAGTAACTCCTGAACACACTGTAGTAACTCCTGAACACACTGTAGTAACTGCTGAACACACTGTAGTAACTCCTGAACACACTGTAGTAACTCCTGAACACACTGTAGTAACTCCTGAGCACACTTAGTAACTCCTGAACACACTTAGTAACTCCTGAACACACTTAGTAACTCCTGAACACACTGTAGTAACTCCTGAACACACTGTAGTAACTCCTGAAAACAATGTAGTAACTCCTGAACACACTTAGTAACTCCTGAACACACTGTAGGAACTCCTGAACACACTTAGTAACTCCTGAACACACTGTAGTAACTTCTGAACACACTTAGTAACCCCTGAACACACTGTATTAACTCCTGAACACACTTAGTAACTCCTGAACACACTGTAGTATTTCCTGAGCACACTTAGTAACTCCTAAACACACTGTAGTAACTCCTGAACACACTGTAGTAACTCCTGAGCACACTTAGTAACTCCTGAGCACACTTAGTAACTCCTGAACACAATTAGTAACTCCTGAACACACTATAGTAACTCCTGAACACACTGTAGTAACTCCTGAACACACTTAGTAACTCCTGAACACACTGTAGTAACTCCTGAACACACTGTAGTAACTCCTGAACACACTTAGTAACTCCTGAACACACTGTAGTAACTCCTGAACACACCGTAGTAACTCCTGAACACACCGTAGTAACTCCTGAACACATTTAGTATCTCCTGAACACACCGTAGTAACTCCTGAACACACCATAGTAACTCCTGGACACACCGTAGTAACTCCTGAACACACCGTAGTAACTCCTGAACACACTTAGTAACTCCTGAACACACTTAGTAACTCCTGAACACACTGTAGTAACTCCTGAACACACTTAGTAACTCCTGAACACACTGTAGTAACTCCTGAACACACTTAGTAACTCCTGAACACACCTAGTAACTCCTGAACACACTGTAGTAACTCCTGAACACACTTAGTAACTCCTGAGCACACTTAGTAACTCCTGAGCACACTTAGTAACTCCTTAACACACTTAGTAACTCCTGAACACACTGTAGTAACTCCTGAACACTCTTAGTAACTCCTAAACACACTGTAGTAACTCCTGAGCACACTTAGTAACTCCTGAACACACTGTAGTAACTCCTGAGCACACTTAGTAACTCCTGAACACACTTAGTAACTCCTGAACACACTGTAGTAACTCCTGAACACACTGTAGTAACTCTTGAACACACTGTAGTAACTCCTGAACACACTGTAGTAACTCCTGAACACACTGTAGTAACTCCTGAACACACTTAGTAACTCCTGAACACACTGTAGTAACTCTTGAACACACTGTAGTAACTCTTGAACACACTGTAGTAACTCCTGAACACACTGTAGTAACTCCTGAACACACTTAGTAACTCCTGAACACACTGTAGTAACTCCTGAACACATTGTAGTAACTCCTGAACACACTGTAGTAACTCTTGAACACACTGTAGTAACTCCTGAACACACTGTAGTAACTCCTGAACACACTGTAGTAACTCCTGAACACACTGTAGTAACTCTTGAACACACTGTAGTAACTCTTGAACACACTGTAGTAACTCCTGAACACACTGTAGTAACTCCTGAACACACTTAGTAACTCCTGAACACACTGTAGTAACTCCTGAACACACTGTAGTAACTCTTGAACACACTGTAGTAACTCCTGAACACACTTAGTAACTCCTGAACACACTGTAGTAACTCTTGAACACACTGTAGTAACTCCTGAACACACTGTAGTAACTCCTGAACACACTGTAGTAACTCCTGAACACACTGTAGTAACTCCTGAGCACACTTAGTAACTCCTGAACACACTTAGTAATTCCTGAACACACTGTAGTAACTCTTGAACACACTGTAGTAACTCCTGAACACACTGTAGTAACTCCTGAACACACTTAGTAACTCCTGAGCACACTTAGTAACTCCTGAGCACACTTAGTAACTCCTGAGCACACTTAGTAACTCCTTAACACACTTAGTAACTCCTGAACACACTGTAGTAACTCCTGAACACTCTTAGTAACTCCTAAACACACTGTAGTAACTCCTGAGCACACTTAGTAACTCCTGAACACACTGTAGTAACTCCTGAACACACTGTAGTAACTCCTGAGCACACTTAGTAACTCCTGAACACACTTAGTAACTCCTGAACACACTGTAGTAACTCCTGAACACACTGTAGTAACTCCTGAACACACTTAGTAACTCCTGAACACACTGTAGTAACTCTTGAACACACTGTAGTAACTCTTGAACACACTGTAGTAACTCCTGAACACACTGTAGTAACTCCTGAACACACTTAGTAACTCCTGAACACACTGTAGTAACTCCTGAACACATTGTAGTAACTCCTGAACACACTGTAGTAACTCCTGAACATACTTAGTAACTCCTGAACACACTATAGTAACTCCTGAACACACTGTAGTAACTCTTGAACACACTGTAGTAACTCTTGAACACACTATAGTAACTCCTGAACACACTGTAGTAACTCCTGAACACACTGTAGTAACTCCTGAACACACTGTAGTAACTCCTGAACACATTGTAGTAACTCCTGAACACACTGTAGTAACTCTTGAACACACTGTAGTAACTCCTGAACACACTGTAGTAACTCCTGAACACACTTAGTAACTCCTGAACACACTGTAGTAACTCCTGAACACACTGTAGTAACTCTTGAACACACTGTAGTAACTCTTGAACACACTGTAGTAACTCCTGAACACACTGTAGTAACTCCTGAACACACTTAGTAACTCCTGAACACACTGTAGTAACTCCTGAACACACTGTAGTAACTCTTGAACACACTGTAGTAACTCCTGAACACACTTAGTAACTCCTGAACACACTGTAGTAACTCTTGAACACACTGTAGTAACTCCTGAACACACTGTAGTAACTCCTGAACACACTGTAGTAACTCCTGAACACACTGTAGTAACTCCTGAGCACACTTAGTAACTCCTGAGCACACTTAGTAACTCCTGAACACACTAAGTAATTCCTTAACACACTTAGTAACTCCTGAACACACTGTAGTAACTCCTGAACACTCTTAGTAACTCCTAAACACACTGTAGTAACTCCTGAGCACACTTAGTAACTCCTGAACACACTGTAGTAACTCCTGAACACACTGTAGTAACTCCTGAGCACACTTAGTAACTCCTGAACACACTTAGTAACTCCTGAACACACTGTAGTAACTCCTGAACACACTGTAGTAACTCCTGAACACACTTAGTAACTCCTGAACACACTGTAGTAACTCTTGAACACACTGTAGTAACTCTTGAACACACTGTAGTAACTCCTGAACACACTGTAGTAACTCCTGAACACACTTAGTAACTCCTGAACACACTGTAGTAACTCCTGAACACATTGTAGTAACTCCTGAACACACTGTAGTAACTCTTGAACACACTGTAGTAACTCCTGAACACACTGTAGTAACTCCTGAACACACTTAGTAACTCCTGAACACACTGTAGTAACTCTTGAACACACTGTAGTAACTCTTGAACACACTGTAGTAACTCCTGAACACACTGTAGTAACTCCTGAACACACTTAGTAACTCCTGAACACACTGTAGTAACTCCTGAACACACTTAGTAACTCCTGAACACACTGTAGTAACTCTTGAACACACTGTAGTAACTCTTGAACACACTGTAGTAACTCCTGAACACACTGTAGTAACTCCTGAACACACTTAGTAACTCCTGAACACACTGTAGTAACTCCTGAACACACTGTAGTAACTCCTGAACACACCTAGTAACTCCTGAACACACTGTAGTAACTCCTGAACACACTGTAGTAACTCCTGAACACATTGTAGTAACTCCTGAACACACTGTAGTAACTCTTGAACACACTGTAGTAACTCCTGAACACACTGTAGTAACTCCTGAACACACTGTAGTAACTGCTGAACACACTGTAGTAACTCCTGAACACACTGTAGTAACTCCTGAACACACTGTAGTAACTCCTGAGCACACTTAGTAACTCCTGAACACACTTAGTAACTCCTGAACACACTGTAGTAACTCTTGAACACACTGTAGTAACTCCTGAACACACTGTAGTAACTCCTGAACACACTTAGTAACTCTTGAACACACTGTAGTAACTCCAGAACACACTTAGTAACTCCTGAACACACTGTAGTAACTCCTGAACACACTTAGTAACTCCTGAACACACTGTAGTAACTCCTGAACACACTGTAGTAACTCCTGAACACACTGTAGTAACTCCTGAACACACTTAGTAACTCCTGAACACACTGTAGTAACTCCTGAGCACACTTAGTAACTCCTGAACACACTTAGTAACTCCTGAACACACTGTAGTAACTCCTGAACACACTGTAGTAACTCTTGAACACACTGTAGTAACTCCTGAACACACTTAGTAACTCCTGAACACACTTAGTAACTCCTGAACACACTGTAGTAACTCCTGAACACACTTAGTAACTCCTGAACACACTGTAGTAACTCCTGAACACACTTAGTAACTCCTGAACACACCTAGTAACTCCTGAACACACTGTAGTAACTCCTGAACACACTTAGTAACTCCTGAGCACACTTAGTAACTCCTGAGCACACTTAGTAACTCCTTAACACACTTAGTAACTCCTGAACACACTGTAGTAACTCCTGAACACTCTTAGTAACTCCTAAACACACTGTAGTAACTCCTGAGCACACTTAGTAACTCCTGAACACACTTAGTAACTCCTGAACACACTGTAGTAACTCCTGAACACACTTAGTAACTCCTGAACACACTGTAGTAACTCCTGAGCACACTTAGTAACTCCTGAACACACTTAGTAACTCCTGAACACACTGTAGTAACTCCTGAACACACTTAGTAACTCCTGAACACACTGTAGTAACTCCTGAACACACTTAGTAACTCCTGAACACACCTAGTAACTCCTGAACACACTGTAGTAACTCCTGAACACACTTAGTAACTCCTGAGCACACTTAGTAACTCCTGAGCACACTTAGTAACTCCTTAACACACTTAGTAACTCCTGAACACACTGTAGTAACTCCTGAACACTCTTAGTAACTCCTAAACACACTGTAGTAACTCCTGAGCACACTTAGTAACTCCTGAACACACTGTAGTAACTCCTGAGCACACTTAGTAACTCCTGAACACACTTAGTAACTCCTGAACACACTGTAGTAACTCCTGAACACACTGTAGTAACTCTTGAACACACTGTAGTAACTCCTGAACACACTGTAGTAACTCCTGAACACACTGTAGTAACTCCTGAACACACTTAGTAACTCCTGAACACACTGTAGTAACTCTTGAACACACTGTAGTAACTCTTGAACACACTGTAGTAACTCCTGAACACACTGTAGTAACTCCTGAACACACTTAGTAACTCCTGAACACACTGTAGTAACTCCTGAACACACTGTAGTAACTCCTGAACACACCTAGTAACTCCTGAACACACTGTAGTAACTCCTGAACACATTGTAGTAACTCCTGAACACACTGTAGTAACTCTTGAACACACTGTAGTAACTCCTGAACACACTGTAGTAACTCCTGAACACACTGTAGTAACTGCTGAACACACTGTAGTAACTCCTGAACACACTGTAGTAACTCCTGAACACACTGTAGTAACTCCTGAGCACACTTAGTAACTCCTGAACACACTTAGTAACTCCTGAACACACTGTAGTAACTCTTGAACACACTGTAGTAACTCCTGAACACACTGTAGTAACTCCTGAACACACTTAGTAACTCTTGAACACACTGTAGTAACTCCAGAACACACTTAGTAACTCCTGAACACACTGTAGTAACTCCTGAACACACTTAGTAACTCCTGAACACACTGTAGTAACTCCTGAACACACTGTAGTAACTCCTGAACACACTGTAGTAACTCCTGAACACACTGTAGTAACTCCTGAACACTCTTAGTAACTCCTAAACACACTGTAGTAACTCCTGAGCACACTTAGTAACTCCTGAACACACTGTAGTAACTCCTGAGCACACTTAGTAACTCCTGAACACACTTAGTAACTCCTGAACACACTGTAGTAACTCCTGAACACACTGTAGTAACTCTTGAACACACTGTAGTAACTCCTGAACACACTGTAGTAACTCCTGAACACACTGTAGTAACTCCTGAACACACTGTAGTAACTCTTGAACACACTGTAGTAACTCTTGAACACACTGTAGTAACTCCTGAACACACTGTAGTAACTCCTGAACACACTTAGTAACTCCTGAACACACTGTAGTAACTCCTGAACACACTGTAGTAACTCCTGAACACACCTAGTAACTCCTGAACACACTGTAGTAACTCCTGAACACATTGTAGTAACTCCTGAACACACTGTAGTAACTCTTGAACACACTGTAGTAACTCCTGAACACACTGTAGTAACTCCTGAACACACTGTAGTAACTGCTGAACACACTGTAGTAACTCCTGAACACACTGTAGTAACTCCTGAACACACTGTAGTAACTCCTGAGCACACTTAGTAACTCCTGAACACACTTAGTAACTCCTGAACACACTTAGTAACTCCTGAACACACTGTAGTAACTCCTGAACACACTGTAGTAACTCCTGAAAACAATGTAGTAACTCCTGAACACACTTAGTAACTCCTGAACACACTGTAGGAACTCCTGAACACACTTAGTAACTCCTGAACACACTGTAGTAACTTCTGAACACACTTAGTAACCCCTGAACACACTGTATTAACTCCTGAACACACTTAGTAACTCCTGAACACACTGTAGTATTTCCTGAGCACACTTAGTAACTCCTAAACACACTGTAGTAACTCCTGAACACACTGTAGTAACTCCTGAGCACACTTAGTAACTCCTGAGCACACTTAGTAACTCCTGAACACAATTAGTAACTCCTGAACACACTATAGTAACTCCTGAACACACTGTAGTAACTCCTGAACACACTTAGTAACTCCTGAACACACTGTAGTAACTCCTGAACACACTGTAGTAACTCCTGAACACACTTAGTAACTCCTGAACACACTGTAGTAACTCCTGAACACACCGTAGTAACTCCTGAACACACCGTAGTAACTCCTGAACACATTTAGTATCTCCTGAACACACCGTAGTAACTCCTGAACACACCATAGTAACTCCTGGACACACCGTAGTAACTCCTGAACACACCGTAGTAACTCCTGAACACACTTAGTAACTCCTGAACACACTTAGTAACTCCTGAACACACTGTAGTAACTCCTGAACACACTTAGTAACTCCTGAACACACTGTAGTAACTCCTGAACACACTTAGTAACTCCTGAACACACCTAGTAACTCCTGAACACACTGTAGTAACTCCTGAACACACTTAGTAACTCCTGAGCACACTTAGTAACTCCTGAGCACACTTAGTAACTCCTTAACACACTTAGTAACTCCTGAACACACTGTAGTAACTCCTGAACACTCTTAGTAACTCCTAAACACACTGTAGTAACTCCTGAGCACACTTAGTAACTCCTGAACACACTGTAGTAACTCCTGAGCACACTTAGTAACTCCTGAACACACTTAGTAACTCCTGAACACACTGTAGTAACTCCTGAACACACTGTAGTAACTCTTGAACACACTGTAGTAACTCCTGAACACACTGTAGTAACTCCTGAACACACTGTAGTAACTCCTGAACACACTTAGTAACTCCTGAACACACTGTAGTAACTCTTGAACACACTGTAGTAACTCTTGAACACACTGTAGTAACTCCTGAACACACTGTAGTAACTCCTGAACACACTTAGTAACTCCTGAACACACTGTAGTAACTCCTGAACACATTGTAGTAACTCCTGAACACACTGTAGTAACTCTTGAACACACTGTAGTAACTCCTGAACACACTGTAGTAACTCCTGAACACACTGTAGTAACTCCTGAACACACTGTAGTAACTCTTGAACACACTGTAGTAACTCTTGAACACACTGTAGTAACTCCTGAACACACTGTAGTAACTCCTGAACACACTTAGTAACTCCTGAACACACTGTAGTAACTCCTGAACACACTGTAGTAACTCTTGAACACACTGTAGTAACTCCTGAACACACTTAGTAACTCCTGAACACACTGTAGTAACTCTTGAACACACTGTAGTAACTCCTGAACACACTGTAGTAACTCCTGAACACACTGTAGTAACTCCTGAACACACTGTAGTAACTCCTGAGCACACTTAGTAACTCCTGAACACACTTAGTAATTCCTGAACACACTGTAGTAACTCTTGAACACACTGTAGTAACTCCTGAACACACTGTAGTAACTCCTGAACACACTTAGTAACTCCTGAGCACACTTAGTAACTCCTGAGCACACTTAGTAACTCCTGAGCACACTTAGTAACTCCTTAACACACTTAGTAACTCCTGAACACACTGTAGTAACTCCTGAACACTCTTAGTAACTCCTAAACACACTGTAGTAACTCCTGAGCACACTTAGTAACTCCTGAACACACTGTAGTAACTCCTGAACACACTGTAGTAACTCCTGAGCACACTTAGTAACTCCTGAACACACTTAGTAACTCCTGAACACACTGTAGTAACTCCTGAACACACTGTAGTAACTCCTGAACACACTTAGTAACTCCTGAACACACTGTAGTAACTCTTGAACACACTGTAGTAACTCTTGAACACACTGTAGTAACTCCTGAACACACTGTAGTAACTCCTGAACACACTTAGTAACTCCTGAACACACTGTAGTAACTCCTGAACACATTGTAGTAACTCCTGAACACACTGTAGTAACTCCTGAACATACTTAGTAACTCCTGAACACACTATAGTAACTCCTGAACACACTGTAGTAACTCTTGAACACACTGTAGTAACTCTTGAACACACTATAGTAACTCCTGAACACACTGTAGTAACTCCTGAACACACTGTAGTAACTCCTGAACACACTGTAGTAACTCCTGAACACATTGTAGTAACTCCTGAACACACTGTAGTAACTCTTGAACACACTGTAGTAACTCCTGAACACACTGTAGTAACTCCTGAACACACTTAGTAACTCCTGAACACACTGTAGTAACTCCTGAACACACTGTAGTAACTCTTGAACACACTGTAGTAACTCTTGAACACACTGTAGTAACTCCTGAACACACTGTAGTAACTCCTGAACACACTTAGTAACTCCTGAACACACTGTAGTAACTCCTGAACACACTGTAGTAACTCTTGAACACACTGTAGTAACTCCTGAACACACTTAGTAACTCCTGAACACACTGTAGTAACTCTTGAACACACTGTAGTAACTCCTGAACACACTGTAGTAACTCCTGAACACACTGTAGTAACTCCTGAACACACTGTAGTAACTCCTGAGCACACTTAGTAACTCCTGAGCACACTTAGTAACTCCTGAACACACTAAGTAATTCCTTAACACACTTAGTAACTCCTGAACACACTGTAGTAACTCCTGAACACTCTTAGTAACTCCTAAACACACTGTAGTAACTCCTGAGCACACTTAGTAACTCCTGAACACACTGTAGTAACTCCTGAACACACTGTAGTAACTCCTGAGCACACTTAGTAACTCCTGAACACACTTAGTAACTCCTGAACACACTGTAGTAACTCCTGAACACACTGTAGTAACTCCTGAACACACTTAGTAACTCCTGAACACACTGTAGTAACTCTTGAACACACTGTAGTAACTCTTGAACACACTGTAGTAACTCCTGAACACACTGTAGTAACTCCTGAACACACTTAGTAACTCCTGAACACACTGTAGTAACTCCTGAACACATTGTAGTAACTCCTGAACACACTGTAGTAACTCTTGAACACACTGTAGTAACTCCTGAACACACTGTAGTAACTCCTGAACACACTTAGTAACTCCTGAACACACTGTAGTAACTCTTGAACACACTGTAGTAACTCTTGAACACACTGTAGTAACTCCTGAACACACTGTAGTAACTCCTGAACACACTTAGTAACTCCTGAACACACTATAGTAACTCCTGAACACACTGTAGTAACTCTTGAACACACTGTAGTAACTCCTGAACACACTTAGTAACTCCTGAACACACTGTAGTAACTCTTGAACACACTGTAGTAACTCCTGAACACACTGTAGTAACTCCTGAACACACTGTAGTAACTCCTGAACACACTTAGTAACTCCTGAACACACTGTAGTAACTCTTGAACACACTGTAGTAACTCTTGAACACACTGTAGTAACTCCTGAACACACTGTAGTAACTCCTGAACACACTTAGTAACTCCTGAACACACTGTAGTAACTCCTGAACACACTGTAGTAACTCCTGAACACACCTAGTAACTCCTGAACACACTGTAGTAACTCCTGAACACATTGTAGTAACTCCTGAACACACTGTAGTAACTCTTGAACACACTGTAGTAACTCCTGAACACACTGTAGTAACTCTTGAACACACTGTAGTAACTCCTGAACACACTGTAGTAACTCCTGAACACACTGTAGTAACTCCTGAACACACTTAGTAACTCCTGAACACACTGTAGTAACTCTTGAACACACTGTAGTAACTCTTGAACACACTGTAGTAACTCCTGAACACACTGTAGTAACTCCTGAACACACTTAGTAACTCCTGAACACACTGTAGTAACTCCTGAACACATTGTAGTAACTCCTGAACACACTGTAGTAACTCTTGAACACACTGTAGTAACTCCTGAACACACTGTAGTAACTCCTGAACACACTGTAGTAACTCCTGAACACACTGTAGTAACTCTTGAACACACTGTAGTAACTCTTGAACACACTGTAGTAACTCCTGAACACACTGTAGTAACTCCTGAACACACTTAGTAACTCCTGAACACACTGTAGTAACTCCTGAACACACTGTAGTAACTCTTGAACACACTGTAGTAACTCCTGAACACACTTAGTAACTCCTGAACACACTGTAGTAACTCTTGAACACACTGTAGTAACTCCTGAACACACTGTAGTAACTCCTGAACACACTGTAGTAACTCCTGAACACACTTAGTAACTCCTGAGCACACTTAGTAACTCCTGAGCACACTTAGTAACTCCTGAGCACACTTAGTAACTCCTTAACACACTTAGTAACTCCTGAACACACTGTAGTAACTCCTGAACACTCTTAGTAACTCCTAAACACACTGTAGTAACTCCTGAGCACACTTAGTAACTCCTGAACACACTGTAGTAACTCCTGAACACACTGTAGTAACTCCTGAGCACACTTAGTAACTCCTGAACACACTTAGTAACTCCTGAACACACTGTAGTAACTCCTGAACACACTGTAGTAACTCCTGAACACACTTAGTAACTCCTGAACACACTGTAGTAACTCTTGAACACACTGTAGTAACTCTTGAACACACTGTAGTAACTCCTGAACACACTGTAGTAACTCCTGAACACACTTAGTAACTCCTGAACACACTGTAGTAACTCCTGAACACATTGTAGTAACTCCTGAACACACTGTAGTAACTCCTGAACATACTTAGTAACTCCTGAACACACTATAGTAACTCCTGAACACACTGTAGTAACTCTTGAACACACTGTAGTAACTCTTGAACACACTATAGTAACTCCTGAACACACTGTAGTAACTCCTGAACACACTGTAGTAACTCCTGAACACACTGTAGTAACTCCTGAACACATTGTAGTAACTCCTGAACACACTGTAGTAACTCTTGAACACACTGTAGTAACTCCTGAACACACTGTAGTAACTCCTGAACACACTTAGTAACTCCTGAACACACTGTAGTAACTCCTGAACACACTGTAGTAACTCTTGAACACACTGTAGTAACTCTTGAACACACTGTAGTAACTCCTGAACACACTGTAGTAACTCCTGAACACACTTAGTAACTCCTGAACACACTGTAGTAACTCCTGAACACACTGTAGTAACTCTTGAACACACTGTAGTAACTCCTGAACACACTTAGTAACTCCTGAACACACTGTAGTAACTCTTGAACACACTGTAGTAACTCCTGAACACACTGTAGTAACTCCTGAACACACTGTAGTAACTCCTGAACACACTGTAGTAACTCCTGAGCACACTTAGTAACTCCTGAGCACACTTAGTAACTCCTGAACACACTAAGTAATTCCTTAACACACTTAGTAACTCCTGAACACACTGTAGTAACTCCTGAACACTCTTAGTAACTCCTAAACACACTGTAGTAACTCCTGAGCACACTTAGTAACTCCTGAACACACTGTAGTAACTCCTGAACACACTGTAGTAACTCCTGAGCACACTTAGTAACTCCTGAACACACTTAGTAACTCCTGAACACACTGTAGTAACTCCTGAACACACTGTAGTAACTCCTGAACACACTTAGTAACTCCTGAACACACTGTAGTAACTCTTGAACACACTGTAGTAACTCTTGAACACACTGTAGTAACTCCTGAACACACTGTAGTAACTCCTGAACACACTTAGTAACTCCTGAACACACTGTAGTAACTCCTGAACACATTGTAGTAACTCCTGAACACACTGTAGTAACTCTTGAACACACTGTAGTAACTCCTGAACACACTGTAGTAACTCCTGGACACACCGTAGTAACTCCTGAACACACCGTAGTAACTCCTGAACACACTTAGTAACTCCTGATTACACTTAGTAACTCCTGAACACACTTAGTAACTCCTGAACACACTGTAGTAACTCCTGAACACACTTAGTAACTCCTGAACACACTGTAGTAACTCCTGAACACACTTAGTAACTCCTGAACACACCTAGTAACTCCTGAACACACTGTAGTAACTCCTGAACACACTTAGTAACTCCTGAGCACACTTAGTAACTCCTGAGCACACTTAGTAACTCCTTAACACACTTAGTAACTCCTGAACACACTGTAGTAACTCCTGAACACTCTTAGTAACTCCTAAACACACTGTAGTAACTCCTGAGCACACTTAGTAACTCCTGAACACACTGTAGTAACTCCTGAGCACACTTAGTAACTCCTGAACACACTTAGTAACTCCTGAACACACTGTAGTAACTCCTGAACACACTGTAGTAACTCTTGAACACACTGTAGTAACTCCTGAACACACTGTAGTAACTCCTGAACACACTGTAGTAACTCCTGAACACACTTAGTAACTCCTGAACACACTGTAGTAACTCTTGAACACACTGTAGTAACTCTTGAACACACTGTAGTAACTCCTGAACACACTGTAGTAACTCCTGAACACACTTAGTAACTCCTGAACACACTGTAGTAACTCCTGAACACATTGTAGTAACTCCTGAACACACTGTAGTAACTCTTGAACACACTGTAGTAACTCCTGAACACACTGTAGTAACTCCTGAACACACTGTAGTAACTCCTGAACACACTGTAGTAACTCTTGAACACACTGTAGTAACTCTTGAACACACTGTAGTAACTCCTGAACACACTGTAGTAACTCCTGAACACACTTAGTAACTCCTGAACACACTGTAGTAACTCCTGAACAGACTGTAGTAACTCTTGAACACACTGTAGTAACTCCTGAACACACTTAGTAACTCCTGAACACACTGTAGTAACTCTTGAACACACTGTAGTAACTCCTGAACACACTGTAGTAACTCCTGAACACACTGTAGTAACTCCTGAACACACTGTAGTAACTCCTGAGCACACTTAGTAACTCCTGAACACACTTAGTAATTCCTGAACACACTGTAGTAACTCTTGAACACACTGTAGTAACTCCTGAACACACTGTAGTAACTCCTGAACACACTTAGTAACTCCTGAGCACACTTCGTAACTCCTGAGCACACTTAGTAACTCCTGAGCACACTTAGTAACTCCTTAACACACTTAGTAACTCCTGAACACACTGTAGTAACTCCTGAACACTCTTAGTAACTCCTAAACACACTGTAGTAACTCCTGAGCACACTTAGTAACTCCTGAACACACTGTAGTAACTCCTGAACACACTGTAGTAACTCCTGAGCACACTTAGTAACTCCTGAACACACTTAGTAACTCCTGAACACACTGTAGTAACTCCTGAACACACTGTAGTAACTCCTGAACACACTTAGTAACTCCTGAACACACTGTAGTAACTCTTGAACACACTGTAGTAACTCTTGAACACACTGTAGTAACTCCTGAACACACTGTAGTAACTCCTGAACACACTTAGTAACTCCTGAACACACTGTAGTAACTCCTGAACACATTGTAGTAACTCCTGAACACACTGTAGTAACTCTTGAACACACTGTAGTAACTCCTGAACACACTGTAGTAACTCCTGAACACACTTAGTAACTCCTGAACACACTGTAGTAACTCTTGAACACACTGTAGTAACTCTTGAACACACTGTAGTAACTCCTGAACACACTGTAGTAACTCCTGAACATACTTAGTAACTCCTGAACACACTATAGTAACTCCTGAACACACTGTAGTAACTCTTGAACACACTGTAGTAACTCTTGAACACACTATAGTAACTCCTGAACACACTGTAGTAACTCCTGAACACACTGTAGTAACTCCTGAACACACTGTAGTAACTCCTGAACACATTGTAGTAACTCCTGAACACACTGTAGTAACTCTTGAACACACTGTAGTAACTCCTGAACACACTGTAGTAACTCCTGAACACACTTAGTAACTCCTGAACACACTGTAGTAACTCCTGAACACACTGTAGTAACTCTTGAACACACTGTAGTAACTCTTGAACACACTGTAGTAACTCCTGAACACACTGTAGTAACTCCTGAACACACTTAGTAACTCCTGAACACACTGTAGTAACTCCTGAACACACTGTAGTAACTCTTGAACACACTGTAGTAACTCCTGAACACACTTAGTAACTCCTGAACACACTGTAGTAACTCTTGAACACACTGTAGTAACTCCTGAACACACTGTAGTAACTCCTGAACACACTGTAGTAACTCCTGAACACACTGTAGTAACTCCTGAGCACACTTAGTAACTCCTGAGCACACTTAGTAACTCCTGAACACACTAAGTAATTCCTTAACACACTTAGTAACTCCTGAACACACTGTAGTAACTCCTGAACACTCTTAGTAACTCCTAAACACACTGTAGTAACTCCTGAGCACACTTAGTAACTCCTGAACACACTGTAGTAACTCCTGAACACACTGTAGTAACTCCTGAGCACACTTAGTAACTCCTGAACACACTGTAGTAACTCCTGAACACACTGTAGTAACTCCTGAGCACACTTAGTAACTCCTGAACATACTTAGTAACTCCTGAACACACTATAGTAACTCCTGAACACACTGTAGTAACTCTTGAACACACTGTAGTAACTCTTGAACACACTATAGTAACTCCTGAACACACTGTAGTAACTCCTGAACACACTGTAGTAACTCCTGAACACACTGTAGTAACTCCTGAACACATTGTAGTAACTCCTGAACACACTGTAGTAACTCTTGAACACACTGTAGTAACTCCTGAACACACTGTAGTAACTCCTGAACACACTTAGTAACTCCTGAACACACTGTAGTAACTCCTGAACACACTGTAGTAACTCTTGAACACACTGTAGTAACTCTTGAACACACTGTAGTAACTCCTGAACACACTGTAGTAACTCCTGAACACACTTAGTAACTCCTGAACACACTGTAGTAACTCCTGAACACACTGTAGTAACTCTTGAACACACTGTAGTAACTCCTGAACACACTTAGTAACTCCTGAACACACTGTAGTAACTCTTGAACAC
Source organism: Eucyclogobius newberryi (assembly GCF_026437365.1). NCBI lineage: Eukaryota > Metazoa > Chordata > Actinopteri > Gobiiformes > Gobiidae > Eucyclogobius > Eucyclogobius newberryi. The sequence goes on along the minus strand of NW_027315757.1, from coordinate 35,277,728 downwards.
ACTGTAGTAACTCCTGAACACACTGTAGTAACTCCTGAACACACTGTAGTAACTCCTGAACACACTGTAGTAACTCCTGAGCACACTTAGTAACTCCTGAGCACACTTAGTAACTCCTGAACACACTAAGTAATTCCTTAACACACTTAGTAACTCCTGAACACACTGTAGTAACTCCTGAACACTCTTAGTAACTCCTAAACACACTGTAGTAACTCCTGAGCACACTTAGTAACTCCTGAACACACTGTAGTAACTCCTGAACACACTGTAGTAACTCCTGAGCACACTTAGTAACTCCTGAACACACTTAGTAACTCCTGAACACACTGTAGTAACTCCTGAACACACTGTAGTAACTCCTGAACACACTTAGTAACTCCTGAACACACTGTAGTAACTCTTGAACACACTGTAGTAACTCTTGAACACACTGTAGTAACTCCTGAACACACTGTAGTAACTCCTGAACACACTTAGTAACTCCTGAACACACTGTAGTAACTCCTGAACACATTGTAGTAACTCCTGAACACACTGTAGTAACTCTTGAACACACTGTAGTAACTCCTGAACACACTGTAGTAACTCCTGAACACACTTAGTAACTCCTGAACACACTGTAGTAACTCTTGAACACACTGTAGTAACTCTTGAACACACTGTAGTAACTCCTGAACACACTGTAGTAACTCCTGAACACACTTAGTAACTCCTGAACACACTATAGTAACTCCTGAACACACTGTAGTAACTCTTGAACACACTGTAGTAACTCCTGAACACACTTAGTAACTCCTGAACACACTGTAGTAACTCTTGAACACACTGTAGTAACTCCTGAACACACTGTAGTAACTCCTGAACACACTGTAGTAACTCCTGAACACACTTAGTAACTCCTGAACACACTGTAGTAACTCTTGAACACACTGTAGTAACTCTTGAACACACTGTAGTAACTCCTGAACACACTGTAGTAACTCCTGAACACACTTAGTAACTCCTGAACACACTGTAGTAACTCCTGAACACACTGTAGTAACTCCTGAACACACCTAGTAACTCCTGAACACACTGTAGTAACTCCTGAACACATTGTAGTAACTCCTGAACACACTGTAGTAACTCTTGAACACACTGTAGTAACTCCTGAACACACTGTAGTAACTCCTGAACACACTGTAGTAACTGCTGAACACACTGTAGTAACTCCTGAACACACTGTAGTAACTCCTGAACACACTGTAGTAACTCCTGAGCACACTTAGTAACTCCTGAACACACTTAGTAACTCCTGAACACACTGTAGTAACTCTTGAACACACTGTAGTAACTCCTGAACACACTGTAGTAACTCCTGAACACACTTAGTAACTCTTGAACACACTGTAGTAACTCCAGAACACACTTAGTAACTCCTGAACACACTGTAGTAACTCCTGAACACACTTAGTAACTCCTGAACACACTGTAGTAACTCCTGAACACACTGTAGTAACTCTTGAACACACTGTAGTAACTCCTGAACACACTGTAGTAACTCCTGAACACACTTAGTAACTCCTGAACACACTATAGTAACTCCTGAACACACTGTAGTAACTCTTGAACACACTGTAGTAACTCCTGAACACACTTAGTAACTCCTGAGCACACTGTAGTAACTCCTGAACACTCTTAGTAACTCCTAAACACACTGTAGTAACTCCTGAGCACACTTAGTAACTCCTGAACACACTGTAGTAACTCCTGAGCACACTTAGTAACTCCTGAACACACTTAGTAACTCCTGAACACACTGTAGTAACTCCTGAACACACTGTAGTAACTCTTGAACACACTGTAGTAACTCCTGAACACACTGTAGTAACTCCTGAACACACTGTAGTAACTCCTGAACACACTTAGTAACTCCTGAACACACTGTAGTAACTCTTGAACACACTGTAGTAACTCTTGAACACACTGTAGTAACTCCTGAACACACTGTAGTAACTCCTGAACACACTTAGTAACTCCTGAACACACTGTAGTAACTCCTGAACACATTGTAGTAACTCCTGAACACACTGTAGTAACTCTTGAACACACTGTAGTAACTCCTGAACACACTTAGTAACTCCTGAACACACTTAGTAACTCCTGAACACACTGTAGTAACTTCTGAACACACTTAGTAACCCCTGAACACACTGTATTAACTCCTGAACACACTTAGTAACTCCTGAACACACTGTAGTATTTCCTGAGCACACTTAGTAACTCCTAAACACACTGTAGTAACTCCTGAACACACTGTAGTAACTCCTGAGCACACTTAGTAACTCCTGAGCACACTTAGTAACTCCTGAACACAATTAGTAACTCCTGAACACACTATAGTAACTCCTGAACACACTGTAGTAACTCCTGAACACACTTAGTAACTCCTGAACACACTGTAGTAACTCCTGAACACACTGTAGTAACTCCTGAACACACTTAGTAACTCCTGAACACACTGTAGTAACTCCTGAACACACCGTAGTAACTCCTGAACACACCGTAGTAACTCCTGAACACATTTAGTATCTCCTGAACACACCGTAGTAACTCCTGAACACACCATAGTAACTCCTGGACACACCGTAGTAACTCCTGAACACACCGTAGTAACTCCTGAACACACTTAGTAACTCCTGAACACACTTAGTAACTCCTGAACACACTGTAGTAACTCCTGAACACACTTAGTAACTCCTGAACACACTGTAGTAACTCCTGAACACACTTAGTAACTCCTGAACACACCTAGTAACTCCTGAACACACTGTAGTAACTCCTGAACACACTTAGTAACTCCTGAGCACACTTAGTAACTCCTGAGCACACTTAGTAACTCCTTAACACACTTAGTAACTCCTGAACACACTGTAGTAACTCCTGAACACTCTTAGTAACTCCTAAACACACTGTAGTAACTCCTGAGCACACTTAGTAACTCCTGAACACACTGTAGTAACTCCTGAGCACACTTAGTAACTCCTGAACACACTTAGTAACTCCTGAACACACTGTAGTAACTCCTGAACACACTGTAGTAACTCTTGAACACACTGTAGTAACTCCTGAACACACTGTAGTAACTCCTGAACACACTGTAGTAACTCTTGAACACACTGTAGTAACTCCTGAACACACTGTAGTAACTCCTGAACACACTGTAGTAACTCCTGAACACACTTAGTAACTCCTGAACACACTGTAGTAACTCTTGAACACACTGTAGTAACTCCTGAACACACTGTAGTAACTGCTGAACACACTGTAGTAACTCCTGAACACACTGTAGTAACTCCTGAACACACTGTAGTAACTCCTGAGCACACTTAGTAACTCCTGAACACACTTAGTAACTCCTGAACACACTTAGTAACTCCTGAACACACTGTAGTAACTCCTGAACACACTGTAGTAACTCCTGAAAACAATGTAGTAACTCCTGAACACACTTAGTAACTCCTGAACACACTGTAGGAACTCCTGAACACACTTAGTAACTCCTGAACACACTGTAGTAACTTCTGAACACACTTAGTAACCCCTGAACACACTGTATTAACTCCTGAACACACTTAGTAACTCCTGAACACACTGTAGTATTTCCTGAGCACACTTAGTAACTCCTAAACACACTGTAGTAACTCCTGAACACACTGTAGTAACTCCTGAGCACACTTAGTAACTCCTGAGCACACTTAGTAACTCCTGAACACAATTAGTAACTCCTGAACACACTATAGTAACTCCTGAACACACTGTAGTAACTCCTGAACACACTTAGTAACTCCTGAACACACTGTAGTAACTCCTGAACACACTGTAGTAACTCCTGAACACACTTAGTAACTCCTGAACACACTGTAGTAACTCCTGAACACACCGTAGTAACTCCTGAACACACCGTAGTAACTCCTGAACACATTTAGTATCTCCTGAACACACCGTAGTAACTCCTGAACACACCATAGTAACTCCTGGACACACCGTAGTAACTCCTGAACACACCGTAGTAACTCCTGAACACACTTAGTAACTCCTGAACACACTTAGTAACTCCTGAACACACTGTAGTAACTCCTGAACACACTTAGTAACTCCTGAACACACTGTAGTAACTCCTGAACACACTTAGTAACTCCTGAACACACCTAGTAACTCCTGAACACACTGTAGTAACTCCTGAACACACTTAGTAACTCCTGAGCACACTTAGTAACTCCTGAGCACACTTAGTAACTCCTTAACACACTTAGTAACTCCTGAACACACTGTAGTAACTCCTGAACACTCTTAGTAACTCCTAAACACACTGTAGTAACTCCTGAGCACACTTAGTAACTCCTGAACACACTGTAGTAACTCCTGAGCACACTTAGTAACTCCTGAACACACTTAGTAACTCCTGAACACACTTAGTAACTCCTGAACACACTGTAGTAACTCTTGAACACACTGTAGTAACTCCTGAACACACTGTAGTAACTCCTGAACACACTGTAGTAACTCCTGAACACACTTAGTAACTCCTGAACACACTGTAGTAACTCTTGAACACACTGTAGTAACTCTTGAACACACTGTAGTAACTCCTGAACACACTGTAGTAACTCCTGAACACACTTAGTAACTCCTGAACACACTGTAGTAACTCCTGAACACATTGTAGTAACTCCTGAACACACTGTAGTAACTCTTGAACACACTGTAGTAACTCCTGAACACACTGTAGTAACTCCTGAACACACTGTAGTAACTCCTGAACACACTGTAGTAACTCTTGAACACACTGTAGTAACTCTTGAACACACTGTAGTAACTCCTGAACACACTGTAGTAACTCCTGAACACACTTAGTAACTCCTGAACACACTGTAGTAACTCCTGAACACACTGTAGTAACTCTTGAACACACTGTAGTAACTCCTGAACACACTTAGTAACTCCTGAACACACTGTAGTAACTCTTGAACACACTGTAGTAACTCCTGAACACACTGTAGTAACTCCTGAACACACTGTAGTAACTCCTGAACACACTTAGTAACTCCTGAGCACACTTAGTAACTCCTGAGCACACTTAGTAACTCCTGAGCACACTTAGTAACTCCTTAACACACTTAGTAACTCCTGAACACACTGTAGTAACTCCTGAACACTCTTAGTAACTCCTAAACACACTGTAGTAACTCCTGAGCACACTTAGTAACTCCTGAACACACTGTAGTAACTCCTGAACACACTGTAGTAACTCCTGAGCACACTTAGTAACTCCTGAACACACTTAGTAACTCCTGAACACACTGTAGTAACTCCTGAACACACTGTAGTAACTCCTGAACACACTTAGTAACTCCTGAACACACTGTAGTAACTCTTGAACACACTGTAGTAACTCTTGAACACACTGTAGTAACTCCTGAACACACTGTAGTAACTCCTGAACACACTTAGTAACTCCTGAACACACTGTAGTAACTCCTGAACACATTGTAGTAACTCCTGAACACACTGTAGTAACTCCTGAACATACTTAGTAACTCCTGAACACACTATAGTAACTCCTGAACACACTGTAGTAACTCTTGAACACACTGTAGTAACTCTTGAACACACTATAGTAACTCCTGAACACACTGTAGTAACTCCTGAACACACTGTAGTAACTCCTGAACACACTGTAGTAACTCCTGAACACATTGTAGTAACTCCTGAACACACTGTAGTAACTCTTGAACACACTGTAGTAACTCCTGAACACACTGTAGTAACTCCTGAACACACTTAGTAACTCCTGAACACACTGTAGTAACTCCTGAACACACTGTAGTAACTCTTGAACACACTGTAGTAACTCTTGAACACACTGTAGTAACTCCTGAACACACTGTAGTAACTCCTGAACACACTTAGTAACTCCTGAACACACTGTAGTAACTCCTGAACACACTGTAGTAACTCTTGAACACACTGTAGTAACTCCTGAACACACTTAGTAACTCCTGAACACACTGTAGTAACTCTTGAACACACTGTAGTAACTCCTGAACACACTGTAGTAACTCCTGAACACACTGTAGTAACTCCTGAACACACTGTAGTAACTCCTGAGCACACTTAGTAACTCCTGAGCACACTTAGTAACTCCTGAACACACTAAGTAATTCCTTAACACACTTAGTAACTCCTGAACACACTGTAGTAACTCCTGAACACTCTTAGTAACTCCTAAACACACTGTAGTAACTCCTGAGCACACTTAGTAACTCCTGAACACACTGTAGTAACTCCTGAACACACTGTAGTAACTCCTGAGCACACTTAGTAACTCCTGAACACACTTAGTAACTCCTGAACACACTGTAGTAACTCCTGAACACACTGTAGTAACTCCTGAACACACTTAGTAACTCCTGAACACACTGTAGTAACTCTTGAACACACTGTAGTAACTCTTGAACACACTGTAGTAACTCCTGAACACACTGTAGTAACTCCTGAACACACTTAGTAACTCCTGAACACACTGTAGTAACTCCTGAACACATTGTAGTAACTCCTGAACACACTGTAGTAACTCTTGAACACACTGTAGTAACTCCTGAACACACTGTAGTAACTCCTGAACACACTTAGTAACTCCTGAACACACTGTAGTAACTCTTGAACACACTGTAGTAACTCTTGAACACACTGTAGTAACTCCTGAACACACTGTAGTAACTCCTGAACACACTTAGTAACTCCTGAACACACTATAGTAACTCCTGAACACACTGTAGTAACTCTTGAACACACTGTAGTAACTCCTGAACACACTTAGTAACTCCTGAACACACTGTAGTAACTCTTGAACACACTGTAGTAACTCCTGAACACACTGTAGTAACTCCTGAACACACTGTAGTAACTCCTGAACACACTTAGTAACTCCTGAACACACTGTAGTAACTCTTGAACACACTGTAGTAACTCTTGAACACACTGTAGTAACTCCTGAACACACTGTAGTAACTCCTGAACACACTTAGTAACTCCTGAACACACTGTAGTAACTCCTGAACACACTGTAGTAACTCCTGAACACACCTAGTAACTCCTGAACACACTGTAGTAACTCCTGAACACATTGTAGTAACTCCTGAACACACTGTAGTAACTCTTGAACACACTGTAGTAACTCCTTAACACACTGTAGTAACTCCTGAACACACTGTAGTAACTGCTGAACACACTGTAGTAACTCCTGAACACACTGTAGTAACTCCTGAACACACTGTAGTAACTCCTGAGCACACTTAGTAACTCCTGAACACACTTAGTAACTCCTGAACACACTGTAGTAACTCTTGAACACACTGTAGTAACTCCTGAACACACTGTAGTAACTCCTGAACACACTTAGTAACTCTTGAACACACTGTAGTAACTCCAGAACACACTTAGTAACTCCTGAACACACTGTAGTAACTCCTGAACACACTTAGTAACTCCTGAACACACTGTAGTAACTCCTGAACACACTGTAGTAACTCTTGAACACACTGTAGTAACTCCTGAACACACTGTAGTAACTCCTGAACACACTTAGTAACTCCTGAACACACTATAGTAACTCCTGAACACACTGTAGTAACTCTTGAACACACTGTAGTAACTCCTGAACACACTTAGTAACTCCTGAGCACACTGTAGTAACTCCTGAACACTCTTAGTAACTCCTAAACACACTGTAGTAACTCCTGAGCACACTTAGTAACTCCTGAACACACTGTAGTAACTCCTGAGCACACTTAGTAACTCCTGAACACACTTAGTAACTCCTGAACACACTGTAGTAACTCCTGAACACACTGTAGTAACTCTTGAACACACTGTAGTAACTCCTGAACACACTGTAGTAACTCCTGAACACACTGTAGTAACTCCTGAACACACTTAGTAACTCCTGAACACACTGTAGTAACTCTTGAACACACTGTAGTAACTCTTGAACACACTGTAGTAACTCCTGAACACACTGTAGTAACTCCTGAACACACTTAGTAACTCCTGAACACACTGTAGTAACTCCTGAACACATTGTAGTAACTCCTGAACACACTGTAGTAACTCTTGAACACACTGTAGTAACTCCTGAACACACTTAGTAACTCCTGAACACACTTAGTAACTCCTGAACACACTGTAGTAACTTCTGAACACACTTAGTAACCCCTGAACACACTGTATTAACTCCTGAACACACTTAGTAACTCCTGAACACACTGTAGTATTTCCTGAGCACACTTAGTAACTCCTAAACACACTGTAGTAACTCCTGAACACACTGTAGTAACTCCTGAGCACACTTAGTAACTCCTGAGCACACTTAGTAACTCCTGAACACAATTAGTAACTCCTGAACACACTATAGTAACTCCTGAACACACTGTAGTAACTCCTGAACACACTTAGTAACTCCTGAACACACTGTAGTAACTCCTGAACACACTGTAGTAACTCCTGAACACACTTAGTAACTCCTGAACACACTGTAGTAACTCCTGAACACACCGTAGTAACTCCTGAACACACCGTAGTAACTCCTGAACACATTTAGTATCTCCTGAACACACCGTAGTAACTCCTGAACACACCATAGTAACTCCTGGACACACCGTAGTAACTCCTGAACACACCGTAGTAACTCCTGAACACACTTAGTAACTCCTGAACACACTTAGTAACTCCTGAACACACTGTAGTAACTCCTGAACACACTTAGTAACTCCTGAACACACTGTAGTAACTCCTGAACACACTTAGTAACTCCTGAACACACCTAGTAACTCCTGAACACACTGTAGTAACTCCTGAACACACTTAGTAACTCCTGAGCACACTTAGTAACTCCTGAGCACACTTAGTAACTCCTTAACACACTTAGTAACTCCTGAACACACTGTAGTAACTCCTGAACACTCTTAGTAACTCCTAAACACACTGTAGTAACTCCTGAGCACACTTAGTAACTCCTGAACACACTGTAGTAACTCCTGAGCACACTTAGTAACTCCTGAACACACTTAGTAACTCCTGAACACACTGTAGTAACTCCTGAACACACTGTAGTAACTCTTGAACACACTGTAGTAACTCCTGAACACACTGTAGTAACTCCTGAACACACTGTAGTAACTCCTGAACACACTTAGTAACTCCTGAACACACTGTAGTAACTCTTGAACACACTGTAGTAACTCTTGAACACACTGTAGTAACTCCTGAACACACTGTAGTAACTCCTGAACACACTTAGTAACTCCTGAACACACTGTAGTAACTCCTGAACACATTGTAGTAACTCCTGAACACACTGTAGTAACTCTTGAACACACTGTAGTAACTCCTGAACACACTGTAGTAACTCCTGAACACACTGTAGTAACTCCTGAACACACTGTAGTAACTCTTGAACACACTGTAGTAACTCTTGAACACACTGTAGTAACTCCTGAACACACTGTAGTAACTCCTGAACACACTTAGTAACTCCTGAACACACTGTAGTAACTCCTGAACACACTGTAGTAACTCTTGAACACACTGTAGTAACTCCTGAACACACTTAGTAACTCCTGAACACACTGTAGTAACTCTTGAACACACTGTAGTAACTCCTGAACACACTGTAGTAACTCCTGAACACACTGTAGTAACTCCTGAACACACTGTAGTAACTCCTGAGCACACTTAGTAACTCCTGAACACACTTAGTAATTCCTGAACACACTGTAGTAACTCTTGAACACACTGTAGTAACTCCTGAACACACTGTAGTAACTCCTGAACACACTTAGTAACTCCTGAGCACACTTAGTAACTCCTGAGCACACTTAGTAACTCCTGAGCACACTTAGTAACTCCTTAACACACTTAGTAACTCCTGAACACACTGTAGTAACTCCTGAACACTCTTAGTAACTCCTAAACACACTGTAGTAACTCCTGAGCACACTTAGTAACTCCTGAACACACTGTAGTAACTCCTGAACACACTGTAGTAACTCCTGAGCACACTTAGTAACTCCTGAACACACTTAGTAACTCCTGAACACACTGTAGTAACTCCTGAACACACTGTAGTAACTCCTGAACACACTTAGTAACTCCTGAACACACTGTAGTAACTCTTGAACACACTGTAGTAACTCTTGAACACACTGTAGTAACTCCTGAACACACTGTAGTAACTCCTGAACACACTTAGTAACTCCTGAACACACTGTAGTAACTCCTGAACACATTGTAGTAACTCCTGAACACACTGTAGTAACTCCTGAACATACTTAGTAACTCCTGAACACACTGTAGTAACTCCTGAACACACTGTAGTAACTCTTGAACACACTGTAGTAACTCTTGAACACACTGTAGTAACTCCTGAACACACTGTAGTAACTCCTGAACACACTTAGTAACTCCTGAACACACTGTAGTAACTCCTGAACACACTGTAGTAACTCTTGAACACACTGTAGTAACTCCTGAACACACTTAGTAACTCCTGAACACACTGTAGTAACTCTTGAACACACTGTAGTAACTCCTGAACACACTGTAGTAACTCCTGAACACACTGTAGTAACTCCTGAACACACTGTAGTAACTCCTGAGCACACTTAGTAACTCCTGAGCACACTTAGTAACTCCTGAACACACTAAGTAATTCCTTAACACACTTAGTAACTCCTGAACACACTGTAGTAACTCCTGAACACTCTTAGTAACTCCTAAACACACTGTAGTAACTCCTGAGCACACTTAGTAACTCCTGAACACACTGTAGTAACTCCTGAACACACTGTAGTAACTCCTGAGCACACTTAGTAACTCCTGAACACACTTAGTAACTCCTGAACACACTGTAGTAACTCCTGAACACACTGTAGTAACTCCTGAACACACTTAGTAACTCCTGAACACACTGTAGTAACTCTTGAACACACTGTAGTAACTCTTGAACACACTGTAGTAACTCCTGAACACACTGTAGTAACTCCTGAACACACTTAGTAACTCCTGAACACACTGTAGTAACTCCTGAACACATTGTAGTAACTCCTGAACACACTGTAGTAACTCTTGAACACACTGTAGTAACTCCTGAACACACTGTAGTAACTCCTGAACACACTTAGTAACTCCTGAACACACTGTAGTAACTCTTGAACACACTGTAGTAACTCTTGAACACACTGTAGTAACTCCTGAACACACTGTAGTAACTCCTGAACACACTTAGTAACTCCTGAACACACTATAGTAACTCCTGAACACACTGTAGTAACTCTTGAACACACTGTAGTAACTCCTGAACACACTTAGTAACTCCTGAACACACTGTAGTAACTCTTGAACACACTGTAGTAACTCCTGAACACACTGTAGTAACTCCTGAACACACTGTAGTAACTCCTGAACACACTTAGTAACTCCTGAACACACTGTAGTAACTCTTGAACACACTGTAGTAACTCTTGAACACACTGTAGTAACTCCTGAACACACTGTAGTAACTCCTGAACACACTTAGTAACTCCTGAACACACTGTAGTAACTCCTGAACACACTGTAGTAACTCCTGAACACACCTAGTAACTCCTGAACACACTGTAGTAACTCCTGAACACATTGTAGTAACTCCTGAACACACTGTAGTAACTCTTGAACACACTGTAGTAACTCCTGAACACACTGTAGTAACTCCTGAACACACTGTAGTAACTGCTGAACACACTGTAGTAACTCCTGAACACACTGTAGTAACTCCTGAACACACTGTAGTAACTCCTGAGCACACTTAGTAACTCCTGAACACACTTAGTAACTCCTGAACACACTGTAGTAACTCTTGAACACACTGTAGTAACTCCTGAACACACTGTAGTAACTCCTGAACACACTTAGTAACTCTTGAACACACTGTAGTAACTCCAGAACACACTTAGTAACTCCTGAACACACTGTAGTAACTCCTGAACACACTTAGTAACTCCTGAACACACTGTAGTAACTCCTGAACACACTGTAGTAACTCTTGAACACACTGTAGTAACTCCTGAACACACTGTAGTAACTCCTGAACACACTTAGTAACTCCTGAACACACTATAGTAACTCCTGAACACACTGTAGTAACTCTTGAACACACTGTAGTAACTCCTGAACACACTTAGTAACTCCTGAGCACACTGTAGTAACTCCTGAACACTCTTAGTAACTCCTAAACACACTGTAGTAACTCCTGAGCACACTTAGTAACTCCTGAACACACTGTAGTAACTCCTGAGCACACTTAGTAACTCCTGAACACACTTAGTAACTCCTGAACACACTGTAGTAACTCCTGAACACACTGTAGTAACTCTTGAACACACTGTAGTAACTCCTGAACACACTGTAGTAACTCCTGAACACACTGTAGTAACTCCTGAACACACTTAGTAACTCCTGAACACACTGTAGTAACTCTTGAACACACTGTAGTAACTCTTGAACACACTGTAGTAACTCCTGAACACACTGTAGTAACTCCTGAACACACTTAGTAACTCCTGAACACACTGTAGTAACTCCTGAACACATTGTAGTAACTCCTGAACACACTGTAGTAACTCTTGAACACACTGTAGTAACTCCTGAACACACTTAGTAACTCCTGAACACACTGTAGTAACTCCTGAACACACTTAGTAACTCCTGAACACACTGTAGTAACTCCTGAACACACTGTAGTAACTCCTGAAAACAATGTAGTAACTCCTGAACACACTTAGTAACTCCTGAACACACTGTAGGAACTCCTGAACACACTTAGTAACTCCTGAACACACTGTAGTAACTTCTGAACACACTTAGTAACCCCTGAACACACTGTATTAACTCCTGAACACACTTAGTAACTCCTGAACACACTGTAGTATTTCCTGAGCACACTTAGTAACTCCTAAACACACTGTAGTAACTCCTGAACACACTGTAGTAACTCCTGAGCACACTTAGTAACTCCTGAGCACACTTAGTAACTCCTGAACACAATTAGTAACTCCTGAACACACTATAGTAACTCCTGAACACACTGTAGTAACTCCTGAACACACTTAGTAACTCCTGAACACACTGTAGTAACTCCTGAACACACTGTAGTAACTCCTGAACACACTTAGTAACTCCTGAACACACTGTAGTAACTCCTGAACACACCGTAGTAACTCCTGAACACATTTAGTATCTCCTGAACACACCGTAGTAACTCCTGAACACACCGTAGTAACTCCTGGACACACCGTAGTAACTCCTGAACACACCGTAGTAACTCCTGAACACACTGTAGTAACTCCTGAGCACACTTAGTAACTCCTGAACACACTTAGTAACTCCTGAACACACTGTAGTAACTCCTGAACACACTGTAGTAACTCCTGAACACACTTAGTAACTCCTGAACACACTGTAGTAACTCTTGAACACACTGTAGTAACTCTTGAACACACTGTAGTAACTCCTGAACACACTGTAGTAACTCCTGAACACACTTAGTAACTCCTGAACACACTGTAGTAACTCCTGAACACATTGTAGTAACTCCTGAACACACTGTAGTAACTCTTGAACACACTGTAGTAACTCCTGAACACACTGTAGTAACTCCTGAACACACTTAGTAACTCCTGAACACACTGTAGTAACTCTTGAACACACTGTAGTAACTCTTGAACACACTGTAGTAACTCCTGAACACACTGTAGTAACTCCTGAACACACTTAGTAACTCCTGAACACACTATAGTAACTCCTGAACACACTGTAGTAACTCTTGAACACACTGTAGTAACTCCTGAACACACTTAGTAACTCCTGAACACACTGTAGTAACTCTTGAACACACTGTAGTAACTCCTGAACACACTGTAGTAACTCCTGAACACACTGTAGTAACTCCTGAACACACTTAGTAACTCCTGAACACACTGTAGTAACTCTTGAACACACTGTAGTAACTCTTGAACACACTGTAGTAACTCCTGAACACACTGTAGTAACTCCTGAACACACTTAGTAACTCCTGAACACACTGTAGTAACTCCTGAACACACTGTAGTAACTCCTGAACACACCTAGTAACTCCTGAACACACTGTAGTAACTCCTGAACACATTGTAGTAACTCCTGAACACACTGTAGTAACTCTTGAACACACTGTAGTAACTCCTGAACACACTGTAGTAACTCCTGAACACACTGTAGTAACTGCTGAACACACTGTAGTAACTCCTGAACACACTGTAGTAACTCCTGAACACACTGTAGTAACTCCTGAGCACACTTAGTAACTCCTGAACACACTTAGTAACTCCTGAACACACTGTAGTAACTCTTGAACACACTGTAGTAACTCCTGAACACACTGTAGTAACTCCTGAACACACTTAGTAACTCTTGAACACACTGTAGTAACTCCAGAACACACTTAGTAACTCCTGAACACACTGTAGTAACTCCTGAACACACTTAGTAACTCCTGAACACACTGTAGTAACTCCTGAACACACTGTAGTAACTCTTGAACACACTGTAGTAACTCCTGAACACACTGTAGTAACTCCTGAACACACTTAGTAACTCCTGAACACACTATAGTAACTCCTGAACACACTGTAGTAACTCTTGAACACACTGTAGTAACTCCTGAACACACTTAGTAACTCCTGAGCACACTGTAGTAACTCCTGAACACTCTTAGTAACTCCTAAACACACTGTAGTAACTCCTGAGCACACTTAGTAACTCCTGAACACACTGTAGTAACTCCTGAGCACACTTAGTAACTCCTGAACACACTTAGTAACTCCTGAACACACTGTAGTAACTCCTGAACACACTGTAGTAACTCTTGAACACACTGTAGTAACTCCTGAACACACTGTAGTAACTCCTGAACACACTGTAGTAACTCCTGAACACACTTAGTAACTCCTGAACACACTGTAGTAACTCTTGAACACACTGTAGTAACTCTTGAACACACTGTAGTAACTCCTGAACACACTGTAGTAACTCCTGAACACACTTAGTAACTCCTGAACACACTGTAGTAACTCCTGAACACATTGTAGTAACTCCTGAACACACTGTAGTAACTCTTGAACACACTGTAGTAACTCCTGAACACACTTAGTAACTCCTGAACACACTGTAGTAACTCCTGAACACACTTAGTAACTCCTGAACACACTGTAGTAACTCCTGAACACACTGTAGTAACTCCTGAAAACAATGTAGTAACTCCTGAACACACTTAGTAACTCCTGAACACACTGTAGGAACTCCTGAACACACTTAGTAACTCCTGAACACACTGTAGTAACTTCTGAACACACTTAGTAACCCCTGAACACACTGTATTAACTCCTGAACACACTTAGTAACTCCTGAACACACTGTAGTATTTCCTGAGCACACTTAGTAACTCCTAAACACACTGTAGTAACTCCTGAACACACTGTAGTAACTCCTGAGCACACTTAGTAACTCCTGAGCACACTTAGTAACTCCTGAACACAATTAGTAACTCCTGAACACACTATAGTAACTCCTGAACACACTGTAGTAACTCCTGAACACACTTAGTAACTCCTGAACACACTGTAGTAACTCCTGAACACACTGTAGTAACTCCTGAACACACTTAGTAACTCCTGAACACACTGTAGTAACTCCTGAACACACCGTAGTAACTCCTGAACACATTTAGTATCTCCTGAACACACCGTAGTAACTCCTGAACACACCGTAGTAACTCCTGGACACACCGTAGTAACTCCTGAACACACCGTAGTAACTCCTGAACACACTTAGTAACTCCTGATTACACTTAGTAACTCCTGAACACACTTAGTAACTCCTGAACACACTGTAGTAACTCCTGAACACACTTAGTAACTCCTGAACACACTGTAGTAACTCCTGAACACACTTAGTAACTCCTGAACACACCTAGTAACTCCTGAACACACTGTAGTAACTCCTGAACACACTTAGTAACTCCTGAGCACACTTAGTAACTCCTGAGCACACTTAGTAACTCCTTAACACACTTAGTAACTCCTGAACACACTGTAGTAACTCCTGAACACTCTTAGTAACTCCTAAACACACTGTAGTAACTCCTGAGCACACTTAGTAACTCCTGAACACACTGTAGTAACTCCTGAGCACACTTAGTAACTCCTGAACACACTTAGTAACTCCTGAACACACTGTAGTAACTCCTGAACACACTGTAGTAACTCTTGAACACACTGTAGTAACTCCTGAACACACTGTAGTAACTCCTGAACACACTGTAGTAACTCCTGAACACACTTAGTAACTCCTGAACACACTGTAGTAACTCTTGAACACACTGTAGTAACTCTTGAACACACTGTAGTAACTCCTGAACACACTGTAGTAACTCCTGAACACACTTAGTAACTCCTGAACACACTGTAGTAACTCCTGAACACATTGTAGTAACTCCTGAACACACTGTAGTAACTCTTGAACACACTGTAGTAACTCCTGAACACACTGTAGTAACTCCTGAACACACTGTAGTAACTCCTGAACACACTGTAGTAACTCTTGAACACACTGTAGTAACTCTTGAACACACTGTAGTAACTCCTGAACACACTGTAGTAACTCCTGAACACACTTAGTAACTCCTGAACACACTGTAGTAACTCCTGAACAGACTGTAGTAACTCTTGAACACACTGTAGTAACTCCTGAACACACTTAGTAACTCCTGAACACACTGTAGTAACTCTTGAACACACTGTAGTAACTCCTGAACACACTGTAGTAACTCCTGAACACACTGTAGTAACTCCTGAACACACTGTAGTAACTCCTGAGCACACTTAGTAACTCCTGAACACACTTAGTAATTCCTGAACACACTGTAGTAACTCTTGAACACACTGTAGTAACTCCTGAACACACTGTAGTAACTCCTGAACACACTTAGTAACTCCTGAGCACACTTCGTAACTCCTGAGCACACTTAGTAACTCCTGAGCACACTTAGTAACTCCTTAACACACTTAGTAACTCCTGAACACACTGTAGTAACTCCTGAACACTCTTAGTAACTCCTAAACACACTGTAGTAACTCCTGAGCACACTTAGTAACTCCTGAACACACTGTAGTAACTCCTGAACACACTGTAGTAACTCCTGAGCACACTTAGTAACTCCTGAACACACTTAGTAACTCCTGAACACACTGTAGTAACTCCTGAACACACTGTAGTAACTCCTGAACACACTTAGTAACTCCTGAACACACTGTAGTAACTCTTGAACACACTGTAGTAACTCTTGAACACACTGTAGTAACTCCTGAACACACTGTAGTAACTCCTGAACACACTTAGTAACTCCTGAACACACTGTAGTAACTCCTGAACACATTGTAGTAACTCCTGAACACACTGTAGTAACTCTTGAACACACTGTAGTAACTCCTGAACACACTGTAGTAACTCCTGAACACACTTAGTAACTCCTGAACACACTGTAGTAACTCTTGAACACACTGTAGTAACTCTTGAACACACTGTAGTAACTCCTGAACACACTGTAGTAACTCCTGAACATACTTAGTAACTCCTGAACACACTATAGTAACTCCTGAACACACTGTAGTAACTCTTGAACACACTGTAGTAACTCTTGAACACACTATAGTAACTCCTGAACACACTGTAGTAACTCCTGAACACACTGTAGTAACTCCTGAACACACTGTAGTAACTCCTGAACACATTGTAGTAACTCCTGAACACACTGTAGTAACTCTTGAACACACTGTAGTAACTCCTGAACACACTGTAGTAACTCCTGAACACACTTAGTAACTCCTGAACACACTGTAGTAACTCCTGAACACACTGTAGTAACTCTTGAACACACTGTAGTAACTCTTGAACACACTGTAGTAACTCCTGAACACACTGTAGTAACTCCTGAACACACTTAGTAACTCCTGAACACACTGTAGTAACTCCTGAACACACTGTAGTAACTCTTGAACACACTGTAGTAACTCCTGAACACACTTAGTAACTCCTGAACACACTGTAGTAACTCTTGAACACACTGTAGTAACTCCTGAACACACTGTAGTAACTCCTGAACACACTGTAGTAACTCCTGAACACACTGTAGTAACTCCTGAGCACACTTAGTAACTCCTGAGCACACTTAGTAACTCCTGAACACACTAAGTAATTCCTTAACACACTTAGTAACTCCTGAACACACTGTAGTAACTCCTGAACACTCTTAGTAACTCCTAAACACACTGTAGTAACTCCTGAGCACACTTAGTAACTCCTGAACACACTGTAGTAACTCCTGAACACACTGTAGTAACTCCTGAGCACACTTAGTAACTCCTGAACACACTTAGTAACTCCTGAACACACTGTAGTAACTCCTGAACACACTGTAGTAACTCCTGAACACACTTAGTAACTCCTGAACACACTGTAGTAACTCTTGAACACACTGTAGTAACTCTTGAACACACTGTAGTAACTCCTGAACACACTGTAGTAACTCCTGAACACACTTAGTAACTCCTGAACACACTGTAGTAACTCCTGAACACATTGTAGTAACTCCTGAACACACTGTAGTAACTCTTGAACACACTGTAGTAACTCCTGAACACACTGTAGTAACTCCTGAACACACTTAGTAACTCCTGAACACACTGTAGTAACTCTTGAACACACTGTAGTAACTCTTGAACACACTGTAGTAACTCCTGAACACACTGTAGTAACTCCTGAACACACTTAGTAACTCCTGAACACACTATAGTAACTCCTGAACACACTGTAGTAACTCTTGAACACACTGTAGTAACTCCTGAACACACTTAGTAACTCCTGAACACACTGTAGTAACTCTTGAACACACTGTAGTAACTCCTGAACACACTGTAGTAACTCCTGAACACACTGTAGTAACTCCTGAACACACTGTAGTAACTCCTGAACACACTGTAGTAACTCCTGAGCACACTTAGTAACTCCTGAACACACTTAGTAATTCCTGAACACACTGTAGTAACTCTTGAACACACTGTAGTAACTCCTGAACACACTTAGTAACTCCTGAACACACTGTAGTAACTCCTGAACACACTTAGTAACTCCTAAACACACTGTAGTAACTCCTGAGCACACTTAGTAACTCCTGAACACACTGTAGTAACTCCTGAACACACTGTAGTAACTCCTGAGCACACTTAGTAACTCCTGAACACACTTAGTAACTCCTGAACACACTGTAGTAACTCCTGAACACACTGTAGTAACTCCTGAACACACTGTAGTAACTCTTGAACACACTGTAGTAACTCCTGAACACACTGTAGTAACTCCTGAACACACTGTAGTAACTCCTGAACACACTTAGTAACTCCTGAACACACTGTAGGAACTCTTGAACACACTGTAGTAACTCTTGAACACACTGTAGTAACTCCTGAACACACTGTAGTAACTCCTGAACACACTTAGTAACTCCTGAACACACTGTAGTAACTCCTGAACACATTGTAGTAACTCCTGAACACACTGTAGTAACTCTTGAACACACTGTAGTAACTCCTGAACACACTGTAGTAACTCCTGAACACACTGTAGTAACTCCTGAACACACTGTAGTAACTCTTGAACACACTGTAGTAACTCTTGAACACACTGTAGTAACTCCTGAACACACTGTAGTAACTCCTGAACACACTTAGTAACTCCTGAACACACTGTAGTAACTCCTGAACAGACTGTAGTAACTCTTGAACACACTGTAGTAACTCCTGAACACACTTAGTAACTCCTGAACACACTGTAGTAACTCTTGAACACACTGTAGTAACTCCTGAACACACTGTAGTAACTCCTGAACACACTGTAGTAACTCCTGAACACACTGTAGTAACTCCTGAGCACACTTAGTAACTCCTGAACACACTTAGTAATTCCTGAACACACTGTAGTAACTCTTGAACACACTGTAGTAACTCCTGAACACACTGTAGTAACTCCTGAACACACTTAGTAACTCCTGAGCACACTTCGTAACTCCTGAGCACACTTAGTAACTCCTGAGCACACTTAGTAACTCCTTAACACACTTAGTAACTCCTGAACACACTGTAGTAACTCCTGAACACTCTTAGTAACTCCTAAACACACTGTAGTAACTCCTGAGCACACTTAGTAACTCCTGAACACACTGTAGTAACTCCTGAACACACTGTAGTAACTCCTGAGCACACTTAGTAACTCCTGAACACACTTAGTAACTCCTGAACACACTGTAGTAACTCCTGAACACACTGTAGTAACTCCTGAACACACTTAGTAACTCCTGAACACACTGTAGTAACTCTTGAACACACTGTAGTAACTCTTGAACACACTGTAGTAACTCCTGAACACACTGTAGTAACTCCTGAACACACTTAGTAACTCCTGAACACACTGTAGTAACTCCTGAACACATTGTAGTAACTCCTGAACACACTGTAGTAACTCTTGAACACACTGTAGTAACTCCTGAACACACTGTAGTAACTCCTGAACACACTTAGTAACTCCTGAACACACTGTAGTAACTCTTGAACACACTGTAGTAACTCTTGAACACACTGTAGTAACTCCTGAACACACTGTAGTAACTCCTGAACATACTTAGTAACTCCTGAACACACTATAGTAACTCCTGAACACACTGTAGTAACTCTTGAACACACTGTAGTAACTCTTGAACACACTATAGTAACTCCTGAACACACTGTAGTAACTCCTGAACACACTGTAGTAACTCCTGAACACACTGTAGTAACTCCTGAACACATTGTAGTAACTCCTGAACACACTGTAGTAACTCTTGAACACACTGTAGTAACTCCTGAACACACTGTAGTAACTCCTGAACACACTTAGTAACTCCTGAACACACTGTAGTAACTCCTGAACACACTGTAGTAACTCTTGAACACACTGTAGTAACTCTTGAACACACTGTAGTAACTCCTGAACACACTGTAGTAACTCCTGAACACACTTAGTAACTCCTGAACACACTGTAGTAACTCCTGAACACACTGTAGTAACTCTTGAACACACTGTAGTAACTCCTGAACACACTTAGTAACTCCTGAACACACTGTAGTAACTCTTGAACACACTGTAGTAACTCCTGAACACACTGTAGTAACTCCTGAACACACTGTAGTAACTCCTGAACACACTGTAGTAACTCCTGAGCACACTTAGTAACTCCTGAGCACACTTAGTAACTCCTGAACACACTAAGTAATTCCTTAACACACTTAGTAACTCCTGAACACACTGTAGTAACTCCTGAACACTCTTAGTAACTCCTAAACACACTGTAGTAACTCCTGAGCACACTTAGTAACTCCTGAACACACTGTAGTAACTCCTGAACACACTGTAGTAACTCCTGAGCACACTTAGTAACTCCTGAACACACTTAGTAACTCCTGAACACACTGTAGTAACTCCTGAACACACTGTAGTAACTCCTGAACACACTTAGTAACTCCTGAACACACTGTAGTAACTCTTGAACACACTGTAGTAACTCTTGAACACACTGTAGTAACTCCTGAACACACTGTAGTAACTCCTGAACACACTTAGTAACTCCTGAACACACTGTAGTAACTCCTGAACACATTGTAGTAACTCCTGAACACACTGTAGTAACTCTTGAACACACTGTAGTAACTCCTGAACACACTGTAGTAACTCCTGAACACACTTAGTAACTCCTGAACACACTGTAGTAACTCTTGAACACACTGTAGTAACTCTTGAACACACTGTAGTAACTCCTGAACACACTGTAGTAACTCCTGAACACACTTAGTAACTCCTGAACACACTATAGTAACTCCTGAACACACTGTAGTAACTCTTGAACACACTGTAGTAACTCCTGAACACACTTAGTAACTCCTGAACACACTGTAGTAACTCTTGAACACACTGTAGTAACTCCTGAACACACTGTAGTAACTCCTGAACACACTGTAGTAACTCCTGAACACACTGTAGTAACTCCTGAACACACTGTAGTAACTCCTGAGCACACTTAGTAACTCCTGAACACACTTAGTAATTCCTGAACACACTGTAGTAACTCTTGAACACACTGTAGTAACTCCTGAACACACTTAGTAACTCCTGAACACACTGTAGTAACTCCTGAACACACTTAGTAACTCCTAAACACACTGTAGTAACTCCTGAGCACACTTAGTAACTCCTGAACACACTGTAGTAACTCCTGAACACACTGTAGTAACTCCTGAGCACACTTAGTAACTCCTGAACACACTTAGTAACTCCTGAACACACTGTAGTAACTCTTGAACACACTGTAGTAACTCCTGAACACACTTAGTAACTCCTGAACACACTGTAGTAACTCCTTAACACACTCTAGTAACTCCTGAACACACTGTAGTAACTCCTGAACACACTTAGTAACTCCTGAACACACTGTAGGAACTCTTGAACACACTGTAGTAACTCTTGAACACACTGTAGTAACTCCTGAATACACTGTAGTAACTCTTGAACACACTGTAGTAACTCCTGAACACACTTAGTAACTCCTGAACACACTGTAGTAACTCCTGAACACACTAAGTAACTCCTGAACACACTTAGCAACTCCTGAACACACTGTAGTAACTCTTGAACACACTGTAGTAACTCCTGAACACACTGTAGTAACTCCTGAACACACTGTAGTAACTCTTGAACACACTGTAGTAACTCCTGAACACACTGTAGTAACTCCTGAACACACTTAGTAACTCCTGAACAAACTGTAGTAACTCTTGAACACACTGTAGTAACTCCAGAACACACTTAGTGACTCCTGAACACACTGTAGTAACTCCTGAACACACTTAGTAACTCCTGAACACACTGTAGTAACTCCTGAACACACTGTAGTAACTCTTGAACACACTGTAGTAACTCCTGAACACACTGTAGTAACTCCTGAACACACTTAGTAACTCCTGAACACACTGTAGTAACTCCTGAACACACTTAGTAACTCCTGAACACACTATAGTAACTCCTGAACACACTGTAGTAACTCCTGAACACACTGTAGTAACTCCTGAGCACACTTAGTAACTCCTGAACACACTGTAGTAACTCCTGAACACCCTGTAGTAACTCTTGAACACACTGTAGTAACTCTTGAAAAAACTGTAGTAACTCTTGAACGCACTGTAGTAACTCCTGAACACACTGTAGTAACTCCTGAACACACTTAGTAACTCCTGAGCACACTTAGTAACTCCTGAACACACTTAGTAACTCCTGAACACACTGTAGTAACTCCTGAACACACTTAGTAACTCCTGAACACACTGTAGTAACTCTTGAACACACTGTAGTAACTCTTGAACACACTTAGTAACTCCTGAACACACTGTAGTAACTCCACAACACACTTAGTAACTCCTGAACACACTTAGTAACTCCTGAACACACTGTAGTAACTCCTGAACACACTTAGTAACTCCTGAACACACTGTAGTAACTCCTGAACACACTGTAGTAACTCTTGAACACACTGTAGTAACTCCTGAACACACTGTAGTAACTCCTGAACACACTTAGTAACTCCTGAACACACTGTAGTAACTCCTGAACACACTGTAGTAACTCCTGAACACACTGTAGTAACTCCTGAACACACTTAGTAACTCCTGAACACACTGTAGTAACTCTTGAACACACTGTAGTAACTCTTGAACACACTGTAGAAACTCCTGAACACACTGTAGTAACTCCTGAACACACTGTAGTAACTCCTGAACACACTTAGTAACTCCTGAACACACTGTAGTAACTCTTGAACACACTGTAGTAACTCTTGAACACACTGTAGTAACTCCTGAACACACTGTAGTAACTCCTGAACACACTTAGTAACTCCTGAACACACTTAGTAACTCCTGAACACATTGTAGTAACTCCTGAACACACTGTAGTAACTCTTGAACACACTGTAGTAACTCCTGAACACACTGTAGTAACTCCTGAACACACTTAGTAACTCCTGAACACACTGTAGTAACTCCTGAACACACTGTAGTAACTCTTGAACACACTGTAGTAACTCCTGAACACACTTAGTAACTCCTGAACACACTATAGTAACTCCTGAACACACTGTAGTAACTCTTGAAGACACTGTAGTAACTCCTGAACACACTTAGTAACTCCTGAACACACTGTAGTAACTCTTGAACACACTGTAGTAACTCCTGAACACACTGTAGTAACTCCTGAACACACTGTAGTAACTCCTGAACACACTGTAGTAAATCTTGAACACACTGTAGTAACTCCTGAACACACTGTAGTAACTCCTGAACACACTGTAGTAACTCTTGAACACACTGTAGTAACTCCTGAACACACTGTAGTAACTCCTGAACACACTGTAGTAACTCCTGAACACACTTAGTAACTCCTGAACACACTGTAGTAACTCTTGTACACACTGTAGTAACTCTTGAACACACTGTAGTAACTCCTGAACACACTGTAGTAACTCCTGAACACACTGTAGTAACTCTTGAACACACTGTAGTAACTCCTGAACACACTGTAGTAACTCCTGAACACACTTAGTAACTCCTGAACACACTGTAGTAACTCTTGAACACACTGTAGTAACTCCAGAACACACTTAGTAACTCCTGAACACACTGTAGTAACTCCTGAACACACTTAGTAACTCCTGAACACACTGTAGTAACTCCTGAACACACTGTAGTAACTCTTGAACACACTGTAGTAACTCTTGAACACACTGTAGTAACTCCTGAACACACTGTAGTAACTCCTGAACACACTTAGTAACTCCTGAACACACTATAGTAACTCCTGAACACACTGTAGTAACTCCTGAACACACTTAGTAACTCTTGAACACACTGTAGTAACTCCAGAACACACTTAGTAACTCCTGAACACACTGTAGTAACTCCTGAACACACTTAGTAACTCCTGAACACACTGTAGTAACTCCTGAACACACTGTAGTAACTCTTGAACACACTGTAGTAACTCCTGAACACACTGTAGTAACTCCTGAACACACTTAGTAACTCCTGAACACACTATAGTAACTCCTGAACACACTGTAGTAACTCTTGAACACACTGTAGTAACTCCTGAACACACTTAGTAACTCCTGAGCACACTGTAGTAACTCCTGAACACTCTTAGTAACTCCTAAACACACTGTAGTAACTCCTGAGCACACTTAGTAACTCCTGAACACACTGTAGTAACTCCTGAGCACACTTAGTAACTCCTGAACACACTTAGTAACTCCTGAACACACTGTAGTAACTCCTGAACACACTGTAGTAACTCTTGAACACACTGTAGTAACTCCTGAACACACTGTAGTAACTCCTGAACACACTGTAGTAACTCCTGAACACACTTAGTAACTCCTGAACACACTGTAGTAACTCTTGAACACACTGTAGTAACTCTTGAACACACTGTAGTAACTCCTGAACACACTGTAGTAACTCCTGAACACACTTAGTAACTCCTGAACACACTGTAGTAACTCCTGAACACATTGTAGTAACTCCTGAACACACTGTAGTAACTCTTGAACACACTGTAGTAACTCCTGAACACACTTAGTAACTCCTGAACACACTGTAGTAACTCCTGAACACACTTAGTAACTCCTGAACACACTGTAGTAACTCCTGAACACACTGTAGTAACTCCTGAAAACAATGTAGTAACTCCTGAACACACTTAGTAACTCCTGAACACACTGTAGGAACTCCTGAACACACTTAGTAACTCCTGAACACACTGTAGTAACTTCTGAACACACTTAGTAACCCCTGAACACACTGTATTAACTCCTGAACACACTTAGTAACTCCTGAACACACTGTAGTATTTCCTGAGCACACTTAGTAACTCCTAAACACACTGTAGTAACTCCTGAACACACTGTAGTAACTCCTGAGCACACTTAGTAACTCCTGAGCACACTTAGTAACTCCTGAACACAATTAGTAACTCCTGAACACACTATAGTAACTCCTGAACACACTGTAGTAACTCCTGAACACACTTAGTAACTCCTGAACACACTGTAGTAACTCCTGAACACACTGTAGTAACTCCTGAACACACTTAGTAACTCCTGAACACACTGTAGTAACTCCTGAACACACCGTAGTAACTCCTGAACACATTTAGTATCTCCTGAACACACCGTAGTAACTCCTGAACACACCGTAGTAACTCCTGGACACACCGTAGTAACTCCTGAACACACCGTAGTAACTCCTGAACACACTTAGTAACTCCTGATTACACTTAGTAACTCCTGAACACACTTAGTAACTCCTGAACACACTGTAGTAACTCCTGAACACACTTAGTAACTCCTGAACACACTGTAGTAACTCCTGAACACACTTAGTAACTCCTGAACACACCTAGTAACTCCTGAACACACTGTAGTAACTCCTGAACACACTTAGTAACTCCTGAGCACACTTAGTAACTCCTGAGCACACTTAGTAACTCCTTAACACACTTAGTAACTCCTGAACACACTGTAGTAACTCCTGAACACTCTTAGTAACTCCTAAACACACTGTAGTAACTCCTGAGCACACTTAGTAACTCCTGAACACACTGTAGTAACTCCTGAGCACACTTAGTAACTCCTGAACACACTTAGTAACTCCTGAACACACTGTAGTAACTCCTGAACACACTGTAGTAACTCTTGAACACACTGTAGTAACTCCTGAACACACTGTAGTAACTCCTGAACACACTGTAGTAACTCCTGAACACACTTAGTAACTCCTGAACACACTGTAGTAACTCTTGAACACACTGTAGTAACTCTTGAACACACTGTAGTAACTCCTGAACACACTGTAGTAACTCCTGAACACACTTAGTAACTCCTGAACACACTGTAGTAACTCCTGAACACACTTAGTAACTCCTGAACACACTGTAGTAACTCTTGAACACACTGTAGTAACTCTTGAACACACTGTAGTAACTCCTGAACACACTGTAGTAACTCCTGAACATACTTAGTAACTCCTGAACACACTATAGTAACTCCTGAACACACTGTAGTAACTCTTGAACACACTGTAGTAACTCTTGAACACACTATAGTAACTCCTGAACACACTGTAGTAACTCCTGAACACACTGTAGTAACTCCTGAACACACTGTAGTAACTCCTGAACACATTGTAGTAACTCCTGAACACACTGTAGTAACTCTTGAACACACTGTAGTAACTCCTGAACACACTGTAGTAACTCCTGAACACACTTAGTAACTCCTGAACACACTGTAGTAACTCCTGAACACACTGTAGTAACTCTTGAACACACTGTAGTAACTCTTGAACACACTGTAGTAACTCCTGAACACACTGTAGTAACTCCTGAACACACTTAGTAACTCCTGAACACACTGTAGTAACTCCTGAACACACTGTAGTAACTCTTGAACACACTGTAGTAACTCCTGAACACACTTAGTAACTCCTGAACACACTGTAGTAACTCTTGAACACACTGTAGTAACTCCTGAACACACTGTAGTAACTCCTGAACACACTGTAGTAACTCCTGAACACACTGTAGTAACTCCTGAGCACACTTAGTAACTCCTGAGCACACTTAGTAACTCCTGAACACACTAAGTAATTCCTTAACACACTTAGTAACTCCTGAACACACTGTAGTAACTCCTGAACACTCTTAGTAACTCCTAAACACACTGTAGTAACTCCTGAGCACACTTAGTAACTCCTGAACACACTGTAGTAACTCCTGAACACACTGTAGTAACTCCTGAGCACACTTAGTAACTCCTGAACACACTTAGTAACTCCTGAACACACTGTAGTAACTCCTGAACACACTGTAGTAACTCCTGAACACACTTAGTAACTCCTGAACACACTGTAGTAACTCTTGAACACACTGTAGTAACTCTTGAACACACTGTAGTAACTCCTGAACACACTGTAGTAACTCCTGAACACACTTAGTAACTCCTGAACACACTGTAGTAACTCCTGAACACATTGTAGTAACTCCTGAACACACTGTAGTAACTCTTGAACACACTGTAGTAACTCCTGAACACACTGTAGTAACTCCTGAACACACTTAGTAACTCCTGAACACACTGTAGTAACTCTTGAACACACTGTAGTAACTCTTGAACACACTGTAGTAACTCCTGAACACACTGTAGTAACTCCTGAACACACTTAGTAACTCCTGAACACACTATAGTAACTCCTGAACACACTGTAGTAACTCTTGAACACACTGTAGTAACTCCTGAACACACTTAGTAACTCCTGAACACACTGTAGTAACTCTTGAACACACTGTAGTAACTCCTGAACACACTGTAGTAACTCCTGAACACACTGTAGTAACTCCTGAACACACTGTAGTAACTCCTGAACACACTGTAGTAACTCCTGAGCACACTTAGTAACTCCTGAACACACTTAGTAATTCCTGAACACACTGTAGTAACTCTTGAACACACTGTAGTAACTCCTGAACACACTTAGTAACTCCTGAACACACTGTAGTAACTCCTGAACACACTTAGTAACTCCTAAACACACTGTAGTAACTCCTGAGCACACTTAGTAACTCCTGAACACACTGTAGTAACTCCTGAACACACTGTAGTAACTCCTGAGCACACTTAGTAACTCCTGAACACACTTAGTAACTCCTGAACACACTGTAGTAACTCCTGAACACACTGTAGTAACTCCTGAACACACTGTAGTAACTCTTGAACACACTGTAGTAACTCCTGAACACACTGTAGTAACTCCTGAACACACTGTAGTAACTCCTGAACACACTTAGTAACTCCTGAACACACTGTAGGAACTCTTGAACACACTGTAGTAACTCTTGAACACACTGTAGTAACTCCTGAACACACTGTAGTAACTCCTGAACACACTTAGTAACTCCTGAACACACTGTAGTAACTCCTGAACACATTGTAGTAACTCCTGAACACACTGTAGTAACTCTTGAACACACTGTAGTAACTCCTGAACACACTGTAGTAACTCCTGAACACACTGTAGTAACTCCTGAACACACTGTAGTAACTCTTGAACACACTGTAGTAACTCTTGAACACACTGTAGTAACTCCTGAACACACTGTAGTAACTCCTGAACACACTTAGTAACTCCTGAACACACTGTAGTAACTCCTGAACAGACTGTAGTAACTCTTGAACACACTGTAGTAACTCCTGAACACACTTAGTAACTCCTGAACACACTGTAGTAACTCTTGAACACACTGTAGTAACTCCTGAACACACTGTAGTAACTCCTGAACACACTGTAGTAACTCCTGAACACACTGTAGTAACTCCTGAGCACACTTAGTAACTCCTGAACACACTTAGTAATTCCTGAACACACTGTAGTAACTCTTGAACACACTGTAGTAACTCCTGAACACACTGTAGTAACTCCTGAACACACTTAGTAACTCCTGAGCACACTTCGTAACTCCTGAGCACACTTAGTAACTCCTGAGCACACTTAGTAACTCCTTAACACACTTAGTAACTCCTGAACACACTGTAGTAACTCCTGAACACTCTTAGTAACTCCTAAACACACTGTAGTAACTCCTGAGCACACTTAGTAACTCCTGAACACACTGTAGTAACTCCTGAACACACTGTAGTAACTCCTGAGCACACTTAGTAACTCCTGAACACACTTAGTAACTCCTGAACACACTGTAGTAACTCCTGAACACACTGTAGTAACTCCTGAACACACTTAGTAACTCCTGAACACACTGTAGTAACTCTTGAACACACTGTAGTAACTCTTGAACACACTGTAGTAACTCCTGAACACACTGTAGTAACTCCTGAACACACTTAGTAACTCCTGAACACACTGTAGTAACTCCTGAACACATTGTAGTAACTCCTGAACACACTGTAGTAACTCTTGAACACACTGTAGTAACTCCTGAACACACTGTAGTAACTCCTGAACACACTTAGTAACTCCTGAACACACTGTAGTAACTCTTGAACACACTGTAGTAACTCTTGAACACACTGTAGTAACTCCTGAACACACTGTAGTAACTCCTGAACATACTTAGTAACTCCTGAACACACTATAGTAACTCCTGAACACACTGTAGTAACTCTTGAACACACTGTAGTAACTCTTGAACACACTATAGTAACTCCTGAACACACTGTAGTAACTCCTGAACACACTGTAGTAACTCCTGAACACACTGTAGTAACTCCTGAACACATTGTAGTAACTCCTGAACACACTGTAGTAACTCTTGAACACACTGTAGTAACTCCTGAACACACTGTAGTAACTCCTGAACACACTTAGTAACTCCTGAACACACTGTAGTAACTCCTGAACACACTGTAGTAACTCTTGAACACACTGTAGTAACTCTTGAACACACTGTAGTAACTCCTGAACACACTGTAGTAACTCCTGAACACACTTAGTAACTCCTGAACACACTGTAGTAACTCCTGAACACACTGTAGTAACTCTTGAACACACTGTAGTAACTCCTGAACACACTTAGTAACTCCTGAACACACTGTAGTAACTCTTGAACACACTGTAGTAACTCCTGAACACACTGTAGTAACTCCTGAACACACTGTAGTAACTCCTGAACACACTGTAGTAACTCCTGAGCACACTTAGTAACTCCTGAGCACACTTAGTAACTCCTGAACACACTAAGTAATTCCTTAACACACTTAGTAACTCCTGAACACACTGTAGTAACTCCTGAACACTCTTAGTAACTCCTAAACACACTGTAGTAACTCCTGAGCACACTTAGTAACTCCTGAACACACTGTAGTAACTCCTGAACACACTGTAGTAACTCCTGAGCACACTTAGTAACTCCTGAACACACTTAGTAACTCCTGAACACACTGTAGTAACTCCTGAACACACTGTAGTAACTCCTGAACACACTTAGTAACTCCTGAACACACTGTAGTAACTCTTGAACACACTGTAGTAACTCTTGAACACACTGTAGTAACTCCTGAACACACTGTAGTAACTCCTGAACACACTTAGTAACTCCTGAACACACTGTAGTAACTCCTGAACACATTGTAGTAACTCCTGAACACACTGTAGTAACTCTTGAACACACTGTAGTAACTCCTGAACACACTGTAGTAACTCCTGAACACACTTAGTAACTCCTGAACACACTGTAGTAACTCTTGAACACACTGTAGTAACTCTTGAACACACTGTAGTAACTCCTGAACACACTGTAGTAACTCCTGAACACACTTAGTAACTCCTGAACACACTATAGTAACTCCTGAACACACTGTAGTAACTCTTGAACACACTGTAGTAACTCCTGAACACACTTAGTAACTCCTGAACACACTGTAGTAACTCTTGAACACACTGTAGTAACTCCTGAACACACTGTAGTAACTCCTGAACACACTGTAGTAACTCCTGAACACACTGTAGTAACTCCTGAACACACTGTAGTAACTCCTGAGCACACTTAGTAACTCCTGAACACACTTAGTAATTCCTGAACACACTGTAGTAACTCTTGAACACACTGTAGTAACTCCTGAACACACTTAGTAACTCCTGAACACACTGTAGTAACTCCTGAACACACTTAGTAACTCCTAAACACACTGTAGTAACTCCTGAGCACACTTAGTAACTCCTGAACACACTGTAGTAACTCCTGAACACACTGTAGTAACTCCTGAGCACACTTAGTAACTCCTGAACACACTTAGTAACTCCTGAACACACTGTAGTAACTCTTGAACACACTGTAGTAACTCCTGAACACACTTAGTAACTCCTGAACACACTGTAGTAACTCCTTAACACACTCTAGTAACTCCTGAACACACTGTAGTAACTCCTGAACACACTTAGTAACTCCTGAACACACTGTAGGAACTCTTGAACACACTGTAGTAACTCTTGAACACACTGTAGTAACTCCTGAATACACTGTAGTAACTCTTGAACACACTGTAGTAACTCCTGAACACACTTAGTAACTCCTGAACACACTGTAGTAACTCCTGAACACACTAAGTAACTCCTGAACACACTTAGCAACTCCTGAACACACTGTAGTAACTCTTGAACACACTGTAGTAACTCCTGAACACACTGTAGTAACTCCTGAACACACTGTAGTAACTCTTGAACACACTGTAGTAACTCCTGAACACACTGTAGTAACTCCTGAACACACTTAGTAACTCCTGAACAAACTGTAGTAACTCTTGAACACACTGTAGTAACTCCAGAACACACTTAGTGACTCCTGAACACACTGTAGTAACTCCTGAACACACTTAGTAACTCCTGAACACACTGTAGTAACTCCTGAACACACTGTAGTAACTCTTGAACACACTGTAGTAACTCCTGAACACACTGTAGTAACTCCTGAACACACTTAGTAACTCCTGAACACACTGTAGTAACTCCTGAACACACTTAGTAACTCCTGAACACACTATAGTAACTCCTGAACACACTGTAGTAACTCCTGAACACACTGTAGTAACTCCTGAGCACACTTAGTAACTCCTGAACACACTGTAGTAACTCCTGAACACCCTGTAGTAACTCTTGAACACACTGTAGTAACTCTTGAAAAAACTGTAGTAACTCTTGAACGCACTGTAGTAACTCCTGAACACACTGTAGTAACTCCTGAACACACTTAGTAACTCCTGAGCACACTTAGTAACTCCTGAACACACTTAGTAACTCCTGAACACACTGTAGTAACTCCTGAACACACTTAGTAACTCCTGAACACACTGTAGTAACTCTTGAACACACTGTAGTAACTCTTGAACACACTTAGTAACTCCTGAACACACTGTAGTAACTCCACAACACACTTAGTAACTCCTGAACACACTTAGTAACTCCTGAACACACTGTAGTAACTCCTGAACACACTTAGTAACTCCTGAACACACTGTAGTAACTCCTGAACACACTGTAGTAACTCTTGAACACACTGTAGTAACTCCTGAACACACTGTAGTAACTCCTGAACACACTTAGTAACTCCTGAACACACTGTAGTAACTCCTGAACACACTGTAGTAACTCCTGAACACACTGTAGTAACTCCTGAACACACTTAGTAACTCCTGAACACACTGTAGTAACTCTTGAACACACTGTAGTAACTCTTGAACACACTGTAGAAACTCCTGAACACACTGTAGTAACTCCTGAACACACTGTAGTAACTCCTGAACACACTTAGTAACTCCTGAACACACTGTAGTAACTCTTGAACACACTGTAGTAACTCTTGAACACACTGTAGTAACTCCTGAACACACTGTAGTAACTCCTGAACACACTTAGTAACTCCTGAACACACTTAGTAACTCCTGAACACATTGTAGTAACTCCTGAACACACTGTAGTAACTCTTGAACACACTGTAGTAACTCCTGAACACACTGTAGTAACTCCTGAACACACTTAGTAACTCCTGAACACACTGTAGTAACTCCTGAACACACTGTAGTAACTCTTGAACACACTGTAGTAACTCCTGAACACACTTAGTAACTCCTGAACACACTATAGTAACTCCTGAACACACTGTAGTAACTCTTGAAGACACTGTAGTAACTCCTGAACACACTTAGTAACTCCTGAACACACTGTAGTAACTCTTGAACACACTGTAGTAACTCCTGAACACACTGTAGTAACTCCTGAACACACTGTAGTAACTCCTGAACACACTGTAGTAAATCTTGAACACACTGTAGTAACTCCTGAACACACTGTAGTAACTCCTGAACACACTGTAGTAACTCTTGAACACACTGTAGTAACTCCTGAACACACTGTAGTAACTCCTGAACACACTGTAGTAACTCCTGAACACACTTAGTAACTCCTGAACACACTGTAGTAACTCTTGTACACACTGTAGTAACTCTTGAACACACTGTAGTAACTCCTGAACACACTGTAGTAACTCCTGAACACACTGTAGTAACTCTTGAACACACTGTAGTAACTCCTGAACACACTGTAGTAACTCCTGAACACACTTAGTAACTCCTGAACACACTGTAGTAACTCTTGAACACACTGTAGTAACTCCAGAACACACTTAGTAACTCCTGAACACACTGTAGTAACTCCTGAACACACTTAGTAACTCCTGAACACACTGTAGTAACTCCTGAACACACTGTAGTAACTCTTGAACACACTGTAGTAACTCTTGAACACACTGTAGTAACTCCTGAACACACTGTAGTAACTCCTGAACACACTTAGTAACTCCTGAACACACTATAGTAACTCCTGAACACACTGTAGTAACTCCTGAACACACTTAGTAACTCTTGAACACACTGTAGTAACTCCAGAACACACTTAGTAACTCCTGAACACACTGTAGTAACTCCTGAACACACTTAGTAACTCCTGAACACACTGTAGTAACTCCTGAACACACTGTAGTAACTCTTGAACACACTGTAGTAACTCCTGAACACACTGTAGTAACTCCTGAACACACTTAGTAACTCCTGAACACACTATAGTAACTCCTGAACACACTGTAGTAACTCTTGAACACACTGTAGTAACTCCTGAACACACTTAGTAACTCCTGAGCACACTGTAGTAACTCCTGAACACTCTTAGTAACTCCTAAACACACTGTAGTAACTCCTGAGCACACTTAGTAACTCCTGAACACACTGTAGTAACTCCTGAGCACACTTAGTAACTCCTGAACACACTTAGTAACTCCTGAACACACTGTAGTAACTCCTGAACACACTGTAGTAACTCTTGAACACACTGTAGTAACTCCTGAACACACTGTAGTAACTCCTGAACACACTGTAGTAACTCCTGAACACACTTAGTAACTCCTGAACACACTGTAGTAACTCTTGAACACACTGTAGTAACTCTTGAACACACTGTAGTAACTCCTGAACACACTGTAGTAACTCCTGAACACACTTAGTAACTCCTGAACACACTGTAGTAACTCCTGAACACATTGTAGTAACTCCTGAACACACTGTAGTAACTCTTGAACACACTGTAGTAACTCCTGAACACACTTAGTAACTCCTGAACACACTGTAGTAACTCCTGAACACACTTAGTAACTCCTGAACACACTGTAGTAACTCCTGAACACACTGTAGTAACTCCTGAAAACAATGTAGTAACTCCTGAACACACTTAGTAACTCCTGAACACACTGTAGGAACTCCTGAACACACTTAGTAACTCCTGAACACACTGTAGTAACTTCTGAACACACTTAGTAACCCCTGAACACACTGTATTAACTCCTGAACACACTTAGTAACTCCTGAACACACTGTAGTATTTCCTGAGCACACTTAGTAACTCCTAAACACACTGTAGTAACTCCTGAACACACTGTAGTAACTCCTGAGCACACTTAGTAACTCCTGAGCACACTTAGTAACTCCTGAACACAATTAGTAACTCCTGAACACACTATAGTAACTCCTGAACACACTGTAGTAACTCCTGAACACACTTAGTAACTCCTGAACACACTGTAGTAACTCCTGAACACACTGTAGTAACTCCTGAACACACTTAGTAACTCCTGAACACACTGTAGTAACTCCTGAACACACCGTAGTAACTCCTGAACACATTTAGTATCTCCTGAACACACCGTAGTAACTCCTGAACACACCGTAGTAACTCCTGGACACACCGTAGTAACTCCTGAACACACCGTAGTAACTCCTGAACACACTTAGTAACTCCTGATTACACTTAGTAACTCCTGAACACACTTAGTAACTCCTGAACACACTGTAGTAACTCCTGAACACACTTAGTAACTCCTGAACACACTGTAGTAACTCCTGAACACACTTAGTAACTCCTGAACACACCTAGTAACTCCTGAACACACTGTAGTAACTCCTGAACACACTTAGTAACTCCTGAGCACACTTAGTAACTCCTGAGCACACTTAGTAACTCCTTAACACACTTAGTAACTCCTGAACACACTGTAGTAACTCCTGAACACTCTTAGTAACTCCTAAACACACTGTAGTAACTCCTGAGCACACTTAGTAACTCCTGAACACACTGTAGTAACTCCTGAGCACACTTAGTAACTCCTGAACACACTTAGTAACTCCTGAACACACTGTAGTAACTCCTGAACACACTGTAGTAACTCTTGAACACACTGTAGTAACTCCTGAACACACTGTAGTAACTCCTGAACACACTGTAGTAACTCCTGAACACACTTAGTAACTCCTGAACACACTGTAGTAACTCTTGAACACACTGTAGTAACTCTTGAACACACTGTAGTAACTCCTGAACACACTGTAGTAACTCCTGAACACACTTAGTAACTCCTGAACACACTGTAGTAACTCCTGAACACATTGTAGTAACTCCTGAACACACTGTAGTAACTCTTGAACACACTGTAGTAACTCCTGAACACACTGTAGTAACTCCTGAACACACTGTAGTAACTCCTGAACACACTGTAGTAACTCTTGAACACACTGTAGTAACTCTTGAACACACTGTAGTAACTCCTGAACACACTGTAGTAACTCCTGAACACACTTAGTAACTCCTGAACACACTGTAGTAACTCCTGAACAGACTGTAGTAACTCTTGAACACACTGTAGTAACTCCTGAACACACTTAGTAACTCCTGAACACACTGTAGTAACTCTTGAACACACTGTAGTAACTCCTGAACACACTGTAGTAACTCCTGAACACACTGTAGTAACTCCTGAACACACTGTAGTAACTCCTGAGCACACTTAGTAACTCCTGAACACACTTAGTAATTCCTGAACACACTGTAGTAACTCTTGAACACACTGTAGTAACTCCTGAACACACTGTAGTAACTCCTGAACACACTTAGTAACTCCTGAGCACACTTCGTAACTCCTGAGCACACTTAGTAACTCCTGAGCACACTTAGTAACTCCTTAACACACTTAGTAACTCCTGAACACACTGTAGTAACTCCTGAACACTCTTAGTAACTCCTAAACACACTGTAGTAACTCCTGAGCACACTTAGTAACTCCTGAACACACTGTAGTAACTCCTGAACACACTGTAGTAACTCCTGAGCACACTTAGTAACTCCTGAACACACTTAGTAACTCCTGAACACACTGTAGTAACTCCTGAACACACTGTAGTAACTCCTGAACACACTTAGTAACTCCTGAACACACTGTAGTAACTCTTGAACACACTGTAGTAACTCTTGAACACACTGTAGTAACTCCTGAACACACTGTAGTAACTCCTGAACACACTTAGTAACTCCTGAACACACTGTAGTAACTCCTGAACACATTGTAGTAACTCCTGAACACACTGTAGTAACTCTTGAACACACTGTAGTAACTCCTGAACACACTGTAGTAACTCCTGAACACACTTAGTAACTCCTGAACACACTGTAGTAACTCTTGAACACACTGTAGTAACTCTTGAACACACTGTAGTAACTCCTGAACACACTGTAGTAACTCCTGAACATACTTAATAACTCCTGAACACACTATAGTAACTCCTGAACACACTGTAGTAACTCTTGAACACACTGTAGTAACTCTTGAACACACTATAGTAACTCCTGAACACACTGTAGTAACTCCTGAACACACTGTAGTAACTCCTGAACACACTGTAGTAACTCCTGAACACATTGTAGTAACTCCTGAACACACTGTAGTAACTCTTGAACACACTGTAGTAACTCCTGAACACACTGTAGTAACTCCTGAACACACTTAGTAACTCCTGAACACACTGTAGTAACTCCTGAACACACTGTAGTAACTCTTGAACACACTGTAGTAACTCTTGAACACACTGTAGTAACTCCTGAACACACTGTAGTAACTCCTGAACACACTTAGTAACTCCTGAACACACTGTAGTAACTCCTGAACACACTGTAGTAACTCTTGAACACACTGTAGTAACTCCTGAACACACTTAGTAACTCCTGAACACACTGTAGTAACTCTTGAACACACTGTAGTAACTCCTGAACACACTGTAGTAACTCCTGAACACACTGTAGTAACTCCTGAACACACTGTAGTAACTCCTGAGCACACTTAGTAACTCCTGAGCACACTTAGTAACTCCTGAACACACTAAGTAATTCCTTAACACACTTAGTAACTCCTGAACACACTGTAGTAACTCCTGAACACTCTTAGTAACTCCTAAACACACTGTAGTAACTCCTGAGCACACTTAGTAACTCCTGAACACACTGTAGTAACTCCTGAACACACTGTAGTAACTCCTGAGCACACTTAGTAACTCCTGAACACACTTAGTAACTCCTGAACACACTGTAGTAACTCCTGAACACACTGTAGTAACTCCTGAACACACTTAGTAACTCCTGAACACACTGTAGTAACTCTTGAACACACTGTAGTAACTCTTGAACACACTGTAGTAACTCCTGAACACACTGTAGTAACTCCTGAACACACTGTAGTAACTCCTGAACACACTTAGTAACTCCTGAACACACTATAGTAACTCCTGAACACACTGTAGTAACTCTTGAACACACTGTAGTAACTCCTGAACACACTTAGTAACTCCTGAACACACTGTAGTAACTCTTGAACACACTGTAGTAACTCCTGAACACACTGTAGTAACTCCTGAACACACTGTAGTAACTCCTGAACACACTGTAGTAACTCCTGAACACACTGTAGTAACTCCTGAGCACACTTAGTAACTCCTGAACACACTTAGTAATTCCTGAACACACTGTAGTAACTCTTGAACACACTGTAGTAACTCCTGAACACACTTAGTAACTCCTGAACACACTGTAGTAACTCCTGAACACACTTAGTAACTCCTAAACACACTGTAGTAACTCCTGAGCACACTTAGTAACTCCTGAACACACTGTAGTAACTCCTGAACACACTGTAGTAACTCCTGAGCACACTTAGTAACTCCTGAACACACTTAGTAACTCCTGAACACACTGTAGTAACTCTTGAACACACTGTAGTAACTCCTGAACACACTTAGTAACTCCTGAACACACTGTAGTAACTCCTTAACACACTCTAGTAACTCCTGAACACACTGTAGTAACTCCTGAACACACTTAGTAACTCCTGAACACACTGTAGGAACTCT
The DNA here is from genome assembly GCF_026437365.1 of Eucyclogobius newberryi. Taxonomy (NCBI): domain Eukaryota; kingdom Metazoa; phylum Chordata; class Actinopteri; order Gobiiformes; family Gobiidae; genus Eucyclogobius; species Eucyclogobius newberryi. The sequence continues at coordinate 35,238,142 of NW_027315757.1, read as the reverse complement.
TGAACACACTGTAGTAACTCTTGAACTTACTGTAGTAACTCCTGAATACACTGTAGTAACTCTTGAACACACTGTAGTAACTCCTGAACACACTTAGTAACTCCTGAACACACTGTAGTAACTCCTGAACACACTAAGTAACTCCTGAACACACTTAGCAACTCCTGAACACACTGTAGTAACTCTTGAACACACTGTAGTAACTCCTGAACACACTGTAGTAACTCCTGAACACACTGTAGTAACTCTTGAACACACTGTAGTAACTCCTGAACACACTGTAGTAACTCCTGAACACACTTAGTAACTCCTGAACAAACTGTAGTAACTCTTGAACACACTGTAGTAACTCCAGAACACACTTAGTAACTCCTGAACACACTGTAGTAACTCCTGAACACACTTAGTAACTCCTGAACACACTGTAGTAACTCCTGAACACACTGTAGTAACTCTTGAACACACTGTAGTAACTCCTGAACACACTGTAGTAACTCCTGAACACACTTAGTAACTCCTGAACACACTGTAGTAACTCCTGAACACACTTGGTAACTCCTGAACACACTATAGTAACTCCTGAACACACTGTAGTAACTCCTGAACACACTGTAGTAACTCCTGAGCACACTTAGTAACTCCTGAACACACTGTAGTAACTCCTGAACACACTGTAGTAACTCTTGAACACACTGTAGTAACTCTTGAAAAAACTGTAGTAACTCTTGAACGCACTGTAGTAACTCCTGAACACACTGTAGTAACTCCTGAACACACTTAGTAACTCCTGAGCACACTTAGTAACTCCTGAACACACTTAGTAACTCCTGAACACACTGTAGTAACTCCTGAACACACTTAGTAACTCCTGAACACACTGTAGTAACTCTTGAACACACTGTAGTAACTCTTGAACACACTTAGTAACTCCTGAACACACTGTAGTAACTCCACAACACACTTAGTAACTCCTGAACACACTTAGTAACTCCTGAACACACTGTAGTAACTCCTGAACACACTTAGTAACTCCTGAACACACTGTAGTAACTCCTGAACACACTGTAGTAACTCTTGAACACACTGTAGTAACTCCTGAACACACTGTAGTAACTCCTGAACACACTTAGTAACTCCTGAACACACTGTAGTAACTCCTGAACACACTGTAGTAACTCCTGAACACACTGTAGTAACTCCTGAACACACTTAGTAACTCCTGAACACACTGTAGTAACTCTTGAACACACTGTAGTAACTCTTGAACACACTGTAGAAACTCCTGAACACACTGTAGTAACTCCTGAACACACTGTAGTAACTCCTGAACACACTTAGTAACTCCTGAACACACTGTAGTAACTCTTGAACACACTGTAGTAACTCTTGAACACACTGTAGTAACTCCTGAACACACTGTAGTAACTCCTGAACACACTTAGTAACTCCTGAACACACTTAGTAACTCCTGAACACATTGTAGTAACTCCTGAACACACTGTAGTAACTCTTGAACACACTGTAGTAACTCCTGAACACACTGTAGTAACTCCTGAACACACTTAGTAACTCCTGAACACACTGTAGTAACTCCTGAACACACTGTAGTAACTCTTGAACACACTGTAGTAACTCTTGAACACACTGTAGTAACTCCTGAACACACTTAGTAACTCCTGAACACACTATAGTAACTCCTGAACACACTGTAGTAACTCTTGAAGACACTGTAGTAACTCCTGAACACACTTAGTAACTCCTGAACACACTGTAGTAACTCTTGAACACACTGTAGTAACTCCTGAACACACTGTAGTAACTCCTGAACACACTGTAGTAACTCCTGAACACACTGTAGTAAATCTTGAACACACTGTAGTAACTCCTGAACACACTGTAGTAACTCCTGAACACACTTAGTAACTCCTGAACACACTGTAGTAACTCCTGAACACACTGTAGTAACTCTTGAACACACTGTAGTAACTCCTGAACACACTGTAGTAACTCCTGAACACACTTAGTAACTCCTGAACACACTATAGTAACTCCTGAACACACTGTAGTAACTCCTGAACACACTGTAGTAACTCCTGAGCACACTTAGTAACTCCTGAACACACTGTAGTAACTCCTGAACACACTGTAGTAACTCTTGAACACACTGTAGTAACTCTTGAAAAAACTGTAGTAACTCTTGAACGCACTGTAGTAACTCCTGAACACACTGTAGTAACTCCTGAACACACTTAGTAACTCCTGAGCACACTTAGTAACTCCTGAACACACTTAGTAACTCCTGAACACACTGTAGTAACTCCTGAACACACTTAGTAACTCCTGAACACACTGTAGTAACTCTTGAACACACTGTAGTAACTCTTGAACACACTTAGTAACTCCTGAACACACTGTAGTAACTCCACAACACACTTAGTAACTCCTGAACACACTTAGTAACTCCTGAACACACTGTAGTAACTCCTGAACACACTTA